>NC_088375.1:96985000-97291875 GCF_037993035.2 Macaca fascicularis
TTGTGGAATTGGCAAAGTGATATTTGGAAGCCCATAGAGGGCTACGGTGAAAAAGGAAATATCCTCAGATGAAATCTGGAAAGAAGCTTTCTGAGAAACTGCTTAGTGTTCTGTTAATTCATCTCACAGAGTTACATCTGTATTTCGTGGATCTCTTTGCTAGCTTTATTTCTGTGGAATCTGAGAACAGATATTTCGGATCCCTTTGAAGACTATAGGGCCAAAGGAAATATCCTCCGATAACAAAGAGAAAGAAGCTTTCTGAGAAACTTCTTTGTGTTCTGTGAAATCATCTCACAGAGTTACAGCTTTCCCCTCAAGAAGCCTTTCGCTAAGACAGTTCTTGTGGAATTGGCAAAGTGATATTTGGAAGCCCATAGAGGGCTATGGAGAAAAAGGAAATATCCTCAGATGAAATCTGGAAAGAAGCTTTCTGAGAAACTGCTTAGAGTTCTGTTAATTCATCTCACAGAGTTACATGTGTATTTCGTGGATCTCTTTGCTAGCCTTATTTCTGTGGAATCTGAGAGCAGATATTTCGGATCCCTTTGAAGACTGTAGGGCCAAAGGAAATATCCTCCGATAACAAAGAGAAAGAAGCTTTCTGAGAAACTTCTTTGTGTTCTGTGAAATCATCTCACAGAGTTACAGCTTTCCCCTCAAGAAGCCTTTCGCTAAGTCAGTTGTTGTGGAATTGGCAAAGTGATATTTGGAAGCCCATAGAGGGCTACGGTGAAAAAGGAAATATCCTCAGATGAAATCTGGAAAGAAGCTTTCTGAGAAACTGCTCTGTGATGTGTGACTTTCACTCACAGAGTTACATCTGTATTTCGTGGATCGCTTTGCTAGCCTTATTTCTGTGGAATCTGAGAACAGATATTTCGGATCCCTTTGAAGACTATAGGGCCAAAGGAAATATCCTCCGATAACAAAGAGAAAGAAGCTTTCTGAGAAACTTCTTTGTGTTCTGTGAAATCATCTCACAGAGTTACAGCTTTCCCCTCAAGAATCCTTTCGCTAAGACAGTTCTTGTGGAATTGGCAAAGTGATATTTGGAAGCCCTTAGAGGGCTATGGTGAAAAAGGAAATATCCTCAGATGAAATCTGGAAAGAAGCTTTCTGAGAAACTGCTTAGTGTTCTGTTAATTCATCTCACAGAGTTACATCTGTATTTCGTGGATCTCTTTGCTAGCCTTATTTCTGTGGAATCTGAGAACAGATATTTCGGATCCCTTTGAAGACTACAGGGCCAAAGGAAATATCCTCCGATAACAAAGAGAAAGAAGCTTTCTGAGAAACTTCTTTGTGTTCTGTGAAATCATCTCACAGAGTTACAGCTTTCCCCTCAAGAAGCCTTTCGCTAAGACAGTTCTTGTGGAATTGGCAAAGTGATATTTGGAAGCCCATAGAGGGCTATGGTGAAAAAGGAAATATCCTCAGATGAAATCTGGAAAGAAGCTTTCTGAGAAACTGCTCTGTGATGTGTGACTTTCACTCACAGAGTTACATCTGTATTTCGTGGATCGCGTTTCTAGCCTTATTTATGTGGAATCTGAGAACAGAATTTCGGATCCCTTTGAAGACTATAGGGCCAAAGGAAATATTCTCTGATAACAAAGAGAAAGAAGCTTTCTGAGAAACTTCTTTGTGTTCTGTGGAATCATCTCACAGAGTTGCAGCTTTCCCCTCAAGAAGCCTTTCGCTAAGACAGTTCTTGTGGAATTGGCAAAGTGATATTTGGAAGCCCCTAGAGGGCTATGGTGAAAAAGGAAATCTCCTCATATGAAATCTGGAAAGAAGCTTTCTGAGAAACTGCTTAGTGTTCTGTTAATTCATCTCACAGAGTTACATCGGTATTTCGTGGATCTCTTTGCTAGCCTTATTTCTGTGGAATCTGAGAACAGATATTTCGGATCCCTTTGAAGACTATAGGGCCAAAGGAAATATCCTCCGATAACAAAGAGAAAGAAGCTTTCTGAGAAACTTCTTTGTGTTCTGTGAAAAAATCTCACAGAGCTCCAGCTTTCCCCTCAAGAAGCCTTTCGCTAAGACAGTTCTTGTGGAATTGGCAAAGTGATATTTGGAAGCCCATAGAGGGCTATGGTGAAAAAGGAAATATCCTGAGATGAAATCTGGAAAGAAGATTTCTGAGAAAATGCTTAGAGTTCTGTTAATTCATCTCAAAGAGTTACATGTGTATTTCGTGGATCTCCTTGCTAGCCTTATTTCTGTGGAATCTGAGAACAGATATTTCGGATCCCTTTGAAGACTATAGGGCCAAAGGAAATATCCTCCGATAACAAAGAGAAAGAAGCTTTCTGTGAAACTTCTTTGTGTTCTGTGAAATCAGCTCACAGAGTTACAGCTTTCCCCTCAAGAAGCCTTTCGCTAAGACAGTTCTTGTGGAATTGGCAAAGTGATATTTGGAAGCCCTTAGAGGGCTATGGTAAAAAAGGAAATATCCTCAGATGAAATCTGGAAAGAAGCTTTCTGAGAAACTGCTTAGAGTTCTGTTAATTCATCTCACAGAGTTACATGTGTATTTCGTGGATCTCTTTGCTAGCCTTATTTCTGTGGAATCTGAGAACAGATATTTCGGATCCCTTTGAAGACTATAGGGCCAAAGGAAATATCCTCCGATAACAAAGAGAAAGAAGCTTTCTGAGAAACTTCTTTGAGTTCTGTGAAATCATCTCACAGAGTTACAGCTTTCCCCTCAAGAGGCCTTTCGCTAAGACAGTTCTTGTGGAATTGGCAAAGTGATATTTGGAAGCCCATAGAGGGCTATGGTGAAAAAGGAAATATCCTCAGATGAAATCTGGAAAGAAGCTTTCTGAGAAACTGCTCTCTGATGTGTGACTTTCACTCACAGAGTTACATCTGTATTTCGTGGATCGCGTTGCTAGACTTATTTATGTGGAATCTGAGAACAGAATTTCGGATCCCTTTGAAGACTATAGGGCCAAAGGAAATATTCTCCGATAACAAAGAGAAAGAAGCTTTCTGAGAAACTTCTTTGTGTTCTGTGGAATCATCTCACAGAGTTACAGCTTTCCCCTCAAGAGGCCTTTCGCTAAGACAGTTCTTGTGGAATTGGCAAAGTGATATTTGGAAGCCCATAGAGGGCTATGGTGAAAAGAGGAAATATCCTCAGATGAAATCTGGAAAGAAGCTTTCTGAGAAACTGCTCTCTGATGTGTGACTTTCACTCACAGAGTTACATCTGTATTTCGTGGATCGCGTTGCTAGACTTATTTATGTGGAATCTGAGAACAGAATTTCGGATCCCTTTGAAGACTATAGGGCCAAAGGAAATATTCTCCGATAACAAAGAGAAAGAAGCTTTCTGAGAAACTTCTTTGTGTTCTGTGGAATCATCTCACAGAGTTACAGCTTTCCCCTCAAGAAGCCTCTCGCTAAGACAGTTCTTGTGGAATTGGCAAAGTGATATTTGGAAGCCCCTAGATGGCTATGGTGAAAAAGGAAATATCCTCATATGAAATCTGGAAAGAAGCTTTCTGAGAATCTGCTTAGTGTTCTGTTAATTCATCTCACAGAGTTACATCGGTATTTCGTGGATCTCTTTGCTAGCCTTATTTCTGTGGAAATGGAGAACAGATATTTCGGATCCCTTTGAAGACTATAGGGCCAAAGGAAATATCCTCCGATAACAAAGAGAAAGAAGCTTTCTGAGAAACTTCTTTGTGTTCTGTGAAATCATCTCACAGAGTTACAGCTTTCCCCTCAAGAAGCCTTTCGCTAAGACAGTTCTTGTGGAATTGGCAAAGTGATATTTGGAAGCCCATAGAGGGCTATGGTGAAAAAGGAAATATCCTCAGATGAAATCTGGAAAGAAGCTTTCTGAGAAACTGCTCTGTGATGTGTGACTTCCAATCACAGAATTACATGTGTATTTCGTGGATCTCTTTGCTAGCCTTATTTCTGTGGAATCTGAGAACAGATATTTCGGATCCCTTTGAAGACTATAGGGCCAAAGGAAATATCCTCCGATAACAAAGAGAAAGAAGCTTTCTGAGAAAGTTCTTTGTGTTCTGTGAAATCATCTCACAGAGTTACAGCTTTCCCCTCAAGAAGCCTTTCGCTAAGACAGTTCTTGTGGAATTGTCAAAGTGATATTTGGAAGCCCTTAGAGGGCTATGGTGAAAAAGGAAATATCCTCAGATGAAATCTGGAAAGAAGCTTTCTGAGAAACTGCTTAGAGTTCTGTTAATTCATCTCACAGAGTTACATGTGTATTTCGTGGATCTCTTTGCTAGCCTTATTTCTGTGGAATCTGAGAACAGATATTTCGGATCCCTTTGAAGACTATAGGGCCAAAGGAAATATCCTCCGATAACAAAGAGAAAGAAGCTTTCTGAGAAAGTTCTTTGTGTTCTGTGAAATCATCTCACAGAGTTACAGCTTTCCCCTCAAGAAGCCTTTCGCTAAGACAGTTCTTGTGGAATTGGCAAAGTGATATTTGGAAGCCCATAGAGGGCTTTGGTGAAAAAGGAAATATCCTCAAATGAAATCTGGAAAGAAGCTTTCTGAGAAACTGCTCTGTGATGTGTGACTTCCACAAACAGAGTTACATCTGTATTTCGTGGATCTCTTTGCTAGCCTTATTTCTGTGGAATGTGAGAGCAGATATTTCGGATCCCTTTGAAGACTGTAGGGCCAAAGGAAATATCCTCCGATAACAAAGAGAAAGAAGCTTTCTGAGAAACTTCTTTGTGTTCTGTGAAATCATCTCACAGAGTTACAGCTTTCCCCTAGAGAAGCCTTTCGCTAAGTCAGTTCTTGTGGAATTGGCAAAGTGATATTTGGAAGCCCATAGAGGGCTACGGTGAAAAAGGAAATATCCTCAGATGAAATCTGGAAAGAAGCTTTCTGAGAAACTGCTCTGTGATGTGTGACTTTCACTCACAGAGTTACATCTGTATTTCGTGGATCGCTTTGCTAGCCTTATTTCTGTGGAATCTGAGAACAGATATTTCGGATCCCTTTGAAGACTATAGGGCCAAAGGAAATATCCTCCGATAACAAAGAGAAAGAAGCTTTCTGAGAAACTTCTTTGTGTTCTGTGAAATCATCTCACAGACTTACTGCTTTCCCCTCAAGAAGCCTTTCGCTAAGACAGTTCTTGTCGAATTGGGAAAGTGATATTTGGAAGCCCATAGAGGGCTATGGTGAAAAAGGAAATATCCTCAGATGAAATCTGGAAAGAAGCTTTCTGAGAAACTACTTAGTGTTCTGTTAATTCATCTCACAGAGTTACATGTGTATTTCGTGGATCTCTTTGCTAGCCTTATTTCTGTGGAATCTGAGAACAGATATTTCGGATCCCTTTGAAGACTACAGGGCCAAAGGAAATATCCTCCGATAACAAAGAGAAAGAAGCTAACTGAGAAACTTCTTTGTGTTCTGTGAAATCATCTCACAGAGTTACAGCTTTCCCCTCAAGAAGCCTTTCGCTAAGACAGTTCTTTTGGAATTGGAAAAGTGATATTTGGAAGCCCATAGAGGGCTATGGTGAAAAAGGAAATATCCTCAGATGAAATCTGGAAAGAAGCTTTCTGAGAAACTGCTTAGTGTTCTGTTAATTCATCTCACAGAGTTACATGTGTATTTCGTGGATCTCTTTGCTAGCCTTATTTCTGTGGAATCTGAGAACAGATATTTCGGATCCCTTTGAAGACTATAGGGCCAAAGGAAATATCCTCCGATAACAAAGAGAAAGAAGCTTTCTGAGAAACTTCTTTGTGTTCTGTGAAATCATCTCACAGAGTTACAGCTTTCCCCTCAAGAAGCCTTTCGCTAAGACAGTTCTTGTGGAATTGGCAAAGTGATATTTGGAAGCCCATAGAGGGCTATGGTGAAAAAGGAAATATCCTCAGATGAAATCTGGAAAGAAGCTTTCTGAGAAACTGCTTAGTGTTCTGTTAATTCATCTCACAGAGTTACATCGGTATTTCGTGGATCTCTTTGCTAGCCTATTTCTGTGGAATCTGAGAACAGATATTTCGGATCCCTTTGAAGACTATAGGGCCAAAGGAAATATCCTCCGATAACAAAGAGAAAGAAGCTTTCTGAGAAACTCCTTTGTGTTCTGTGAAATCATCTAACAGAGTTACAGCTTTCCCCTCAAGAAGCCATTCGCTAAGACAGTTCTTGTGGAATTGGCAAAGTGATATTTGGAAGCCCTTAGAGGGCTATGGTGAAAAAGGAAATATCCTCAGATGAAATCTGGAAAGAAGCTTTCTGAGAAACTGCTCTGTGATGTGTGACTTTCACTCACAGAGTTACATCTGTATTTCGTGGATCGCTTTGCTAGCCTTATTTCTGTGGAAATGGAGAACAGTTATTTCGGATCCCTTTGAAGACTATAGGGCCAAAGGAAATATCCTCCGATAACAAAGAGAAAGAAGCTTTCTGAGAAACTTCTTTGTGTTCTGTGAAATCATCTCACAGAGTTACAGCTTTCCCCTCAAGAAGCCTTTCGCTAAGACAGTTCTTGTGGAATTGGCAAAGTGATATTTGGAAGCCCATAGAGGGCTATGGTGAAAAAGGAAATATCCTCAGATGAAATCTGGAAAGAAGCTTTCTGAGAAACTGCTCTGTGATGTGTGACTTCCAATCACAGAATTACATGTGTATTTCGTGGATCTCTTTGCTAGCCTTATTTCTGTGGAATCTGAGAACAGATATTTCGGATCCCTTTGAAGACTATAGGGCCAAAGGAAATATCCTCCGATAACAAAGAGAAAGAAGCTTTCTGAGAAACTTCTTTGTGTTCTGTGAAATCATCTCACAGAGTTACAGCTTTCCCCTCAAGAAGCCTTTCGCTAAGACAGTTCTTGTGGAATTGTCAAAGTGATATTTGGAAGCCCTTAGAGGGCTATGGTGAAAAAGGAAATATCCTCAGATGAAATCTGGAAAGAAGCTTTCTGAGAAACTGCTTAGAGTTCTGTTAATTCATCTCACAGAGTTACATGTGTATTTCGTGGATCTCTTTGCTAGCCTTATTTCTGTGGAATCTGAGAACAGATATTTCGGATCCCTTTGAAGACTATAGGGCCAAAGGAAATATCCTCCGATAACAAAGAGAAAGAAGCTTTCTGAGAAAGTTCTTTGTGTTCTGTGAAATCATCTCACAGAGTTACAGCTTTCCCCTCAAGAAGCCTTTCGCTAAGACAGTTCTTGTGGAATTGGCAAAGTGATATTTGGAAGCCCATAGAGGGCTATGGTGAAAAAGGAAATATCCTCAAATGAAATCTGGAAAGAAGCTTTCTGAGAAACTGCTCTGTGATGTGTGACTTCCACAAACAGAGTTACATCTGTATTTCGTGGATCTCTTTGCTAGCCTTATTTCTGTGGAATGTGAGAGCAGATATTTCGGATCCCTTTGAAGACTGTAGGGCCAAAGGAAATATCCTCCGATAACAAAGAGAAAGAAGCTTTCTGAGAAACTTCTTTGTGTTCTGTGAAATCATCTCACAGAGTTACAGCTTTCCCCTAGAGAAGCCTTTCGCTAAGTCAGTTCTTGTGGAATTGGCAAAGTGATATTTGGAAGCCCCTAGAGGGCTACGGTGAAAAAGGAAATATCCTCAGATGAAATCTGGAAAGAAGCTTTCTGAGAAACTGCTCTGTGATGTGTGACTTTCACTCACAGAGTTACATCTGTATTTCGTGGATCGCTTTGCTGGCCTTATTTCTGTGGAATCTGAGAACAGATATTTCGGATCCCTTTGAAGACTATAGGGCCAAAGGAAATATCCTCCGATAACAAAGAGAAAGAAGCTTTCTGAGAAACTTCTTTGTGTTCTGTGAAATCATCTCACAGAGTTACTGCTTTCCCCTCAAGAAGCCTTTCGCTAAGACAGTTCTTGTCGAATTGGGAAAGTGATATTTGGAAGCCCATAGAGGGCTATGGTGAAAAAGGAAATATCCTCAGATGAAATCTGGAAAGAAGCTTTCTGAGAAACTACTTAGTGTTCTGTTAATTCATCTCACAGAGTTACATGTGTATTTCGTGGATCTCTTTGCTAGCCTTATTTCTGTGGAATCTGAGAACAGATATTTCGGATCCCTTTGAAGACTACAGGGCCAAAGAAAATATCCTCCGATAACAAAGAGAAAGAAGCTTTCTGAGAAACTTCTTTGTGTTCTGTGAAATCATCTCACAGAGTTACAGCTTTCCCCTCAAGAAGCCTTTCGCTAAGACAGTTCTTTTGGAATTGGAAAAGTGATATTTGGAAGCCCATAGAGGGCTATGGTGAAAAAGGAAATATCCTCAGATGACATCTGGAAAGAAACTTTCTGAGAAACTGCTTAGTGTTCTGTTAATTCATCTCACAGAGTTACATGTGTATTTCGTGGATCTCTTTGCTAGCCTTATTTCTGTGGAATCTGAGAACAGATATTTCGGATCCCTTTGAAGACTATAGGGCCAAAGGAAATATCCTCCGATAACAAAGAGAAAGAAGCTTTCTGAGAAACTTCTTTGTGTTCTGTGAAATCATCTCACAGAGTTACAGCTTTCCCCTCAAGAAGCCTTTCGCTAAGACAGTTCTTGTGGAATTGGCAAAGTGATATTTGGAAGCCCATAGAGGGCTATGGTGAAAAAGGAAATATCCTCAGATGAAATCTGGAAAGAAGCTTTCTGAGAAACTGCTTAGTGTTCTGTTAATTCATCTCACAGAGTTACATCGGTATTTCGTGGATCTCTTTGCTAGCCTATATCTGTGGAATCTGAGAACAGATATTTCCGATCCCTTTGAAGACTATAGGGCCAAAGGAAATATCCTCCGATAACAAAGAGAAAGAAGCTTTCTGAGAAACTTCTTTGTGTTCTGTGAAATCATCTCACAGAGTTACAGCTTTCCCCTCAAGAAGCCTTTCGCTAAGACAGTTCTTGTGGAATTGGCAAAGTGATATTTGGAAGCCCTTAGAGGGCTATTGTGAAAAAGGAAATATAATCAGATGAAATCTGGAAAGAAGCTTTTTGAGAAACTGCTTAGTGTTCTGTTAATTCATCTCACAGAGTTACATGTGTATTTCGTGTATCTCTTTGCTAGCCTTATTTCTGTGGAATCTGAGAACAGATATTTCGGATCCCTTTGAAGACTATAGGGCCAAAGGAAATATCCTCCGATAACAAAGAGAAAGAAGCTTTCTGAGAAACTTCTTTGTGTTCTGTGAAATCATCTCACAGAGTTACAGCTTTCCCCTCAAGAAGCCTTTCGCTAAGACAGTTCTTGTGGAATTGGCAAAGTGATATTTGGAAGCCCATAGAGGGCTATGGTGAAAAAGGAAATATCCTCAGATGAAATCTGGAAAGAAGCTTTCTGAGAAACTGCTCTGTGATGTGTGACTTCCAATCACAGAATTACATCTGTATTTCGTGGATCTCTTTGCTAGCCTTATTTCTGTGGAATCTGAGAACAGATATTTCGGATCCCTTTGAAGACTATAGGGCCAAAGGAAATATCCTCCGATAACAAAGAGAAAGAAGCTTTCTGAGAAACTTCTTTGTGTTCTGTGAAATCATCTCACAGAGTTACAGCTTACCCCTCAAGAAGCCTTTCGCTAAGACAGTTCTTGTGGAATTGGCAAAGTGATATTTGGAAGCCCATAGAGGGCTACGGTGAAAAAGGAAATATCCTCAGATGAAATCTGGAAAGAAGCTTTCTGAGAAACTGCTCTGTGATGTGTGACTTTCACTCACAGAGTTACATCTGTATTTCGTGGATCGCTTTGCTAGCCTTATTTCTGTGGAATCTGAGAACAGATATTTCGGATCCCTTTGAAGATTATAGGGCCAAAGGAAATATCCTCCGATAACAAAGAGAAAGAAGCTTTCTGAGAAACTTCTTTGTGTTCTGTGAAATCATCTCACAGAGTTACAGCTTTCCCCTCAAGAAGCCTTTCGCTAAGACAGTTCTTGTGGAATTGGCAAAGTGATATTTGGAAGCCCATAGAGGGCTATGGTGAAAAAGGAAATATCCTCAGATGAAATCTGGAAAGAAGCTTTCTGAGAAACTGCTTAGTGTTCTGTTAATTCATCTCACAGAGTTACATCTGTATTTCGTGGATCTCTTTGCTAGCCTTATTTCTGTGGAATCTGAGAACAGATATTTCGGATCCCTTTGAAGACTATAGGGCCAAAGGAAATATCCTCCGATAACAAAGAGAAAGAAGCTTTCTGAGAAACTTCTTTGTGTTCTGTGAAATCATCTCACAGAGTTACAGCTTTCCCCTCAAGAAGCCTTTCGCTAAGACAGTTCTTGCGGTATTGGCAAAGTGATATTTGGAAGCCCTTAGAGGGCTATTGTGAAAAAGGAAATATAATCAGATGAAATCTGGAAAGAAGCTTTTTGAGAAACTGCTTAGTGTTCTGTTAATTCATCTCACAGAGTTACATGTGTATTTCGTGTATCTCTTTGCTAGCCTTATTTCTGTGGAATCTGAGAACAGATATTTCGGATCCCTTTGAAGACTATAGGGCCAAAGGAAATATCCTCCGATAACAAAGAGAAAGAAGCTTTCTGAGAAACTTCTTTGTGTTCTGTGAAATCATCTCACAGAGTTACAGCTTTCCCCTCAAGAAGCCTTTCGCTAAGACAGTTCTTGTGGAATTGGCAAAGTGATATTTGGAAGCCCATAGAGGGCTATGGTGAAAAAGGAAATATCCTCAGATGAAATCTGGAAAGAAGCTTTCTGAGAAACTGCTCTGTGATGTGTGACTTCCAATCACAGAATTACATCTGTATTTCGTGGATCTCTTTGCTAGCCTTATTTCTGTGGAATCTGAGAACAGATATTTCGGATCCCTTTGAAGACTATAGGGCCACAGGAAATATCCTCCGATAACAAAGAGAAAGAAGCTTTCTGAGAAACTTCTTTGTGTTCTGTGAAATCATCTCACAGAGTTACAGCTTACCCCTCAAGAAGCCTTTCGCTAAGACAGTTCTTGTGGAATTGGAAAAGTGATATTTGGAAGCCCATAGAGGGCTACGGTGAAAAAGGAAATATCCTCAGATGAAATCTGGAAAGAAGCTTTCTGAGAAACTGCTCTGTGATGTGTGACTTTCACTCACAGAGTTACATCTGTATTTCGTGGATCGCTTTGCTAGCCTTATTTCTGTGGAATCTGAGAACAGATATTTCGGATCCCTTTGAAGATTATAGGGCCAAAGGAAATATCCTCCGATAACAAAGAGAAAGAAGCTTTCTGAGAAACTTCTTTGTGTTCTGTGAAATCATCTCACAGAGTTACAGCTTTCCCCTCAAGAAGCCTTTCGCTAAGACAGTTCTTGTGGAATTGGCAAAGTGATATTTGGAAGCCCATAGAGGGCTATGGTGAAAAAGGAAATATCCTCAGATGAAATCTGGAAAGAAGCTTTCTGAGAAACTGCTTAGTGTTCTGTTAATTCATCTCACAGAGTTACATCTGTATTTCGTGGATCTCTTTGCTAGCCTTATTTCTGTGGAATCTGAGAACAGATATTTCGGATCCCTTTGAAGACTATAGGGCCAAAGGAAATATCCTCCGATAACAAAGAGAAAGAAGCTTTCTGAGAAACTTCTTTGTGTTCTGTGAAATCATCTCACAGAGTTACAGCTTTCCCCTCAAGAAGCCTTTCGCTAAGACAGTTCTTGCGGTATTGGCAAAGTGATATTTGGAAGCCCATAGAGGGCTATGGTGAAAAAGGAAATATCCTCAGATGAAATCTGGAAAGAAGCTTTCTGAGAAACTGCTTAGTGTTCTGTTAATTCATCTCACAGTGTTACATCTGTATTTCGTGGATCTCTTTGCTAGCCTTATTTCTGTGGAATCTGAGAACAGATATTTCGGATCCCTTTGAAGACTATAGGGCCAAAGGAAATATCCTCCGATAACAAAGAGAAAGAAGCTTTCTGAGAAAGTTCTTTGTGTTCTGTGAAATCATCTCACAGAGTTACAGCTTTCCCCTCAAGAAGCCTTTCACTAAGACAGTTCTTGTGGAATTGGCAAAGTGATATTTGGAAGCCCTTAGAGGGCTACGGTGAAAAAGGAAATATCCTCAGATGAAATCTCGAAAGAAGCTTTCTGAGAAACTGCTTAGTGTTCTCTTAATTCATCTCACAGAGTTACAAGTGATTTTTCGTGGATTTCTTTGCTAGCCTTATTTCTGTGGAATCTGAGAACAGATATTTCGGATCCCTTTGAAGACTATAGGGCCAAAGGAAATATCCTCCGATAACAAAGAGACAGAAGCTTTCTGAGAAACTTCTTTGTGTTCTGTGAAATCGTCTCACAGAGTTACAGCTTTCCCCTCAAGAAGCCTTTCGCTAAGTCAGTTGTTGTGGAATTGGCAAAGTGATATTTGGAAGCCCTTAGAGGGCTACGGTGAAAAAGGAAATATCCTCAGATGAAATCTGGAAAGAAGCTTTCTGAGAAACTGCTCTGTGATGTGTGACTTTCACTCACAGAGTTACATCTGTATTTCGTGGATCGCTTTGCTAGCCTTATTTCTGTGGAATCTGAGAACAGATATTTCGGATCCCTTTGAAGACTATAGGGCCAATGGAAATATCCTCCGATAACAAAGAGAAAGAAGCTTTCTGAGAAACTTCTTTGTGTTCTGTGAAATCATCTCACAGAGTTACAGCTTTCCCCTCAAGAAGCCTTTCGCTAAGACAGTTCTTGTGGAATTGGCAAAGTGATATTTGGAAGCCCATAGAGGGCTATGGTGAAAAAGGAAATATCCTCAGATGAAATCTGGAAAGAAGCTTTCTGAGAAACTGCTTAGTGTTCTGTTAATTCATCTCACAGAGTTACATCTGTATTTCGTGGATCTCTTTGCTAGCCTTATTTCTGTGGAATCTGAGAACAGATATTTCGGATCCCTTTGAAGACTACAGGGCCAAAGGAAATATCCTCCGATAACAAAGAGAAAGAAGCTTTCTGAGAAACTTCTTTGTGTTCTGTGAAATCATCTCACAGAGTTACAGCTTTCCCCTCAAGAAGCCTTTCGCTAAGACAGTTCTTGTGGAATTGGCAAAGTGATATTTGGAAGCCCATAGAGGGCTATGGTGAAAAAGGAAATATCCTCAGATGAAATCTGGAAAGAAGCTTTCTGAGAAACTGCTCTGTGATGTGTGACTTTCACTCACAGAGTTACATCTGTATTTCGTGGATCGCGTTTCTAGCCTTATTTATGTGGAATCTGAGAACAGAATTTCGGATCCCTTTGAAGACTATAGGGCCAAAGGAAATATTCTCTGATAACAAAGAGAAAGAAGCTTTCTGAGAAACTTCTTTGTGTTCTGTGGAATCATCTCACAGAGTTGCAGCTTTCCCCTCAAGAAGCCTTTCGCTAAGACAGTTCTTGTGGAATTGGCAAAGTGATATTTGGAAGCCCCTAGAGGGCTATGGTGAAAAAGGAAATCTCCTCATATGAAATCTGGAAAGAAGCTTTCTGAGAAACTGCTTAGTGTTCTGTTAATTCATCTCACAGAGTTACATCGGTATTTCGTGGATCTCTTTGCTAGCCTTATTTCTGTGGAATCTGAGAACAGATATTTCGGATACCTTTGAAGACTATAGGGCCAAAGGAAATATCCTCCGATAACAAAGAGAAAGAAGCTTTCTGAGAAACTTCTTTGTGTTCTGTGAAATCATCTCACAGAGCTCCAGCTTTCCCCTCAAGAAGCCTTTCGCTAAGACAGTTCTTGTGGAATTGGCAAAGTGATATTTGGAAGCCCATAGAGGGCTATGGTGAAAAAGGAAATATCCTCAGATGAAATCTGGAAAGAAGATTTCTGAGAAAATGCTTAGAGTTCTGTTAATTCATCTCAAAGAGTTACATGTGTATTTATGGATCTCCTTGCTAGCCTTATTTCTGTGGATTCAGAGAACAGATATTTCGGATCCCTTTGAAGACTATAGGGCCAAAGGAAATATCCTCCGATAACAAAGAGAAAGAAGCTTTCTGAGAAACTTCTTTGTGTTCTGTGAAATCATCTCACAGAGTTACAGCTTTCCCCTCAAGAGGCCTTTCGCTAAGACAGTTCTTGTGGAATTGGCAAAGTGATATTTGGAAGCCCATAGAGGGCTATGGTGAAAAAGGAAATATCCTCATATGAAATCTGGAAAGAAGCTTTCTGAGAATCTGCTTAGTGTTCTGTTAATTCATCTCACAGAGTTACATCGGTATTTCGTGGATCTCTTTGCTAGCATTATTTCTGTGGAATCTGAGAACAGATATTTCGGATCCCTTTGAAGACTATAGGGCCAAAGGAAATATCCTCCGATAACAAAGAGAAAGAAGCTTTCTGAGAAACTTCTTTGTGTTCTGTGAAATCATCTCACAGAGTTACAGCTTTCCCCTCAAGAAGCCTTTCGCTAAGACAGTTCTTGTGGAATTGGCAAAGTGATATTTGGAAGCCAATAGGGAGCTATGGTGAAAAAGGAAATATCCTCAGATGAAATCTGGAAAGAAGCTTTCTGAGAAACTGCTCTCTGATGTGTGACTTTCACTCACAGAGTTACATCTGTATTTCGTGGATCGCGTTGCTAGACTTATTTATGTGGAAACTGAGAACAGAATTTCGGATCCCTTTGAAGACTATAGGGCCAAAGGAAATATTCTCCGATAACAAAGAGAAAGAAGCTTTCTGAGAAACTTCTTTGTGTTCTGTGGAATCATCTCACAGAGTTACAGCTTTCCCCTCAAGAAGCCTTTCGCTAAGACAGTTCTTGTGGAATTGGCAAAGTGATATTTGGAACCCCTAGACGGCTATGGTGAAAAAGGAAATATCCTCATATGAAATCTGGAAAGAACCTTTCTGAGAATCTGCTTAGTGTTCTGTTAATTCATCTCACAGAGTTACATCGGTATTTCGTGGATCTCTTTGCTAGCCTTATTTCTGTGGAATCTGAGAACAGATATTTCGGATCCCTTTGAAGACTATAGGGCCAAAGGAAATATCCTCCGATAACAAAGAGAAAGAAGCTTTCTGAGAAACTTCTTTGTGTTCTGTGAAATCATCTCACAGAGTTACAGCTTTCCCCTCAAGAAGCCTTTCGCTAAGACAGTTCTTGTGGAATTGGCAAAGTGATATTTGGAATCCCATAGAGGGCTATGGTGAAAAAGGAAATATCCTCAGATGAAATCTGGAAAGAAGCTTTCTGAGAAACTGCTCTGTGATGTGTGACTTCCAATCACAGAATTACATCTGTATTTCGTGGATCTCTTTGCTAGCCTTATTTCTGTGGAATCTGAGAACAGATATTTCGGATCCCTTTGAAGACTATAGGGCCAAAGGAAATATCCTCCGATAACAAAGAGAAAGAAGCTTTCTGAGAAACTTCTTTGTGTTCTGTGAAATCATCTCACAGAGTTACAGCTTTCCCCTCAAGAAGCCTTTCGCTAAGACAGTTCTTGTGGAATTGTCAAAGTGATATTTGGAAGCCCTTAGAGGGCTATGGTGAAAAAGGAAATATCCTCAGATGAAATCTGGAAAGAAGCTTTCTGAGAAACTGCTTAGAGTTCTGTTAATTCATCTCACAGAGTTACATGTGTATTTCGTGGATCTCTTTGCTAGCCTTATTTCTGTGGAATCTGAGAACAGATATTTCGGATCCCTTTGAAGACTAAAGGGCCAAAGGAAATATCCTCCGATAACAAAGAGAAAGAAGCTTTCTGAGAAAGTTCTTTGTGTTCTGTGAAATGATCTCACAGAGTTACAGCTTTCCCCTCAAGAAGCCTTTCGCTAAGACAGTTCTTGTGGAATTGGCAAAGTGATATTTGGAAGCCCATAGACGGCTATGGTGAAAAAGGAAATATCCTCAGATGAAATCTGGAAAGAAGCTTTCTGAGAAACTGCTCTGTGATGTGTGACTTCCACAAACAGAGTTACATCTGTATTTCGTGGATCTCTTTGCTAGCCTTATTTCTGTGGAATCTGAGAGCAGATATTTCGGATCCCTTTGAAGACTGTAGGGCCGAAGGAAATATCCTCCGATAACAAAGAGAAAGAAGCTTTCTGAGAAACTTCTTTGTGTTCTGTGAAATCATCTCACAGAGTTACAGCTTTCCCCTCAAGAAGCCTTTCGCTAAGACAGTTCTTGTCGAATTGGGAAAGTGATATTTGGAAGCCCATAGAGGGCTATGGTGAAAAAGGAAATATCCTCAGATGAAATCTGGAAAGAAGCTTTCTGAGAAACTACT
Organism: Macaca fascicularis; assembly: GCF_037993035.2. Lineage (NCBI taxonomy): Eukaryota > Metazoa > Chordata > Mammalia > Primates > Cercopithecidae > Macaca > Macaca fascicularis. Next base: position 97,001,218 of record NC_088375.1, read on the forward strand.
TAGTGTTCTGTTAATTCATCTCACAGAGTTACATGTGTATTTCGTGGATCTCTTTGCTAGCCTTATTTCTGTGGAATCTGAGAACAGATATTTCGGATCCCTTTGAAGACTACAGGGCCAAAGGAAATATCCTCCGATAACAAAGAGAAAGAAGCTTTCTGAGAAACTTCTTTGTGTTCTGTGAAATCACCTCACAGAGTTACAGCTTTCCCCTCAAGAAGCCTTTCGCTAAGACAGTTCTTGTGGAATTGGCAAAGTGATATTTGGAAGCCCATAGAGGGCTATGGTGAAAAAGGAAATATCCTCAGATGAAATCTGGAAAGAAGCTTTCTGAGAAACTGCTTAGTGTTCTGTTAATTCATCTCACAGAGTTACATCTGTATTTCGTGGATCTCTTTGCTAGCCTTATTTCTGTGGAATCTGAGAACAGATATTTCGGATCCCTTTGAAGACTACAGGGCCAAAGGAAATATCCTCCGATAACAAAGAGAAAGAAGCTTTCTGAGAAACTTCTTTGTGTTCTGTGAAATCATCTCACAGAGTTACAGCTTTCCCCTCAAGAAGCCTTTCGCTAAGACAGTTCTTGTGGAATTGGCAAAGTGATATTTGGAAGCCCATAGAGGGCTATGGTGAAAAAGGAAATATCCTCAGATGAAATCTGGAAAGAAGCATTCTGAGAAACTGCTCTGTGATGTGTGACTTTCACTCACAGAGTTACATCTGTATTTCGTGGATCGCGTTTCTAGCCTTATTTATGTGGAATCTGAGAACAGAATTTCGGATCCCTTTGAAGACTATAGGGCCAAAGGAAATATTCTCTGATAACAAAGAGAAAGAAGCTTTCTGAGAAACTTCTTTGTGTTCTGTGGAATCATCTCACAGAGTTGCAGCTTTCCCCTCAAGAAGCCTTTCGCTAAGACAGTTCTTGTGGAATTGGCAAAGTGATATTTGGAAGCCCCTAGAGGGATATGGTGAAAAAGGAAATCTCCTCATATGAAATCTGGAAAGAAGCTTTCTGAGAAACTGCTTAGTGTTCTGTTAATTCATCTCACAGAGTTACATCGGTATTTCGTGGATCTCTTTGCTAGCCTTATTTCTGTGGAATCTGAGAACAGATATTTCGGATCCCTTTGAAGACTATAGGGCCAAAGGAAATATCCTCTGATAACAAAGAGAAAGAAGCTTTCTGAGAAACTTCTTTGTGTTCTGTGAAATCATCTCACAGAGCTCCAGCTTTCCCCTCAAGAAGCCTTTCGCTAAGACAGTTCTTGTGGAATTGGCAAAGTGATATTTGGAAGCCCATAGAGGGCTATGGTGAAAAAGGAAATATCCTCAGATGAAATCTGGAAAGAAGATTTCTGAGAAAATGCTTAGAGTTCTGTTAATTCATCTCAAAGAGTTACATGTGTATTTCGTGGATCTCCTTGCTAGCCTTATTTCTGTGGAATCAGAGAACAGATATTTCGGATCCCTTTGAAGACTATAGGGCCAAAGGAAATATCCTCCGATAACAAAGAGAAAGAAGCTTTCTGTGAAACTTCTTTGTGTTCTGTGAAATCAGCTCACAGAGTTACATCTTTCCCCTCAAGAAGCCTTTCGCTAAGACAGTTCTTGTGGAATTGGCAAAGTGATATTTGGAAGCCCTTAGAGGGCTATGGTAAAAAAGGAAATATCCTCAGATGAAATCTGGAAAGAAGCTTTCTGAGAAACTGCTTAGAGTTCTGTCAATTCATCTCACAGAGTTACATGTGTATTTCGTGGATCTCTTTGCTAGCCTTATTTCTGTGGAATCTGAGAACAGATATTTCGGATCCCTTTGAAGACTATAGGGCCAAAGGAAATATCCTCCGATAACAAAGAGAAAGAAGCTTTCTGAGAAACTTCTTTGTGTTCTGTGAAATCATCTCACAGAGTTACAGCTTTCCCCTCAAGAGGCCTTTCGCTAAGACAGTTCTTGTGGAATTGGCAAAGTGATATTTGGAAGCCCATAGAGGGCTATGGTGAAAAAGGAAATATCCTCAGATGAAATCTGGAAAGAAGCTTTCTGAGAAACTGCTCTGTGATGTGTGACTTCCACTAACAGAGTTACATCTGTATTTCGTGGATCTCTTTGCTAGCCTTATTTCTGTGGAATCTGAGAACAGATATTTCGGATCCCTTTGAAGACTGTAGGGCCAAAGGAAATATCCTCCGATAACAAAGAGAAAGAAGCTTTCTGAGAAACTTCTTTGTGTTCTCTGAAATCACCTCACAGAGTTACAGCTTTCCCCTCAAGAAGCCTTTCGCTAAGACAGTTCTTGTGGAATTGGCAAAGTGATATTTGGAAGCCCTTAGAGGGCTATGGTGAAAAAGGAAATATCCTCAGATGAAATCTCGAAAGAAGCTTTCTGAGAAACTGCTTAGTGTTCTCTTAATTCATCTCACAGAGTTACATGTGATTTTTCGTGGATTTCTTTGCTAGCCTTATTTCTGTGGAATCTGAGAACAGATATTTCGGATCCCTTTGAAGACTATAGGGCCAAAGGAAATATCCTCCGATAACAAAGAGACAGAAGCTTTCTGAGAAACTTCTTTGTGTTCTGTGAAATCATCTCACAGAGTTACAGCTTTCCCCTCAAGAAGCCTTTCGCTAAGACAGTTCTTATGGAATTGGCAAAGTGATGTTTGGAAGCCCATAGAGGGCTATCGTGAAAAAGGAAATATCTTCAGATGAAATCTGGAAAGAAGCTTTCTGAGAAACTGCTTAGTGTTCTGTTAGTTCATCTAACAGAGTTACATCGGTATTTCGTGGATCTCTTTGCTAGCCTTATTTCTGTGGAATCTGAGAACAGATATTTCGGATCCCTTTGAAGACTATAGGGCCAAAGGAAATATCCTCCGATAACAAAGAGAAAGAAGCTTTCTGAGAAACTTCTTTGTGTTCTGTGAAATCATCTCACAGAGTTACAGCATTCCCCTCAAGAAGCCTTTCGCTAAGTCAGTTTTTGTGGAATTGGGAAAGTGATATTTGGAAGCCCATAGAGGGCTATGGTGAGAAAGGAAATATCCTCAGATGAAATCTGGAAAGAAGCTTTCTGAGAAACTGCTTAGTGTTCTCTTAATTCATCTCACAGAGTTACATCTGTATTTCGTGGATTTCTTTGCTAGCCTTATTTCTATGGAATCTGAGAACAGATATTTCGGATCCCTTTGAAGACTATAGGGCCAAAGGAAATATCCTCCGATAACAAAGAGAAAGAAGCTTTCTGAGAAACTTCTTTGTGTTCTGTGAAATCATCTCACAGAGTTACAGCTTTCCCCTCAAGAAGCCTTTCGCTAAGACAGTTCTTGTGGAATTGGCAAAGAGATATTTGGAAGCCCATAGAGGGCTATGGTGAAAAAGGAAATATCCTCAGATGAAATCTGGAAAGAAGCTTTCTGAGAAACAGCTTAGTGTTCTGTTAATTCATCTCACAGAGTTACATCGGTATTTCCTGGATCTCTTTGCTAGCCTTATTTCTGTGGAATCTGAGAACAGATATTTCGGATCCCTTTGAAGACTATAGGGCCAAAGGAAATATCCTCCGATAACAAAGAGAAAGAAGCTTTCTGAGAAACTTCTTGTGTTCTGTGAAATCATCTCACAGAGTTACAGCTTTCCCCTCAAGAAGCCTTTCGTTACCACAGTTCTTGTGGAATTTGGAAAGTGATATTTGGAAGCCTTTAGAGGGCTATGTTGAAAAAGGAAATATCCTCAGATGAAATCTGGAAAGAAGCTTTCTGAGAAACTGCTTAGTGTTCTGTTAATTCATCTCACAGAGTTACATCGGTATTTCGTTGATGTCTTTGCTAGCCTTATTTCTGTGGAATCTAAGAACGGATATTTCGGATCCCTTTGAAGACTATAGGGCCAAAGGAAATATCCTCCGATAACAAAGAGAAAGAAGCTTTCTGAGAAACTTCTTTGTGTTCTGTGAAATCATCTCACAGAGTTACAGCTTTCCCCTCAAGAAGCCTTTCACTAAGTCAGTTGTTGTGGAATTGGGAAAGTGATATTTGGAAGCCCATAGAGGGCTATGGTGAAAAAGGAAATATCATCAGATGAAATCTGGAAAGAAGCTTTCTGAGAAACTGCTCTGTGATGTGTGACTTTCACTCACAGAGTTACATCTGTATTTCGTGGATCGCTTTGCTAGCCTTATTTCTGTGGAATCTGAGAACAGATATTTCGGATCCCTTTGAAGACTATAGGGCCAAAGGAAATATCCTCCGATAACAAAGAGAAAGAAGCTTTCTGAGAAACTTCTTTGTGTTCTGTGGAATCATCTCACAGAGTTACAGCTTTCCCCTCAAGAAGCCTTTCGCTAAGACAGTTCTTGTGGAATTGGCAAAGTGATATTTGGAAGCCCATAGAGGGCTTTGGTGGAAAAGGAAATATCCTCATATGAAATCTGGAAAGAAGCTTTCTGAGAAACTGCTTAGTGTTCTGTTAATTCATCTCACAGAGTTACATCGGTATTTCGTGGATCTCTTTGCTAGCCTTATTTCTGTGGAATCTGAGAACAGATATTTCGGATCCCTTTGAAGACTATAGGGCCAAAGGAAATATCCTCCGATAACAAAGAGAAAGAAGCTTTCTGAGAAACTTCTTTGTGTTCTGTGAAATCATCTCACAGAGTTACAGCTTTCCCCTCAAGAAGCCTTTCGATAAGACAGTTCTTGTGGAATTGGCAAAGTGATATTTGGAAGCCCTTAGAGGGCTATTGTGAAAAAGGAAATATAATCAGATGAAATCTGGAAAGAAGCTTTTTGAGAAACTGCTTAGTGTTCTGTTAATTCATCTCACAGAGTTACATGTGTATTTCGTGTATCTCTTTGCTAGCCTTATTTCTGTGGAATCTGAGAACAGATATTTCGGATCCCTTTGAAGACTATAGGGCCAAAGGAAATATCCTCCGATAACAAAGAGAAAGAAGCTTTCTGAGAAAGTTCTTTGTGTTCTGTGAAATCATCTCACAGAGTTACAGCTTTCCCCTCAAGAAGCCTTTCGCTAAGACAGTTCTTGTGGAATTGGCAAAGTGATATTTGGAAGCCCATAGAGGGCTATGGTGAAAAAGGAAATATCCTCAGATGAAATCTGGAAAGAAGCTTTCTGAGAAACTGCTCTGTGATGTGTGACTTCCATTCACAGAATTACATCTGTATTTCGTGGATCTCTTTGCTAGCCTTATTTCTGTGGAATCTGAGAACAGATATTTCGGATCCCTTTGAAGACTATAGGGCCAAAGGAAATATCCTCCGATAACAAAGAGAAAGAAGCTTTCTGAGAAACTTCTTTGTGTTCTGTGAAATCATCTCACAGAGTTACAGCTTACCCCTCAAGAAGCCTTTCGCTAAGACAGTTCTTGTGGAATTGGCAAAGTGATATTTGGAAGCCCATAGAGGGCTATGGTGAAAAAGGAAATATCCTCAGATGAAATCTGGAAAGAAGCTTTCTGAGAAACTGCTCTGTGATGTGTGACTTTCACTCACAGAGTTACATCTGTATTTCGTGGATCGCGTTGCTAGCCTTATTTATGTGGAATCTGAGAACAGAATTTCGGATCCCTTTGAAGACTATAGGGCCAAAGGAAATATTCTCCGATAACAAAGAGAAAGAAGCTTTCTGAGAAACTTCTTTGTGTTCTGTGGAATCATCTCACAGAGTTACAGCTTTCCCCTCAAGAAGCCTTTCGCTAAGACAGTTCTTGTGGAATTGGCAAAGTGATATTTGGAAGCCCCTAGATGGCTATGGTGAAAAAGGAAATATCCTCATATGAAATCTGGAAAGAAGCTTTCTGAGAAACTGCTTAGTGTTCTGTTAATTCATCTCACAGAGTTACATCGGTATTTCGTGGATCTCTTTGCTAGCCTTATTTCTGTGGAATCTGAGAACAGATATTTCGGATCCCTTTGAAGACTATAGGGCCAAAGAAAATATCCTCCGATAACAAAGAGAAAGAAGTTTTCTGAGAAACTTCTTTGTGTTCTGTGAAATCATCTCACAGAGCTCCAGCTTTCCCCTCAAGAAGCCTTTCGCTAAGACAGTTCTTGTGGAATTGGCAAAGTGATATTTGGAAGCCCATAGAGGGCTATGGTGAAAAAGGAAATATCCTCAGATGAAAAATGGAAAGAAGCTTTCTGAGAAACTGCTTAGAGTTCTGTTAATTCATCTCACAGAGTTACATGTGTATTTCGTGGATCTCCTTGCTAGCCTTATTTCTGTGGAATCTGAGAACAGATATTTCGGATCCCTTTGAAGACTATAGGGCCAAAGGAAATATCCTCCGATAACAAAGAGAAAGAAGCTTTCTGAGAAACTTCTTTGTGTTCTGTGAAATCATCTCACAGAGTTACAGCTTTCCCCTCAAGAAGCCTTTCGCTAAGACAGTTCTTGTGGAATTGGCAAAGTGATATTTGGAAGCCCATAGAGGGCTATGGTGAAAAAGGAAATATCCTCAGATGAAATCTGGAAAGAAGCTTTCTGAGAAACTGCTCTGTGATGTGTGACTTCCAATCACAGAATTACATGTGTATTTCGTGGATCTCTTTGCTAGCCTTATTTCTGTGGAATCTGAGAACAGATATTTCGGATCCCTTTGAAGACTATAGGGCCAAAGGAAATATCCTCCGATAACAAAGAGAAAGAAGCTTTCTGAGAAACTTCTTTGTGTTCTGTGAAATCATCTCACAGAGTTACAGCTTTCCCCTCAAGAAGCCTTTCGCTAAGACAGTTCTTGTGGAATTGGCAAAGTGATATTTGGAAGCCCTTAGAGGGCTATGGTGAAAAAGGAAATATCCTCAGATGAAATCTGGAAAGAAGCTTTCTGAGAAACTGCTTAGAGTTCTGTTAATTCATCTCACAGAGTTACATGTGTATTTCGTGGATCTCTTTGCTAGCCTTATTTCTGTGGAATCTGAGAACAGATATTTCGGATCCCTTTGAAGACTATAGGGCCAAAGGAAATATCCTCCGATAACAAAGAGAAAGAAGCTTTCTGAGAAACTTCTTTGTGTTCTGTGAAATCATCTCACAGAGTTACAGCTTTCCCCTCAAGAAGCCTTTCGCTAAGACAGTTCTTGTGGAATTGGCAAAGTGATATTTGGAAGCCCATAGAGGGCTATGGTGAAAAAGGAAATATCCTCAGATGAAATCTGGAAAGAAGCTTTCTGAGAAACTGCTCTGTGATGTGTGACTTCCAATCACAGAGTTACATCTGTATTTCGTGGATCTCTTTGCTAGCCTTATTTCTGTGGAATCTGAGAACAGATATTTCGGTTCCCTTTGAAGACTATAGGGCCAAAGGAAATATCCTCCGATAACAAAGAGAAAGAAGCTTTCTGAGAAACTTCTTTGTGTTCTGTGAAATCATCTCACAGAGTTACAGCTTTCCCTTCAAGAAGCCTTTCGCTAAGACAGTTCTTGTGGAATTGGCAAAGTGATATTTGGAAGCCCATAGAGGGCTATGGTGAAAAAGGAAATATCCTCAGATGAAATCTGGAAAGAAGCTTTCTGAGAAACTTCTCTCTGATGTGTGATTTCCACTCACAGAGTTACATGTGTATTTCGTGGATCTCTTTGCTAGCCTTATTTCTGTGGAATCTGAGAACAGATATTTCGGATCCCTTGGAAGACTATAGGGCCAAAGGAAATATCCTCCGATACCAAAAAGAAAGAAGCTTTCTGAGAAACTTCTTTGTGTTCTTTGAAATCATCTCACAGAGTTACAGCTTTCTCCTCAAGAAGCCTTTCGCTAAGACAGTTCTTGTGGAATTGGCAAGTGCTATTTGGAAGCCCATAGAGGGCTATGGTGAAAAAGGAAATATCCTCAGATGAAATCTGGAAAGAAGCTTTCTGAGAAACTGCTCTGTGATGTGTGACTTCCACTAACAGATTTACATCTGTATTTCGTGGATCACTTTGCTAGCCTTATTTCTGTGGAATCTGAGAGCAGATATTTCGGATCCCTTTGAAGACTGTAGGGCCAAAGGAAATATCCTCCGATAACAAAGAGAAAGAAGCTTTCTGATAAACTTCTTTGTGTTCTGTGAAATCATCTCACAGAGTTACAGCTTTCCCCTCAAGAAGCCTTTCGCTAAGTCAGTTCTTGTGGAATTGGCAAAGTGATATTTGGAAGCCCATAGAGGGCTACGGTGAAAAAGGAAATATCCTCAGATGAAATCTGGAAAGAAGCTTTCTGAGAAACTGCTCTGTGATGTGTGACTTTCACTCACAGAGTTACATCTGTATTTCGTGGATCGCTTTGCTAGCCTTATTTATGTGGAACCTGAGAACAGAATTTCGGATCCCTTTGAAGACTATAGGGCCAAAGGAAATATTCTCCGATAACAAAGAGAAAGAAGCTTTCTGAGAAACTTCTTTGTGTTCTGTGATATCATCTCACAGAGTTACAGCTTTCCCCTCAAGAAGCCTTTCGCTAAGACAGTTCTTGTGGAATTGGCAAAGTGATATTTGGAAGCCCCTAGATGGCTATGGTGAAAAAGGAAATATCCTCATATGAAATCTGGAAAGAAGCTTTCTGAGAAACTGCTTAGTGTTCTGTTAATTCATCTCACAGAGTTACATCGGTATTTCGTGGATCTCTTTGCTAGCCTTATTTCTGTGGAATCTGAGAACAGATATTTCGGATCCCTTTGAAGACTATAGGGCCAAAGGAAATATCCTCCGATAACAAAGAGAAAGAAGTTTTCTGAGAAACTTCTTTGTGTTCTGTTAAATCATCTCACAGAGCTCCAGCTTTCCCCCAAGAAGCCTTTCGCTAAGACAGTTCTTGTGGAATTGGCAAAGTGATATTTGGAAGCCCATAGAGGCCTATGATGAAAAAGGAAATATCCTCAGATGAAATCTGGAAAGAAGCTTTCTGAGAAACTGCTTAGAGTTCTGTTAATTCATCTCACAGAGTTACATGTGTATTTCGTGGATCTCCTTCCTAGCCTTATTTCTGTGGAATCTGAGAACAGATATTTCGGATCCCTTTGAAGACTATAGGGCCAAAGGAAATATCCTCCGATAACAAAGAGAAAGAAGCTTTCTGAGATACTTCTTTGTGTTCTGTGAAATCATCTCACAGAGTTACAGCTTTCCCCCCAAGAAGCCTTTCGCTAAGACAGTTCTTGTGGAATTGGCAAAGTGATATTTGGAAGCCCATAGAGGGCTATGGTGAAAAAGGAAATATCCTCAGATGAAATCTGGAAAGAAGCTTTCTGAGAAACTGCTCTGTGATGTGTGACTTCCAATCACAGAATTACATGTGTATTTCGTGGATCTCTTTGCTAGCCTTATTTCTGTGGAATCTGAGAACAGATATTTCGGATCCCTTTGAAGACTATAGGGCCAAAGGAAATATCCTCCGATAACAAAGAGAAAGAAGCTTTCTGAGAAACTTCTTTGTGTTCTGTGAAATCATCTCACAGAGTTACAGCTTTCCCCTCAAGAAGCCTTTCGCTAAGACAGTTCTTGTGGAATTGGCAAAGTGATATTTGGAAGCCCTTAGAGGGCTATGGTGAAAAAGGAAATATCCTCAGATGAAATCTGGAAAGAAGCTTTCTGAGAAACTGCTTAGAGTTCTGTTAATTCATCTCACAGAGTTACATGTGTATTTCGTGGATCTCTTTGCTAGCCTTATTTCTGTGGAATCTGAGAACAGATATTTCGGATCCCTTTGAAGACTATAGGGCCAAAGGAAATATCCTCCGATAACAAAGAGAAAGAAGCTTTCTGAGAAACTTCTTTGTGTTCTGTGAAATCATCTCACAGAGTTACAGCTTTCCCCTCAAGAAGCCTTTCGCTAAGACAGTTCCTGTGGAATTGGCAAAGTGATATTTGGAAGCCCATAGAGGGCTATGGTGAAAAAGGAAATATCCTCAGATGAAATCTGGAAAGAAGCTTTCTGAGAAACTGCTCTGTGATGTGTGACTTCCAATCACAGAGTTACATCTGTATTTCGTGGATCTCTTTGCTAGCCTTATTTCTGTGGAATCTGAGAACAGATATTTCGGTTCCCTTTGAAGACTATAGGGCCAAAGGAAATATCCTCCGTTAACAAAGAGAAAGAAGCTTTCTGAGAAACTTCTTTGTGTTCTGTGAAATCATCTCACAGAGTTACAGCTTTCCCCTCAAGAAGCCTTTCGCTAAGACAGTTCTTGTGGAATTGGCAAAGTGATATTTGGAAGCCCATAGAGGGCTATGGTGAAAAAGGAAATATCCTCAGATGAAATCTGGAAAGAAGCTTTCTGAGAAACTGCTCTGTGATGTGTGACTTACACTCACAGAGTTACATCTGTATTTCGTGGATCTCTTTGCTAGCCTTATTTCTGTGGAATCTGAGAACAGATATTTCGGATCCCTTTGAAGACTATAGGGCCAAAGGAAATATCCTCCGATAACAAAAAGAAAGAAGCTTTCTGAGAAACTTCTTTGTGTTCTTTGAAATCATCTCACAGAGTTACAGCTTTCTCCTCAAGAAGCCTTTCGCTAAGACAGTTCTTGTGGAATTGGCAAAGTGATATTTGAAAGCCCATAGAGGGCTATGGTGAAAAAGGAAATATCCTCAGATGAAATCTGGAAAGAAGCTTTCTGAGAAACTGCTTAGTGTTCTGTTAATTCATCTCACAGAATTACATCGGTATTTCGTGGATCTGTTTGCTAGCCTTATTTCTGTGGAATCTGAGAAGAGATATTTCGGATCCCTTTGAAGACTATAGGGCCAAAGGAAATATCCTCCGATAACAAAGAGAAAGAAGCTTTCTGAGAAACTTCTTTGTGTTCTGTGAAATCATCTCACAGAGTTACAGCTTTCCCCTCAAGAAGCCTTTCGCTAAGACAGTTCTTGTGGAATTGGCAAAGTGATATTTGGAAGCCAATAGAGAGCTATGGTGAAAAAGGAAATATCCTCAGATGAAATCTGGAAAGAAGCTTTCTGAGAAACTGCTCTGTGATGTGTGACTTCCAATCACAGAATTACATGTGTATTTCGTGGATCTCTTTGCTAGCCTTATTTCTGTGGAATCTGAGAACAGATATTTCGGATCCCTTTGAAGACTATAGGGCCAAAGGAAATATCCTCCGATAACAAAGAGAAAGAAGCTTTCTGAGAAACTTCTTTGTGTTCTGTGAAATCATCTCACAGAGTTACAGCTTTCCCCTCAAGAAGCCTTTCGCTAAGACAGTTCTTGTGGAATTGGCAAAGTGATATTTGGAAGCCCTTAGAGGGCTATGGTGAAAAAGGAAATATCCTCAGATGAAATCTGGAAAGAAGCTTTCTGAGAAACTGCTTAGAGTTCTGTTAATTTATCTCACAGAGTTACATGTGTATTTCGTGGATCTCTTTGCTAGCCTTATTTCTGTGGAATCTGAGAACAGATATTTCGGATCCCTTTGAAGACTATAGGGCCAAAGGAAATATCCTCCGATAACAAAGAGAAAGAAGCTTTCTGAGAAACTTCTTTGTGTTCTGTGAAATCATCTCACAGAGTTACAGCTTTCCCCTCAAGAAGCCTTTCGCTAAGACAGTTCCTGTGGAATTGGCAAAGTGATATTTGGAAGCCCATAGAGGGCTATGGTGAAAAAGGAAATATCCTCAGATGAAATCTGGAAAGAAGCTTTCTGAGAAACTGCTCTGTGATGTGTGACTTCCAATCACAGAGTTACATCTGTATTTCGTGGATCTCTTTGCTAGCCTTATTTCTGTGGAATCTGAGAACAGATATTTCGGTTCCCTTTGAAGACTATAGGGCCAAAGGAAATATCCTCCGTTAACAAAGAGAAAGAAGCTTTCTGAGAAACTTCTTTGTGTTCTGTGAAATCATCTCACAGAGTTACAGCTTTCCCCTCAAGAAGCCTTTCGCTAAGACAGTTCTTGTGGAATTGGCAAAGTGATATTTGGAAGCCCATAGAGGGCTATGGTGAAAAAGGAAATATCCTCAGATGAAATCTGGAAAGAAGCTTTCTGAGAAACTGCTCTGTGATGTGTGACTTACACTCACAGAGTTACATCTGTATTTCGTGGATCTCTTTGCTAGCCTTATTTCTGTGGAATCTGAGAACAGATATTTCGGATCCCTTTGAAGACTATAGGGCCAAAGGAAATATCCTCCGATAACAAAAAGAAAGAAGCTTTCTGAGAAACTTCTTTGTGTTCTTTGAAATCATCTCACAGAGTTACAGCTTTCTCCTCAAGAAGCCTTTCGCTAAGACAGTTCTTGTGGAATTGGCAAAGTGATATTTGGAAGCCCATAGAGGGCTATGGTGAAAAAGGAAATATCCTCAGATGAAATCTGGAAAGAAGCTTTCTGAGAAACTGCTTAGTGTTCTGTTAATTCATCTCACAGAATTACGTCGGTATTTCGTGGATCTGTTTGCTAGCCTTATTTCTGTGGAATCTGAGAACAGATATTTCGGATCCCTTTGAAGACTATAGGGCCAAAGGAAATATCCTCCGATAACAAAAAGAAAGAAGCTTTCTGAGAAACTTCTTTGTGTTCTGTGAAATCATCTCACAGAGTTACAGCTTTCCCCTCAAGAAGCCTTTCGCTAAGACAGTTCTTGTGGAATTGGCAAAGTGATATTTGGAAGCCAATAGAGAGCTATGGTGAAAAAGGAAATATCCTCAGATGAAATCTGGAAAGAAGCTTTCTGAGAAACTGCTCTGTGATGTGTGACTTTCACTCACAGAGTTACATCTGTATTTCGTGGATCGCGTTGCTAGCCTTATTTATGTGGAATCTGAGATCAGAATTTCGGATCCCTTTGAGGACTATAGGGCCAAAGGAAATATTCTCCGATAACAAAGAGAAAGAAGCTTTCTGAGAAACTTCTTTGTGTTCTGTGGAATCATCTCACAGAGTTACAGCTTTCCCCTCAAGAAGCCTTTCGCTAAGACAGTTCTTGTGGAATTGGCAAAGTGATATTTGGAAGCCCCTAGATGGCTGGGGTGAAAAAGGAAATATCCTCATATGAAATCTGGAAAGAAGCTTTCTGAGAAACTGCTTAGTGTTCCGTTAATTCATCTCACAGAGTTACATCGGTATTTCGTGGATCTCTTTGCTAGCCTTATTTCTGTGGAATCTGAGAACAGATATTTCGGATCCCTTTGAAGACTATAGGGCCAAAGGAAATATCCTCCGATAACAAAGAGAAAGAAGTTTTCTGAGAAACTTCTTTGTGTTCTGTGAAATCATCTCACAGAGCTCCAGCTTTCCCCTCAAGAAGCCTTTCGCTAAGACAGTTCTTGTGGAATTGGCAAAGTGATATTTGGAAGCCCATAGAGGGCTATGGTGAAAAAGGAAATATCCTCAGATGAAATCTGGAAAGAAGCTTTCTGAGAAACAGCTTAGAGTTCTGTTAATTCATCTCACAGAGTTACATGTGTATTTCGTGGATCTCCTTGCTAGCCTTATTTCTGTGGAATCTGAGAACAGATATTTCGGATCCCTTTGAAGACTATAGGGCCAAAGGAAATATCCTCCGATAACAAAGAGAAAGAAGCTTTCTGAGAAACTTCTTTGTGTTCTGTGAAATCATCTCACAGAGTTACAGCTTTCCCCTCAAGAAGCCTTTCGCTAAGACAGTTCTTGTGGAATTGGGAAAGTGATATTTGGAAGCCCATAGAGGGCTATGGTGAAAAAGGAAATATCCTCAGATGAAATCTGGAAAGAAGCTTTCTGAGAAACTGCTTAGTGTTCTGTTAATTCATCTCACAGAGTTACATCTGTATTTCGTGGATCTCTTTGCTAGCCTTATTTCTGTGGAATCTGAGAACAGATATTTCGGATCCCTTTGAAGACTACAGGGCCAAAGGAAATATCCTCCGATAACAAAGAGAAAGAAGCTTTCTGAGAAACTTCTTTGTGTTCTGTGAAATCATCTCACAGAGTTACAGCTTTCCCCTCAAGAAGCCTTTCGCTAAGACAGTTCTTGTGGAATTGGCAAAGTGATATTTGGAAGCCCATAGAGGGCTATGGTGAAAAAGGAAATATCCTCACATGAAATCTGGAAAGAAGCTTTCTGAGAAACTGCTTAGTGTTCTGTTAATTCATCTCACAGAGTTACATCGGTATTTCGTGGATCTCTTTGCTAGCCTTATTTCTGTGGAATCTGAGAACAGATATTTCGGATCCCTTTGAAGACTATAGGGCCAAAGGAAATATCCTCCGATAACAAAGAGAAAGAAGCTTTCTGAGAAACTTCTTTGTGTTCTGTGAAATCATCTCACAGAGTTACAGCTTTCCCCTCAAGAAGCCTTTCGCTAAGACAGTTCTTGTGGAATTGGCAAAGTGATATTTGGAAGCCAATAGAGAGCTATGGTGAAAAAGGAAATATCCTCAGATGAAATCTGGAAAGAAGCTTTCTGAGAAACTGCTCTGTGATGTGTGACTTTCACTCACAGAGTTACATCTGTATTTCGTGGATCGCGTTGCTTGCCTTATTTATGTGGAATCTGAGAACAGAATTTCGGATCCCTTTGAAGACTATAGGGCCAAAGGAAATATTCTCCGATAACAAAGAGAAAGAAGCTTTCTCAGAAAGTTCTTTGTGTTCTGTGGAATCATCTCACAGAGTTACAGCTTTCCCCTCAAGAAACCTTTCGCTAAGACAGTTCTTGTGCAATTGGCAAAGTGATATTTGGAAGCCCCTAGATGGCTATGGTGAAAAAGGAAATATCCTCATATGAAATCTGGAAAGAAGCTTTCTGAGAAACTGCTTAGTGTTCTGTTAATTCATCTCACAGAGTTACATCGGTATTTCGTGGATCTGTTTGCTAGCCTTATTTCTGTGGAATCTGAGAACAGATATTTCGGATCCCTTTGAAGACTATAGGGCCAAAGGAAATATCCTCCGATAACAAAGAGAAAGAAGTTTTCTGAGAAACTTCTTTGTGTTCTGTGAAATCATCTCACAGAGCTCCAGCTTTCCCCTCAAGAAACCTTTCGCTAAGACAGTTCTTGTGGAATTGGCAAAGTGATATTTGGAAGCCCATAGAGGGCTATGGTGAAAAAGGAAATATCCTCAGATGAAATCTGGAAAGAAGCTTTCTGAGAAACTGCTTAGAGTTCTGTTAATTCATCTCACAGAGTTACATGTGTATTTCGTGGATCTCCTTGCTAGCCTTATTTCTGTGGAATCTGAGAACAGATATTTCGGATCCCTTTGAAGACTATAGGACCAAAGGAAATATCCTCCGATAACAAAGAGAAAGAAGCTTTCTGAGAAACTTCTTTGTGTTCTGTGAAATCATCTCACAGAGTTACAGCTTTCCCTTCAAGAAGCCTTTCGCTAAGACAGTTCTTGTGGAATTGGCAAAGTGATATTTGGAAGCCCATAGAGGGCTACGGTGAAAAAGGAAATATCCTCAGATGAAATCTGGAAAGAAGCTTTCTGAGAAACTGCTCTGTGATGTGTGACTTCCAATCACAGAATTACATGTGTATTTCGTGGATCTCTTTGCTAGCCTTATTTCTGTGGAATCTGAGAACAGATATTTCGGATCCCTTTGAAGACTATAGGGCCAAAGGAAATATCCTCCGATAACAAAGAGAAAGAAGCTTTCTGAGAAAGTTCTTTTTGTTCTGTGAAATCATCTCACGGAGTTACAGCTTTCCCCTCAAGAAGCCTTTCGCTAAGACAGTTCTTGTGGAATTGGCAAAGTGATATTTGGAAGCCCTTAGAGGGCTATGGTGAAAAAGGAAATATCCTCAGATGAAATCTGGAAAGAAGCTTTCTGAGAAACTGCTTAGAGTTCTGTTAATTCATCTCACAGAGTTACATGTGTATTTCGTGGATCTCTTTGCTAGCCTTATTTCTGTGGAATCTGAGAACAGATATTTCGGTTCCCTTTGAAGACTATAGGGCCAAACGAAATATCCTCCGATAACAAAGAGAAAGAAGCTTTCTGAGAAACTTCTTTGTGTTCTGTGAAATCATCTCACAGAGCTCCAGCTTTCCCCTCAAGAAGCCTTTCGCTAAGACAGTTCTTGTGGAATTGGCAAAGTGATATTTGGAAGCCCATAGAGGCCTATGGTGAAAAAGGAAATATCCTCAGATGAAATCTGGAAAGAAGCTTTCTGAGAAACTGCTTAGAGTTCTGTTAATTCATCTCACAGAGTTACATGTGTATTTCGTGGATCTCCTTCCTAGGCTTATTTCTGTGGATTCTGAGAACAGATATTTCGGATCCCTTTGAAGACTATAGGGCCAAAGGAAATATCCTCCGATAACAAAAAGAAAGAAGCTTTCTGAGAAACTTCTTTGTGTTCTTTGAAATCATCTCACAGAGTTACAGCTTTCTCCTCAAGAAGCCTTTCGCTAAGACAGTTCTTGTGGAATTGGCAAAGTGATATTTGGAAGCCCATAGAGGGCTACGGTGAAAAAGGAAATATCCTCAGATGAAATCTGGAAAGAAGCTTTCTGAGAAACTGCTCTGTGATGTGTGACTTCCACTAACAGAGTTACATCTGTATTTCGTGGATCTCTTTGCTAGCCTTATTTCTGTGGAATCTGAGAGCAGATATTTCGGATCCCTTTGAAGACTGTAGGGCCAAAGGAAATATCCTCCGATAACAAAGAGAAAGAAGCTTTCTGAGAAACTTCTTTGTGTTCTGTGAAATCATCTCACAGAGTTACAGCTTTCCCCTCAAGAAGCCTTTCGCTAAGTCAGTTCTTGTGGAATTGGCAAAGTGATATTTGGAAGCCCATAGAGGGCTACGGTGAAAAAGGAAATATCCTCAGATGAAATCTGGAAAGAAGCTTTCTGAGAAACTGCTCTGTGATGTGTGACTTTCACTCACAGAGTTACATCTGTATTTCGTGGATCGCTTTGCTAGCCTTATTTCTGTGGAATCTGAGAACAGATATTTCGGATCCCTTTGAAGACTATAGGGCCAAAGGAAATATCCTCCGATAACAAAGAGAAAGAAGCTTTCTGAGAAACTTCTTTGTGTTCTGTGAAATCATCTCACAGAGTTACAGCTTTCCCCTCAAGAAGCCTTTCGCTAAGACAGTTCTTGTGGAATTGGCAAAGTGATATTTGGAAGCCCATAGAGGGCTATGGTGAAAAAGGAAATATCCTCAGATGAAATCTGGAAAGAAGCTTTCTGAGAAACTGCTCTGTGATGTGTGACTTTCAATCACAGAATTGCATGTGTATTTCGTGGATCTCTTTGCTAGCCTTATTTCTGTGGAATCTGAGAGCAGATATTTCGGATCCCTTTGAAGACTGTAGGGCCAAAGGAAATATCCTCCGATAACAAAGAGAAAGAAGCTTTCTGAGAAACTTCTTTGTGTTCTGTGAAATCATCTCACAGAGTTACAGCTTTCCCCTCAAGAAGCCTTTCGCTAAGACAGTTCTTGTGGAATTGGCAAAGTGATATTTGGAAGCCCTTTGAGTGCTATGGTGAAAAAGGAAATATCCTCAGATGAAATCTGGAAAGAAGCTTTCTGAGAAACTGCTTAGAGTTCTGTTAATTCATCTCACAGAGTTACATCTGTATTTCGTGGATCTCTTTGCTAGCCTTATTTCTGTGGAATCTGAGAACAGATATTTCGGATCCCTTTGAAGACTATAGGGCCAAAGGAAATATCCTCCGATAACAAAGAGAAAGAAGCTTTCTGAGAAACTTCTTTGTGTTCTGTGAAATCATCTCACAGAGTTACAGCTTTCCCCTCAAGAAGCCTTTCGCTAAGACAGTTCTTGTGGAATTGGCAAAGTGATATTTGGAAGCCCTTTGAGTGCTATGGTGAAAAAGGAAATATCCTCAGATGAAATCTGGAAAGAAGCTTTCTGAGAAACTGCTTAGAGTTCTGTTAATTCATCTCACAGAGTTACATCTGTATTTCGTGGATCTCTTTGCTAGCCTTATTTCTGTGGAATCTGAGAACAGATATTTCGGATCCCTTTGAAGACTATAGGGCCAAAGGAAATATCCTCCGATAACAAAGAGAAAGAAGCTTTCTGAGAAAGTTCTTTGTGTTCTGTGAAATCATCTCACAGAGTTACAGCTTTCCCCTCAAGAAGCCTTTCGCTAAGACAGTTCTTGTGGAATTGGCAAAGTGATATTTGGAAGCCCATAGAGGGCTATGGTGAAAAAGGAAATATCCTCAGATGAAATCTGGAAAGAAGCTTTCTGAGAAACTGCTCTGTGATGTGTGACTTCCAATCACAGAGTTACATCTGTATTTCGTGGATCTCTTTGCTAGCCTTATTTCTGTGGAATCTGAGAACAGATATTTCGGTTCCCTTTGAAGACTATAGGGCCAAAGGAAATATCCTCCGATAACAAAGAGAAAGAAGCTTTCTGAGAAACTTCTTTGTGTTCTGTGAAATCATCTCACAGAGTTACAGCTTTCCCCTCAAGAAGCCTTTCGCTAAGACAGTTCTTGTGGAATTGGGAAAGTGATATTTGGAAGCCCATAGAGGGCTATGGTGAAAAAGGAAATATCCTCAGATGAAATCTGGAAAGAAGCTTTCTGAGAAACTGCTCTGTGATGTGTGATTCCCCTAACAGAGTTATATCTCTATTTCGTGGATCTCTTTGCTAGCCTTATTTCTGTGGAATCTGAGAGCAGATATTTCGGATCCCTTTGAAGACTGTAGGGCCAAAGGAAATATCCTCCGATAACAAAGAGGAAGAAGCTTTCTGAGAAACTTCTTTGTGTTCTGTGAAATCATCTCACAGAGTTACAGCTTTCCCCTCAAGAAGCCTTTCGCTAAGTCAGTTCTTGTGGAATTGGCAAAGTGATATTTGGAAGCAAATAGAGGGCTACGGTGAAAAAGGAAATATACTCAGATGAAATCTGGAAACAAGCTTTCTGAGAAACTGCTCTGTGATGTGTGACTTTCACTCACAGAGTTACATCTGTATTTCGTGGATCGCTTTGCTAGCCTTATTTCTGTGGAATCTGAGAACAGATATTTCGGATCCCTTTGAAGACTACAGGGCCAAAGGAAATATCCTCCGATAACAAAGAGAAAGAAGCTTTCTGAGAAACTTCTTTGTGTTCTGTGAAATCATCTCACAGAGTTACAGCTTTCCCCTCAAGAAGCCTTTCGCTAAGACAGTTCTTGTGGAATTGGCAAAGTGATATTTGGAAGCCCATAGAGGGCTATGGTGAAAAAGGAAATATCCTCAGATGAAATCTGGAAAGAAGCTTTCTGAGAAACTGCTTAGTGTTCTGTTAATTCATCTCACAGAGTTACATCGGTATTTCGTGGATCTCTTTGCTAGCCTTATTTCTGTGGAATCTGAGAACAGATATTTCGGATCCCTTTGAAGACTATAGGGCCAAAGGAAATATCCTCCGATAACAAAGAGAAAGAAGCTTTCTGAGAAACTTCTTTGTGTTCTGTGAAATCATCTCACAGAGTTACATCTTTCCCCTCAAGAAGCCTTTCGCTAAGACAGTTCTTGTGGAATTGGCAAAGTGATATTTGGAAGCCCATAGAGTGCTATGGTGAAAAAGGAAATATCCACAGATGAAATCTGGAAAGAAGCTTTCTGAGAAACTGCTTAGTGTTCTGTTAATTCATCTCACAGAGTTACATCGGTATTTCGTGGATCTCTTTGCTAGCCTTATTTCTGTGGAATCTGAGAACAGATATTTCGTATCCCTTTGAAGACTATAGGGCCAAAGGAAATATCCTCCGATAACAAAGAGAAAGAAGCTTTCTGAGAAACTTCTTTGTGTTCTGTGAAATCATCTCACAGAGTTACAGCTTTCCCCTCAAGAAGCCTTTCGCTAAGACAGTTCTTGTGGAATTGGCAAAGTGATATTTGGAAGCCCTTAGAGGGCTATGGTGAAAAAGGAAATATCCTCAGATGAAATCTGGAAAGAAGCTTTCTGAGAAACTGCTTAGTGTTCTCTTAATTCATCTCACAGAGTTACATGTGTATTTCGTGGATTTCTTTGCTAGCCTTATTTCAGTGGAATATGAGAACAGATATTTCGGATCCCTTTGAAGACTATAGGGCCAAAGGAAATATCCTCCGATAACAAAGAGACAGAAGCTTTCTGAGAAACTTCTTTGTGTTCTGTGAAATCATCTCACAGAGTTACAGCTTTCCCCTCAAGAAGCCTTTCGCTAAGACAGTTCTTGTGGAATTGGCAAAGTGATATTTGGAAGCCTTTAGAGGGCTATGGTGAAAAAGGAAATATCCTCAGATGAAATCTGGAAAGAAGCTTTCTGAGAAACTGCTTAGTGTTCTGTTAATTCATCTCACAGAGTTACATCGGTATTTCGTGGATCTCTTTGCTAGCCTTATTTCTGTGGAATCTGAGAACAGATATTTCGGATCCCTTTGAAGACTATAGGGCCAAAGGAAATATCCTCCGATAACAAAGAGAAAGAAGCTTTCTGAGAAACTTCTTTGTGTTCTGTGAAATCATCTCACAGAGTTACAGCTTTCCCCTCAAGAAGCCTTTCACTAAGTCAGTTGTTGTGGAACTGGGAAAGTGATATTTGGAAGCCCATAGAGGGCTATGGTGAAAAAGGAAACATCCTCAGATGAAATCTGGAAAGAAGCTTTCTGAGAAACTGCTCTGTGATGTGTGACTTTAACTCACAGAGTTACATCTGTATTTCGTGGATCGCTTTGCTAGCCTTATTTCTGTGGAATCTGAGAACAGATATTTCGGATCCCTTTGAAGACTATAGGGCCAAAGGAAATATCCTCCGATAACAAAGAGAAAGAAGCTTTCTGAGAAACTTCTTTGTATTCTGTGGAATCATCTCACAGAGTTACAGCTTTCCCCTCAAGAAGCCTTTCGCTAAGACAGTTCTTGTGGAATTGGCAAAGTGATATTTGGAAGGCCATAGAGGGCTTTGGTGGAAAAGGAAATATCCTCATATGAAATCTGGAAAGAAGCTTTCTGAGAAACTGCTTAGTGTTCTGTTAATTCATCTCACAGAGTTACATCGGTATTTCGTGGATCTCTTTGCTAGCCTTATTTCTGTGGAATCTGAGAACAGATATTTCGGATCCCTTTGAAGACTATAGGGCCAAAGGAAATATCCTCCGATAACAAAGAGAAAGAAGCTTTCTGAGAAACTTCTTTGTGTTCTGTGAAATCATCTCACAGAGTTACATCTTTCCCCTCAAGAAGCCTTTCGCTAAGACAGTTCTTGTGGAACTGGCAAAGTGATATTTGGAAGCCCATAGAGTGCTATGGTGAAAAAGGAAATATCCACAGATGAAATCTGGAAAGAAGCTTTCTGAGAAACTGCTTAGTGTTCCGTTAATTCATCTCACAGAGTTACATCGGTATTTCGTGGATCTCTTTGCTAGCCTTATTTCTGTGGAATCTGAGAACAGATATTTCGTATCCCTTTGAAGACTATAGGGCCAAAGGAAATATCCTCCGATAACAAAGAGAAAGAAGCTTTCTGAGAAACTTCTTTGTGTTCTGTGAAATCATCTCACAGAGTTACAGCTTTCCCCTCAAGAAGCCTTTCGCTAAGACAGTTCTTGTGGAATTGGCAAAGTGATATTTGGAAGCCCTTAGAGGGCTATGGTGAAAAAGGAAATATCCTCAGATGAAATCTGGAAAGAAGCTTTCTGAGAAACTGCTTAGTGTTCTCTTAATTCATCTCACAGAGTTACATGTGTATTTCGTGGATTTCTTTGCTAGCCTTATTTCAGTGGAATATGAGAACAGATATTTCGGATCCCTTTGAAGACTATAGTCCCAAAGGAAATATCCTCCGATAACAAAGAGACAGAAGCTTTCTGAGAAACTTCTTTGTGTTCTGTGAAATCATCTCACAGAGTTACAGCTTTCCCCTCAAGAAGACTTTCGCTAAGACAGTTCTTGTGGAATTGGCAAAGTGATATTTGGAAGCCTTTAGAGGGCTATGGTGAAAAAGGAAATATCCTCAGATGAAATCTGGAAAGAAGCTTTCTGAGAAACTGCTTAGTGTTCTGTTAATTCATCTCACAGAGTTACATCGGTATTTCGTGGATCTCTTTGCTAGCCTTATTTCTGTGGAATCTGAGAACAGATATTTCGGATCCCTTTGAAGAATATATGGCCAAAGGAAATATCCTCCGATAACAAAGAGAAAGAAGCTTTCTGAGAAACTGCTCTGTGATGTGTGACTTTAACTCACAGAGTTACATCTGTATTTCGTGGATCGCTTTGCTAGCCTTATTTCTGTGGAATCTGAGAACAGATATTTCGGATCCCTTTGAAGACTATAGGGCCAAAGGAAATATCCTCCGATAACAAAGAGAAAGAAGCTTTCTGAGAAACTTCTTTGTGTTCTGTGGAATCATCTCACAGAGTTACAGCTTTCCCCTCAAGAAGCCTTTCGCTAAGACAGTTCTTGTGGAATTGGCAAAGTGATATTTGGAAGCCCATAGAGGGCTTTGGTGGAAAAGGAAATATCCTCATATGAAATCTGGAAAGAAGCTTTCTGAGAAACTGCTTAGTGTTCTGTTAATTCATCTCACAGAGTTACATCGGTATTTCGTGGATCTCTTTGCTAGCCTTATTTCTGTGGAATCTGAGAACAGATATTTCGGATCCCTTTGAAGAATATATGGCCAAAGGAAATATCCTCCGATAACAAAGAGAAAGAAGCTTTCTGAGAAACTTCTTTGTGTTCTGTGAAATCATCTCACAGAGTTACAGCTTTCCCCTCAAGAAGCCTTTCGCTAAGACAGTTCTTGTGGAATTGGCAAAGTGATATTTGGAAGCCCATAGAGGGCTATGGTGAAAAAGGAAATATCCTCAGATGAAATCTGGAAAGAAGCTTTCTGAGAAACTGCTCTGTGATGTGTGACTTCCAATCACAGAATTACATCTGTATTTCGTGGATCTCTTTGCTAGCCTTATTTCTGTGGAATCTGAGAACAGATATTTCGGATCCCTTTGAAGACTATAGGGCCAAAGGAAATATCCTCCGATAACAAAGAGAAAGAAGCTTTCTGAGAAACTTCTTTGTGTTCTGTGAAATCATCTCACAGAGTTACAGCGTACCCCTCAAGAAGCATTTCGCTAAGACAGTTCTTGTGGAATTGGCAAAGTGATATTTGGAAGCCCATAGAGGGCTATGGTGAAAAAGGAAATATCCTCAGATGAAATCTGGAAAGAAGCTTTCTGAGAAACTGCTCTGTGATGTGTGACTTTCACTCTCAGAGTAACATCTGTATTTCGTTGATCTCTTTGCTAGCCTTATTTCTGTGGAATCTGAGAACAGATATTTCGGATCCCTTTGAAGACTATAGGGCCAAAGGAAATATCCTCCGATAACAAAGAGAAAGAGCTTTCTGAGAAACTTCTTTGTGTTCTGTGAAATCATCTCACAGAGTTACAGCTTTCCCCTCAAGAAGCCTTTCGCTAAGACAGTTCTTGTGGAATTGGCAAAGTGATATTTGGAAGCCCATAGAGGGCTATGGTGAAAAAGGAAATATCCTCAGATGAAATGTGGAAAGAAGCTTTCTGAAAAACTGCTTAGTGTTCTGTTAATTCATCTCACAGAGTTACATCGGTATTTCGTGGATCTCTTTGCTAGCCTTATTTCTGTGGAATCTGAGAACAGATATTTCGGATCCCTTTGAAGACTATAGGGCCAAAGGAAATATCCTCCGATAACAAAGAGAAAGAAGCTTTCTGAGAATCTTCTTTGTGTTCTGTGAAATCATCTCACAGAGTTACAGCTTTCCCCTCAAGAAGACTTTCGCTAAGACAGTTCTTGTGGAATTGGGAAAGTGATATTTGGAAGCCCATAGAGGGCTATGGTGAAAAAGGAAATATCCTCAGATGAAATCTGGAAAGAAGCTTTCTGAGAAACTGCTTAGTGTTCTGTTAATTCATCTCACAGAGTTACATCGGTATTTCGTGGATCTCTTTGCTAGCCTTATTTCTGTGGAATCTGAGAACAGATATTTCGGATCCCTTTGAAGACTATAGGGCCAAAGGAAATATCCTCCGATAACAAAGAGAAAGAAGCTTTCTGAGAAACTTCTTTGTGTTCTCTGAAATCATCTCACAGAGTTACAGCTTTCCCCTCAAGAAGCCTTTCGCTAAGACAGTTCTTGTGGAATTGGCAAAGTGATATTTGGAAGCCCATAGAGGGCTATGGTGAAAAAGGAAATATCCTCAGATGAAATCTGGAAAGAAGCTTTCTGAGAATCTGATCTGTGATGTGTGACTTCCAATCACAGAGTTACATCTGTATTTCGTGGATCGCTTTGCTAGCCTTATTTCTGTGGAATCTGAGAACAGATATTTCGGATCCCTTTGAAGACTATAGGGGCAAAGGAAATATCCTCCGATAACAAAAAGAAAGAAGCTTTCTGAGAAACTTCTTTGTGTTCTTTGAAATCATCTCACAGAGTTACAGCTTTCTCCTCAAGAAGCCTTTCGCTAAGACAGTTCTTGTGGAATTGGCAAAGTGATATTTGGAAGCCCATAGAGGGCTATGGTGAAAAAGGAAATATCCTCAGATGAAATCTGGAAAGAATCTTTCTGAGAAACTGCTCTGTGATGTGTGACTTCCACTAACAGAGTTACATCTGTATTTCGTGGATCTCTTTGCTAGCCTTATTTCTGTGGAATCTGAGAGCAGATATTTCGGATCCCTTTGAAGACTGTAGGGCCAAAGGAAATATCCTCCGATAACAAAGAGAAAGAAGCTTTCTGAGAAACTTCTTTGTGTTCTGTGGAATCATCTCACAGAGTTACAGCTTTCCCCTCAAGAAGCCTTTCGCTAAGACAGTTCTTGTGGAATTGGCAAAGTGATATTTGGAAGCCCATAGAGGGCTTTGGTGGAAAAGGAAATATCCTCATATGAAATCTGGAAAGAAGCTTTCTGAGAAACTGCTTAGTGTTCTGTTAATTCATCTCACAGAGTTACATCGGTATTTCGTGGATCTCTTTGCTAGCCTTATTTCTGTGGAATCTGAGAACAGATATTTCGGATCCCTTTGAAGACTATAGGGCCAAAGGAAATATCCTCCGATAACAAAGAGAAAGAAGCTTTCTGAGAAACTTCTTTGTGTTCTGTGAAATCATCTCACAGAGTTACATCTTTCCCCTCAAGAAGCCTTTCGCTAAGACAGTTCTTGTGGAACTGGCAAAGTGATATTTGGAAGCCCATAGAGTGCTATGGTGAAAAAGGAAATATCCACAGATGAAATCTGGAAAGAAGCTTTCTGAGAAACTGCTTAGTGTTCTGTTAATTCATCTCACAGAGTTACATCGGTATTTCGTGGATCTCTTTGCTAGCCTTATTTCTGTGGAATCTGAGAACAGATATTTCGTATCCCTTTGAAGACTATAGGGCCAAAGGAAATATCCTCCGATAACAAAGAGAAAGAAGCTTTCTGAGAAACTTCTTTGTGTTCTGTGAAATCATCTCACAGAGTTACAGCTTTCCCCTCAAGAAGCCTTTCGCTAAGACAGTTCTTGTGGAATTGGCAAAGTGATATTTGGAAGCCCTTAGAGGGCTATGGTGAAAAAGGAAATATCCTCAGATGAAATCTGGAAAGAAGCTTTCTGAGAAACTGCTTAGTGTTCTCTTAATTCATCTCACAGAGTTACATGTGTATTTCGTGGATTTCTTTGCTAGCCTTATTTCAGTGGAATATGAGAACAGATATTTCGGATCCCTTTGAAGACTATAGTCCCAAAGGAAATATCCTCCGATAACAAAGAGACAGAAGCTTTCTGAGAAACTTCTTTGTGTTCTGTGAAATCATCTCACAGAGTTACAGCTTTCCCCTCAAGAAGACTTTCGCTAAGACAGTTCTTGTGGAATTGTCAAAGTGATATTTGGAAGCCTTTAGAGGGCTATGGTGAAAAAGGAAATATCCTCAGATGAAATCTGGAAAGAAGCTTTCTGAGAAACTGCTTAGTGTTCTGTTAATTCATCTCACAGAGTTACATCGGTATTTCGTGGATCTCTTTGCTAGCCTTATTTCTGTGGAATCTGAGAACAGATATGTCGGATCCCTTTGAAGAATATATGGCCAAAGGAAATATCCTCCGATAACAAAGAGAAAGAAGCTTTCTGAGAAACTGCTCTGTGATGTGTGACTTTAACTCACAGAGTTACATCTGTATTTCGTGGATCGCTTTGCTAGCCTTATTTCTGTGGAATCTGAGAACAGATATTTCGGATCCCTTTGAAGACTATAGGGCCAAAGGAAATATCCTCCGATAACAAAGAGAAAGAAGCTTTCTGAGAAACTTCTTTGTGTTCTGTGGAATCATCTCACAGAGTTACAGCTTTCCCCTCAAGAAGCCTTTCGCTAAGACAGTTCTTGTGGAATTGGCAAAGTGATATTTGGAAGCCCATAGAGGGCTTTGGTGGAAAAGGAAATATCCTCATATGAAATCTGGAAAGAAGCTTTCTGAGAAACTGCTTAGTGTTCTGTTAATTCATCTCACAGAGTTACATCGGTATTTCGTGGATCTCTTTGCTAGCCTTATTTCTGTGGAATCTGAGAACAGATATTTCGGATCCCTTTGAAGAATATATGGCCAAAGGAAATATCCTCCGATAACAAAGAGAAAGAAGCTTTCTGAGAAACTTCTTTGTGTTCTGTGAAATCATCTCACAGAGTTACAGCTTTCCCCTCAAGAAGCCTTTCGCTAAGACAGTTCTTGTGGAATTGGAAAAGTGATATTTGGAAGCCCATAGAGGGCTATGGTGAAAAAGGAAATATCCTCAGATGAAATCTGGAAAGAAGCTTTCTGAGAAACTGCTCTGTGATGTGTGACTTCCAATCACAGAATTACATCTGTATTTCGTGGATCTCTTTGCTAGCCTTATTTCTGTGGAATCTGAGAACAGATATTTCGGATCCCTTTGAAGACTATAGGGCCAAAGGAAATATCCTCCGATAACAAAGAGAAAGAAGCTTTCTGAGAAACTTCTTTGTGTTCTGTGAAATCATCTCACAGAGTTACAGCGTACCCCTCAAGAAGCATTTCGCTAAGACAGTTCTTGTGGAATTGGCAAAGTGATATTTGGAAGCCCATAGAGGGCTATGGTGAAAAAGGAAATATCCTCAGATGAAATCTGGAAAGAAGCTTTCTGAGAAACTGCTCTGTGATGTGTGACTTGCACTCTCAGAGTAACATCTGTATTTCGTTGATCTCTTTGCTAGCCTTATTTCTGTGGAATCTGAGAACAGATATTTCGGATCCCTTTGAAGACTATAGGGCCAAAGGAAATATCCTCCGATAACAAAGAGAAAGAGCTTTCTGAGAAACTTCTTTGTGTTCTGTGAAATCATCTCACAGAGTTACAGCTTTCCCCTCAAGAAGCCTTTCGCTAAGACAGTTCTTGTGGAATTGGCAAAGTGATATTTGGAAGCCCATAGAGGGCTATGGTGAAAAAGGAAATATCCTCAGATGAAATGTGGAAAGAAGCTTTCTGAAAAACTGCTTAGTGTTCTGTTAATTCATCTCACAGAGTTACATCGGTATTTCGTGGATCTCTTTGCTAGCCTTATTTCTGTGGAATCTGAGAACAGATATTTCGGATCCCTTTGAAGACTATAGGGCCAAAGGAAATATCCTCCGATAACAAAGAGAAAGAAGCTTTCTGAGAATCTTCTTTGTGTTCTGTGAAATCATCTCACAGAGTTACAGCTTTCCCCTCAAGAAGACTTTCGCTAAGACAGTTCTTGTGGAATTGGGAAAGTGATATTTGGAAGCCCATAGAGGGCTATGGTGAAAAAGGAAATATCCTCAGATGAAATCTGGAAAGAAGCTTTCTGAGAAACTGCTTAGTGTTCTGTTAATTCATCTCACAGAGTTACATCGGTATTTCGTGGATCTCTTTGCTAGCCTTATTTCTGTGGAATCTGAGAACAGATATTTCGGATCCCTTTGAAGACTATAGGGCCAAAGGAAATATCCTCCGATAACAAAGAGAAAGAAGCTTTCTGAGAAACTTCTTTGTGTTCTCTGAAATCATCTCACAGAGTTACAGCTTTCCCCTCAAGAAGCCTTTCGCTAAGACAGTTCTTGTGGAATTGGCAAAGTGATATTTGGAAGCCCATAGAGGGCTATGGTGAAAAAGGAAATATCCTCAGATGAAATCTGGAAAGAAGCTTTCTGAGAAACTGATCTGTGATGTGTGACTTCCAATCACAGAGTTACATCTGTATTTCGTGGATCGCTTTGCTAGCCTTATTTCTGTGGAATCTGAGAACAGATATTTCGGATCCCTTTGAAGACTATAGGGCCAAAGGAAATATCCTCCGATAACAAAGAGAAAGAAGCTTTCTGAGAAACTTCTTTGTGTTCTGTGGAATCATCTCACAGAGTTACAGCTTTCCCCTCAAGAAGCCTTTCGCTAAGACAGTTCTTGTGGAATTGGCAAAGTGATATTTGGAAGCCCATAGAGGGCTTTGGTGGAAAAGGAAATATCCTCATATGAAATCTGGAAAGAAGCTTTCTGAGAAACTGCTTAGTGTTCTGTTAATTCATCTCACAGAGTTACATCGGTATTTCGTGGATCTCTTTGCTAGCCTTATTTCTGTGGAATCTGAGAACAGATATTTCGGATCCCTTTGAAGACTATAGGGCCAAAGGAAATATCCTCCGATAACAAAGAGAAAGAAGCTTTCTGAGAAACTTCTTTGTGTTCTGTGAAATCATCTCACAGAGTTACATCTTTCCCCTCAAGAAGCCTTTCGCTAAGACAGTTCTTGTGGAACTGGCAAAGTGATATTTGGAAGCCCATAGAGTGCTATGGTGAAAAAGGAAATATCCACAGATGAAATCTGGAAAGAAGCTTTCTGAGAAACTGCTTAGTGTTCTGTTAATTCATCTCACAGAGTTACATCGGTATTTCGTGGATCTCTTTGCTAGCCTTATTTCTGTGGAATCTGAGAACAGATATTTCGTATCCCTTTGAAGACTATAGGGCCAAAGGAAATATCCTCCGATAACAAAGAGAAAGAAGCTTTCTGAGAAACTTCTTTGTGTTCTGTGAAATCATCTCACAGAGTTACAGCTTTCCCCTCAAGAAGCCTTTCGCTAAGACAGTTCTTGTGGAATTGGCAAAGTGATATTTGGAAGCCCTTAGAGGGCTATGGTGAAAAAGGAAATATCCTCAGATGAAATCTGGAAAGAAGCTTTCTGAGAAACTGCTTAGTGTTCTGTTAATTCATCTCACAGAGTTACATGTGTATTTCGTGGATTTCTTTGCTAGCCTTATTTCAGTGGAATATGAGAACAGATATTTCGGATCCCTTTGAAGACTATAGTCCCAAAGGAAATATCCTCCGATAACAAAGAGACAGAAGCTTTCTGAGAAACTTCTTTGTGTTCTGTGAAATCATCTCACAGAGTTACAGCTTTCCCCTCAAGAAGACTTTCGCTAAGACAGTTCTTGTGGAATTGGCAAAGTGATATTTGGAAGCCTTTAGAGGGCTATGGTGAAAAAGGAAATATCCTCAGATGAAATCTGGAAAGAAGCTTTCTGAGAAACTGCTTAGTGTTCTGTTAATTCATCTCACAGAGTTACATCGGTATTTCGTGGATCTCTTTGCTAGCCTTATTTCTGTGGAATCTGAGAACAGATATTTCGGATCCCTTTGAAGAATATATGGCCAAAGGAAATATCCTCCGATAACAAAGAGAAAGAAGCTTTCTGAGAAACTGCTCTGTGATGTGTGACTTTAACTCACAGAGTTACATCTGTATTTCGTGGATCGCTTTGCTAGCCTTATTTCTGTGGAATCTGAGAACAGATATTTCGGATCCCTTTGAAGACTATAGGGCCAAAGGAAATATCCTCCGATAACAAAGAGAAAGAAGCTTTCTGAGAAACTTCTTTGTGTTCTGTGGAATCATCTCACAGAGTTACAGCTTTCCCCTCAAGAAGCCTTTCGCTAAGACAGTTCTTGTGGAATTGGCAAAGTGATATTTGGAAGCCCATAGAGGGCTTTGGTGGAAAAGGAAATATCCTCATATGAAATCTGGAAAGAAGCTTTCTGAGAAACTGCTTAGTGTTCTGTTAATTCATCTCACAGAGTTACATCGGTATTTCGTGGATCTCTTTGCTAGCCTTATTTCTGTGGAATCTGAGAACAGATATTTCGGATCCCTTTGAAGAATATATGGCCAAAGGAAATATCCTCCGATAACAAAGAGAAAGAAGCTTTCTGAGAAACTTCTTTGTGTTCTGTGAAATCATCTCACAGAGTTACAGCTTTCCCCTCAAGAAGCCTTTCGCTAAGACAGTTCTTGTGGAATTGGCAAAGTGATATTTGGAAGCCCATAGAGGGCTATGGTGAAAAAGGAAATATCCTCAGATGAAATCTGGAAAGAAGCTTTCTGAGAAACTGCTCTGTGATGTGTGACTTCCAATCACAGAATTACATCTGTATTTCGTGGATCTCTTTGCTAGCCTTATTTCTGTGGAATCTGAGAACAGATATTTCGGATCCCTTTGAAGACTATAGGGCCAAAGGAAATATCCTCCGATAACAAAGAGAAAGAAGCTTTCTGAGAAACTTCTTTGTGTTCTGTGAAATCATCTCACAGAGTTACAGCGTACCCCTCAAGAAGCATTTCGCTAAGACAGTTCTTGTGGAATTGGCAAAGTGATATTTGGAAGCCCATAGAGGGCTATGGTGAAAAAGGAAATATCCTCAGATGAAATCTGGAAAGAAGCTTTCTGAGAAACTGCTCTGTGATGTGTGACTTTCACTCTCAGAGTAACATCTGTATTTCGTTGATCTCTTTGCTAGCCTTATTTCTGTGGAATCTGAGAACAGATATTTCGGATCCCTTTGAAGACTATAGGGCCAAAGGAAATATCCTCCGATAACAAAGAGAAAGAAGCTTTCTGAGAAACTTCTTTGTGTTCTGTGAAATCATCTCACAGAGTTACAGCTTTCCCCTCAAGAAGCCTTTCGCTAAGACAGTTCTTGTGGAATTGGCAAAGTGATATTTGGAAGCCCATAGAGGGCTATGGTGAAAAAGGAAATATCCTCAGATGAAATGTGGAAAGAAGCTTTCTGAAAAACTGCTTAGTGTTCTGTTAATTCATCTCACAGAGTTACATCGGTATTTCGTGGATCTCTTTGCTAGCCTTATTTCTGTGGAATCTGAGAACAGATATTTCGGATCCCTTTGAAGACTATAGGGCCAAAGGAAATATCCTCCGATAACAAAGAGAAAGAAGCTTTCTGAGAATCTTCTTTGTGTTCTGTGAAATCATCTCACAGAGTTACAGCTTTCCCCTCAAGAAGACTTTCGCTAAGACAGTTCTTGTGGAATTGGGAAAGTGATATTTGGAAGCCCATAGAGGGCTACGGTGAAAAAGGAAATATCCTCAGATGAAATCTGGAAAGAAGCTTTCTGAGAAACTGCTTAGTGTTCTGTTAATTCATCTCACAGAGTTACATCGGTATTTCGTGGATCTCTTTGCTAGCCTTATTTCTGTGGAATCTGAGAACAGATATTTCGGATCCCTTTGAAGACTATAGGGCCAAAGGAAATATCCTCCGATAACAAAGAGAAAGAAGCTTTCTGAGAAACTTCTTTGTGTTCTCTGAAATCATCTCACAGAGTTACAGCTTTCCCCTCAATAAGCCTTTCGCTAAGACAGTTCTTGTGGAATTGGCAAAGTGATATTTGGAAGCCCATAGAGGGCTATGGTGAAAAAGGAAATATCCTCAGATGAAATCTGGAAAGAAGCTTTCTGAGAAACTGATCTGTGATGTGTGACTTCCATTCACAGAGTTACATCTGTATTTCGTGGATCGCTTTGCTAGCCTTATTTCTGTGGAATCTGAGAACAGATATTTCGGATCCCTTTGAAGACTATAGGGGAAAGGAAATATCCTCCGATAACAAAAAGAAAGAAGCTTTCTGAGAAACTTCTTTGTGTTCTTTGAAATCATCTCACAGAGTTACAGCTTTCTCCTCAAGAAGCCTTTCGCTAAGACAGTTCTTGTGGAATTGGCAAAGTGATATTTGGAAGCCCATAGAGGGCTATGGTGAAAAAGGAAATATTCTCAGATGAAATCTGGAAAGAATCTTTCTGAGAAACTGCTCTGTGATGTGTGACTTCCACTAACAGAGTTACATCTGTATTTCGTGGATCTCTTTGCTAGCCTTATTTCTGTGGAATCTGAGAGCAGATATTTCGGATCCCTTTGAAGACTGTAGGGCCAAAGGAAATATCCTCCGATAACAAAGAGAAAGAAGCTTTCTGAGAAACTTCTTTGTGTTCTGTGAAATCATCTCACAGAGTTACAGCTTTCCCCTCAAGAAGCCTTTCGCTAAGTCAGTTCTTGTGGAATTGGCAAAGTGATATTTGGAAGCCCATAGAGGGCTACGGTGAAAAAGGAAATATCCTCAGATGAAATCTGGAAAGAAGCTTTCTGAGAAACTGCTCTGTGATGTGTGACTTTCACTCACAGAGTTACATCTGTATTTCGTGGATCGCTTTGCTAGCCTTATTTCTGTGGAATCTGAGAACAGATATTTCGGATCCCTTTGAAGACTATAGGGCCAAAGGAAATATCCTCCGATAACAAAGAGAAAGAAGCTTTCTGAGAAACTTCTTTGTGTTCTGTGGAATCATCTCACAGAGTTACAGCTTTCCCCTCAAGAAGCCTTTCGCTAAGACAGTTCTTGTGGAATTGGGAAAGTGATATTTGGAAGCCCATAGAGGGCTATGGTGAAAAAGGAAATATCCTCAGATGAAATCTGGAAAGAAGCTTTCTGAGAAACTGCTTAGTGTTCTGTTAATTCATCTCACAGAGTTACATCTCTATTTCGTGGATCTCTTTGCTAGCCTTATTTCTGTGGAATCTGAGAACAGATATTTCGGATCCCTTTGAAGACTACAGGGCCAAAGGAAATATCCTCCGATAACAAAGAGAAAGAAGCTTTCTGAGAAACTTCTTTGTGTTCTGTGAAATCATCTCACAGAGTTACAACTTTCCCCTCAAGAAGCCTTTCGCTAAGACAGTTCGTGTGGAATTGGCAAAGTGATATTTGGAAGCCCATAGAGGGCTATGGTGAAAAAGGAAATATCCTCAGATGAAATCTGGAAAGAAGCTTTCTGAGAAACTGCTTAGTGCTCTGTTAGTTCATCTCACAGAGTTACATCGGTATTTCGTGGATCTCTTTGCTAGCCTTATTTCTGTGGAATCTGAGAACAGATATTTCGGATCCCTTTGAAGACTATAGGGCCAAAGGAAATATCCTCCGATAACAAAGAGAAAGAAGCTTTCTGAGAAACTTCTTTGTGTTCTGTGGAATCATCTCACAGAGTTACAGCTTTCCCCGCAAGAAGCCTTTCGCTAAGACAGTTCTTGTGGAATTGGCAAAGTGATATTTGGAAGCCCCTAGATGGCTATGGTGAAAAAGGAAATATCCTCATATGAAATCTGGAAAGAAGCTTTCTGAGAAACTGCTTAGTGTTCTGTTAATTCATCTCACAGAGTTACATCGGTATTTCGTGGATCTCTTTGCTAGCCTTATTTCTGTGGAATCTGAGAACAGATATTTCGGATCCCTTTGAAGACTATAGGGCCAAAGGAAATATCCTCCGATAACAAAGAGAAAGAAGTTTTCTGAGAAACTTCTCTGTGTTCTGTGAAATCATCTCACAGAGCTCCAGCTTTCCCCTCAAGAAGCCTTTCGCTAAGACAGTTCTTGTGGAATTGGCAAAGTGATATTTGGAAGCCCATAGAGGGCTATGGTGAAAAAGGAAATATCCTCAGATGAAATCTGGAAAGAAGCTTTCTGAGAAACTGCTCTGTGATGTGTGACTTCTAATCACAGAATTGCATGTGTATTTCGTGGATCTCTTTGCTAGCCTTATTTCTGTGGAATCTGAGAGCAGATATTTCGGATCCCTTTGAAGACTGTAGGGCCAAAGGAAATATCCTCCGATAACAAAGAGAAAGAAGCTTTCTGAGAAACTTCTTTGTGTTCTGTGAAATCATCTCACAGAGTTACAGCTTTCCCCTCAAGAAGCCTTTCGCTAAGTCAGTTCTTGTGGAATTGGCAAAGTGATATTTGGAAGCCCATAGAGGGCTACGGTGAAAAAGGAAATATCCTCAGATGAAATCTGGAAAGAAGCTTTCTGAGAAACTGCTCTGTGATGTGTGATTTTCACTCACAGAGTTACATCTGTATTTCGTGGATCGCTTTGCTAGCCTTATTTCTGTGGAATCTGAGAACAGATATTTCGGATCCCTTTGAAGACTATAGGGCCAAAGGAAATATCCTCCGATAACAAAGAGAAAGAAGCTTTCTGAGAAACTTCTTTGTGTTCTGTGGAATCATCTCACAGAGTTACAGCTTTCCCCTCAAGAAGCCTTTCGCTAAGACAGTTCTTGTGGAATTGGGAAAGTGATATTTGGAAGCCCATAGAGGGCTATGGTGAAAAAGGAAATATCCTCAGATGAAATCTGGAAAGAAGCTTTCTGAGAAACTGCTTAGTGTTCTGTTAATTCATCTCACAGAGTTACATCTCTATTTCGTGGATCTCTTTGCTAGCCTTATTTCTGTGGAATCTGAGAACAGATATTTCGGATCCCTTTGAAGACTACAGGGCCAAAGGAAATATCCTCCGATAACAAAGAGAAAGAAGCTTTCTGAGAAACTTCTTTGTGTTCTGTGAAATCATCTCACAGAGTTACAACTTTCCCCTCAAGAAGCCTTTCGCTAAGACAGTTCGTGTGGAATTGGCAAAGTGATATTTGGAAGCCCATAGAGGGCTATGGTGAAAAAGGAAATATCCTCAGATGAAATCTGGAAAGAAGCTTTCTGAGAAACTGCTTAGTGCTCTGTTAGTTCATCTCACAGAGTTACATCGGTATTTCGTGGATCTCTTTGCTAGCCTTATTTCTGTGGAATCTGAGAACAGATATTTCGGATCCCTTTGAAGACTATAGGGCCAAAGGAAATATCCTCCGATAACAAAGAGAAAGAAGCTTTCTGAGAAACTTCTTTGTGTTCTGTGAAATCATCTCACAGAGTTACAGCGTACCCCTCAAGAAGCATTTCGCTAAGACAGTTCTTGTGGAATTGGCAAAGTGATATTTGGAAGCCCATAGAGGGCTATGGTGAAAAAGGAAATATCCTCAGATGAAATCTGGAAAGAAGCTTTCTGAGAAACTGCTCTGTGATGTGTGACTTTCACTCTCAGAGTAACATCTGTATTTCGTTGATCTCTTTGCTAGCCTTATTTCTGTGGAATCTGAGAACAGATATTTCGGATCCCTTTGAAGACTATAGGGCCAAAGGAAATATCCTCCGATAACAAAGAGAAAGAAGCTTTCTGAGAAACTTCTTTGTGTTCTGTGAAATCATCTCACAGAGTTACAGCTTTCCCCTCAAGAAGCCTTTCGCTAAGACAGTTCTTGTGGAATTGGCAAAGTGATATTTGGAAGCCCATAGAGGGCTATGGTGAAAAAGGAAATATCCTCAGATGAAATGTGGAAAGAAGCTTTCTGAAAAACTGCTTAGTGTTCTGTTAATTCATCTCACAGAGTTACATCGGTATTTCGTGGATCTCTTTGCTAGCCTTATTTCTGTGGAATCTGAGAACAGATATTTCGGATCCCTTTGAAGACTATAGGGCCAAAGGAAATATCCTCCGATAACAAAGAGAAAGAAGCTTTCTGAGAATCTTCTTTGTGTTCTGTGAAATCATCTCACAGAGTTACAGCTTTCCCCTCAAGAAGACTTTCGCTAAGACAGTTCTTGTGGAATTGGGAAAGTGATATTTGGAAGCCCATAGAGGGCTACGGTGAAAAAGGAAATATCCTCAGATGAAATCTGGAAAGAAGCTTTCTGAGAAACTGCTTAGTGTTCTGTTAATTCATCTCACAGAGTTACATCGGTATTTCGTGGATCTCTTTGCTAGCCTTATTTCTGTGGAATCTGAGAACAGATATTTCGGATCCCTTTGAAGACTATAGGGCCAAAGGAAATATCCTCCGATAACAAAGAGAAAGAAGCTTTCTGAGAAACTTCTTTGTGTTCTCTGAAATCATCTCACAGAGTTACAGCTTTCCCCTCAAGAAGCCTTTCGCTAAGACAGTTCTTGTGGAATTGGCAAAGTGATATTTGGAAGCCCATAGAGGGCTATGGTGAAAAAGGAAATATCCTCAGATGAAATCTGGAAAGAAGCTTTCTGAGAAACTGATCTGTGATGTGTGACTTCCATTCACAGAGTTACATCTGTATTTCGTGGATCGCTTTGCTAGCCTTATTTCTGTGGAATCTGAGAACAGATATTTCGGATCCCTTTGAAGACTATAGGGGAAAGGAAATATCCTCCGATAACAAAAAGAAAGAAGCTTTCTGAGAAACTTCTTTGTGTTCTTTGAAATCATCTCACAGAGTTACAGCTTTCTCCTCAAGAAGCCTTTCGCTAAGACAGTTCTTGTGGAATTGGCAAAGTGATATTTGGAAGCCCATAGAGGGCTATGGTGAAAAAGGAAATATTCTCAGATGAAATCTGGAAAGAATCTTTCTGAGAAACTGCTCTGTGATGTGTGACTTCCACTAACAGAGTTACATCTGTATTTCGTGGATCTCTTTGCTAGCCTTATTTCTGTGGAATCTGAGAGCAGATATTTCGGATCCCTTTGAAGACTGTAGGGCCAAAGGAAATATCCTCCGATAACAAAGAGAAAGAAGCTTTCTGAGAAACTTCTTTGTGTTCTGTGAAATCATCTCACAGAGTTACAGCTTTCCCCTCAAGAAGCCTTTCGCTAAGTCAGTTCTTGTGGAATTGGCAAAGTGATATTTGGAAGCCCATAGAGGGCTACGGTGAAAAAGGAAATATCCTCAGATGAAATCTGGAAAGAAGCTTTCTGAGAAACTGCTCTGTGATGTGTGACTTTCACTCACAGAGTTACATCTGTATTTCGTGGATCGCTTTGCTAGCCTTATTTCTGTGGAATCTGAGAACAGATATTTCGGATCCCTTTGAAGACTATAGGGCCAAAGGAAATATCCTCCGATAACAAAGAGAAAGAAGCTTTCTGAGAAACTTCTTTGTGTTCTGTGGAATCATCTCACAGAGTTACAGCTTTCCCCTCAAGAAGCCTTTCGCTAAGACAGTTCTTGTGGAATTGGGAAAGTGATATTTGGAAGCCCATAGAGGGCTATGGTGAAAAAGGAAATATCCTCAGATGAAATCTGGAAAGAAGCTTTCTGAGAAACTGCTTAGTGTTCTGTTAATTCATCTCACAGAGTTACATCTCTATTTCGTGGATCTCTTTGCTAGCCTTATTTCTGTGGAATCTGAGAACAGATATTTCGGATCCCTTTGAAGACTACAGGGCCAAAGGAAATATCCTCCGATAACAAAGAGAAAGAAGCTTTCTGAGAAACTTCTTTGTGTTCTGTGAAATCATCTCACAGAGTTACAACTTTCCCCTCAAGAAGCCTTTCGCTAAGACAGTTCGTGTGGAATTGGCAAAGTGATATTTGGAAGCCCATAGAGGGCTATGGTGAAAAAGGAAATATCCTCAGATGAAATCTGGAAAGAAGCTTTCTGAGAAACTGCTTAGTGCTCTGTTAGTTCATCTCACAGAGTTACATCGGTATTTCGTGGATCTCTTTGCTAGCCTTATTTCTGTGGAATCTGAGAACAGATATTTCGGATCCCTTTGAAGACTATAGGGCCAAAGGAAATATCCTCCGATAACAAAGAGAAAGAAGCTTTCTGAGAAACTTCTTTGTGTTCTGTGGAATCATCTCACAGAGTTACAGCTTTCCCCGCAAGAAGCCTTTCGCTAAGACAGTTCTTGTGGAATTGGCAAAGTGATATTTGGAAGCCCCTAGATGGCTATGGTGAAAAAGGAAATATCCTCATATGAAATCTGGAAAGAAGCTTTCTGAGAAACTGCTTAGTGTTCTGTTAATTCATCTCACAGAGTTACATCGGTATTTCGTGGATCTCTTTGCTAGCCTTATTTCTGTGGAATCTGAGAACAGATATTTCGGATCCCTTTGAAGACTATAGGGCCAAAGGAAATATCCTCCGATAACAAAGAGAAAGAAGTTTTCTGAGAAACTTCTCTGTGTTCTGTGAAATCATCTCACAGAGCTCCAGCTTTCCCCTCAAGAAGCCTTTCGCTAAGACAGTTCTTGTGGAATTGGCAAAGTGATATTTGGAAGCCCATAGAGGGCTATGGTGAAAAAGGAAATATCCTCAGATGAAATCTGGAAAGAAGCTTTCTGAGAAACTGCTCTGTGATGTGTGACTTCTAATCACAGAATTGCATGTGTATTTCGTGGATCTCTTTGCTAGCCTTATTTCTGTGGAATCTGAGAGCAGATATTTCGGATCCCTTTGAAGACTGTAGGGCCAAAGGAAATATCCTCCGATAACAAAGAGAAAGAAGCTTTCTGAGAAACTTCTTTGTGTTCTGTGAAATCATCTCACAGAGTTACAGCTTTCCCCTCAAGAAGCCTTTCGCTAAGTCAGTTCTTGTGGAATTGGCAAAGTGATATTTGGAAGCCCATAGAGGGCTACGGTGAAAAAGGAAATATCCTCAGATGAAATCTGGAAAGAAGCTTTCTGAGAAACTGCTCTGTGATGTGTGATTTTCACTCACAGAGTTACATCTGTATTTCGTGGATCGCTTTGCTAGCCTTATTTCTGTGGAATCTGAGAACAGATATTTCGGATCCCTTTGAAGACTATAGGGCCAAAGGAAATATCCTCCGATAACAAAGAGAAAGAAGCTTTCTGAGAAACTTCTTTGTGTTCTGTGGAATCATCTCACAGAGTTACAGCTTTCCCCTCAAGAAGCCTTTCGCTAAGACAGTTCTTGTGGAATTGGGAAAGTGATATTTGGAAGCCCATAGAGGGCTATGGTGAAAAAGGAAATATCCTCAGATGAAATCTGGAAAGAAGCTTTCTGAGAAACTGCTTAGTGTTCTGTTAATTCATCTCACAGAGTTACATCTCTATTTCGTGGATCTCTTTGCTAGCCTTATTTCTGTGGAATCTGAGAACAGATATTTCGGATCCCTTTGAAGACTACAGGGCCAAAGGAAATATCCTCCGATAACAAAGAGAAAGAAGCTTTCTGAGAAACTTCTTTGTGTTCTGTGAAATCATCTCACAGAGTTACAACTTTCCCCTCAAGAAGCCTTTCGCTAAGACAGTTCGTGTGGAATTGGCAAAGTGATATTTGGAAGCCCATAGAGGGCTATGGTGAAAAAGGAAATATCCTCAGATGAAATCTGGAAAGAAGCTTTCTGAGAAACTGCTTAGTGCTCTGTTAGTTCATCTCACAGAGTTACATCGGTATTTCGTGGATCTCTTTGCTAGCCTTATTTCTGTGGAATCTGAGAACAGATATTTCGGATCCCTTTGAAGACTATAGGGCCAAAGGAAATATCCTCCGATAACAAAGAGAAAGAAGCTTTCTGAGAAACTTCTTTGTGTTCTGTGAAATCATCTCACAGAGTTACAGCGTACCCCTCAAGAAGCATTTCGCTAAGACAGTTCTTGTGGAATTGGCAAAGTGATATTTGGAAGCCCATAGAGGGCTATGGTGAAAAAGGAAATATCCTCAGATGAAATCTGGAAAGAAGCTTTCTGAGAAACTGCTCTGTGATGTGTGACTTTCACTCTCAGAGTAACATCTGTATTTCGTTGATCTCTTTGCTAGCCTTATTTCTGTGGAATCTGAGAACAGATATTTCGGATCCCTTTGAAGACTATAGGGCCAAAGGAAATATCCTCCGATAACAAAGAGAAAGAAGCTTTCTGAGAAACTTCTTTGTGTTCTGTGAAATCATCTCACAGAGTTACAGCTTTCCCCTCAAGAAGCCTTTCGCTAAGACAGTTCTTGTGGAATTGGCAAAGTGATATTTGGAAGCCCATAGAGGGCTATGGTGAAAAAGGAAATATCCTCAGATGAAATGTGGAAAGAAGCTTTCTGAAAAACTGCTTAGTGTTCTGTTAATTCATCTCACAGAGTTACATCGGTATTTCGTGGATCTCTTTGCTAGCCTTATTTCTGTGGAATCTGAGAACAGATATTTCGGATCCCTTTGAAGACTATAGGGCCAAAGGAAATATCCTCCGATAACAAAGAGAAAGAAGCTTTCTGAGAATCTTCTTTGTGTTCTGTGAAATCATCTCACAGAGTTACAGCTTTCCCCTCAAGAAGACTTTCGCTAAGACAGTTCTTGTGGAATTGGGAAAGTGATATTTGGAAGCCCATAGAGGGCTACGGTGAAAAAGGAAATATCCTCAGATGAAATCTGGAAAGAAGCTTTCTGAGAAACTGCTTAGTGTTCTGTTAATTCATCTCACAGAGTTACATCGGTATTTCGTGGATCTCTTTGCTAGCCTTATTTCTGTGGAATCTGAGAACAGATATTTCGGATCCCTTTGAAGACTATAGGGCCAAAGGAAATATCCTCCGATAACAAAGAGAAAGAAGCTTTCTGAGAAACTTCTTTGTGTTCTCTGAAATCATCTCACAGAGTTACAGCTTTCCCCTCAAGAAGCCTTTCGCTAAGACAGTTCTTGTGGAATTGGCAAAGTGATATTTGGAAGCCCATAGAGGGCTATGGTGAAAAAGGAAATATCCTCAGATGAAATCTGGAAAGAAGCTTTCTGAGAAACTGATCTGTGATGTGTGACTTCCATTCACAGAGTTACATCTGTATTTCGTGGATCGCTTTGCTAGCCTTATTTCTGTGGAATCTGAGAACAGATATTTCGGATCCCTTTGAAGACTATAGGGGAAAGGAAATATCCTCCGATAACAAAAAGAAAGAAGCTTTCTGAGAAACTTCTTTGTGTTCTTTGAAATCATCTCACAGAGTTACAGCTTTCTCCTCAAGAAGCCTTTCGCTAAGACAGTTCTTGTGGAATTGGCAAAGTGATATTTGGAAGCCCATAGAGGGCTATGGTGAAAAAGGAAATATTCTCAGATGAAATCTGGAAAGAATCTTTCTGAGAAACTGCTCTGTGATGTGTGACTTCCACTAACAGAGTTACATCTGTATTTCGTGGATCTCTTTGCTAGCCTTATTTCTGTGGAATCTGAGAGCAGATATTTCGGATCCCTTTGAAGACTGTAGGGCCAAAGGAAATATCCTCCGATAACAAAGAGAAAGAAGCTTTCTGAGAAACTTCTTTGTGTTCTGTGAAATCATCTCACAGAGTTACAGCTTTCCCCTCAAGAAGCCTTTCGCTAAGTCAGTTCTTGTGGAATTGGCAAAGTGATATTTGGAAGCCCATAGAGGGCTACGGTGAAAAAGGAAATATCCTCAGATGAAATCTGGAAAGAAGCTTTCTGAGAAACTGCTCTGTGATGTGTGACTTTCACTCACAGAGTTACATCTGTATTTCGTGGATCGCTTTGCTAGCCTTATTTCTGTGGAATCTGAGAACAGATATTTCGGATCCCTTTGAAGACTATAGGGCCAAAGGAAATATCCTCCGATAACAAAGAGAAAGAAGCTTTCTGAGAAACTTCTTTGTGTTCTGTGGAATCATCTCACAGAGTTACAGCTTTCCCCTCAAGAAGCCTTTCGCTAAGACAGTTCTTGTGGAATTGGGAAAGTGATATTTGGAAGCCCATAGAGGGCTATGGTGAAAAAGGAAATATCCTCAGATGAAATCTGGAAAGAAGCTTTCTGAGAAACTGCTTAGTGTTCTGTTAATTCATCTCACAGAGTTACATCTCTATTTCGTGGATCTCTTTGCTAGCCTTATTTCTGTGGAATCTGAGAACAGATATTTCGGATCCCTTTGAAGACTACAGGGCCAAAGGAAATATCCTCCGATAACAAAGAGAAAGAAGCTTTCTGAGAAACTTCTTTGTGTTCTGTGAAATCATCTCACAGAGTTACAACTTTCCCCTCAAGAAGCCTTTCGCTAAGACAGTTCGTGTGGAATTGGCAAAGTGATATTTGGAAGCCCATAGAGGGCTATGGTGAAAAAGGAAATATCCTCAGATGAAATCTGGAAAGAAGCTTTCTGAGAAACTGCTTAGTGCTCTGTTAGTTCATCTCACAGAGTTACATCGGTATTTCGTGGATCTCTTTGCTAGCCTTATTTCTGTGGAATCTGAGAACAGATATTTCGGATCCCTTTGAAGACTATAGGGTCAAAGGAAATATCCTCCGATAACAAAGAGAAAGAAGCTTTCTGAGAAACTTCTTTGTGTTCTGTGGAATCATCTCACAGAGTTACAGCTTTCCCCGCAAGAAGCCTTTCGCTAAGACAGTTCTTGTGGAATTGGCAAAGTGATATTTGGAAGCCCCTAGATGGCTATGGTGAAAAAGGAAATATCCTCATATGAAATCTGGAAAGAAGCTTTCTGAGAAACTGCTTAGTGTTCTGTTAATTCATCTCACAGAGTTACATCGGTATTTCGTGGATCTCTTTGCTAGCCTTATTTCTGTGGAATCTGAGAACAGATATTTCGGATCCCTTTGAAGACTATAGTGCCAAAGGAAATATCCTCCGATAACAAAGAGAAAGAAGTTTTCTGAGAAACTTCTCTGTGTTCTGTGAAATCATCTCACAGAGCTCCAGCTTTCCCCTCAAGAAGCCTTTCGCTAAGACAGTTCTTGTGGAATTGGCAAAGTGATA
This sequence comes from Macaca fascicularis, assembly GCF_037993035.2. Taxonomy (NCBI): domain Eukaryota; kingdom Metazoa; phylum Chordata; class Mammalia; order Primates; family Cercopithecidae; genus Macaca; species Macaca fascicularis. The sequence goes on from NC_088375.1 coordinate 97,043,826, forward strand.
TTTGGAAGCCCATAGAGGGCTATGGTGAAAAAGGAAATATCCTCAGATGAAATCTGGAAAGAAGCTTTCTGAGAAACTGCTCTGTGATGTGTGACTTCTAATCACAGAATTGCATGTGTATTTCGTGGATCTCTTTGCTAGCCTTATTTCTGTGGAATCTGAGAGCAGATATTTCGGATCCCTTTGAAGACTGTAGGGCCAAAGGAAATATCCTCCGATAACAAAGAGAAAGAAGCTTTCTGAGAAACTTCTTTGTGTTCTGTGAAATCATCTCACAGAGTTACAGCTTTCCCCTCAAGAAGCCTTTCGCTAAGTCAGTTCTTGTGGAATTGGCAAAGTGATATTTGGAAGCCCATAGAGGGCTACGGTGAAAAAGGAAATATCCTCAGATGAAATCTGGAAAGAAGCTTTCTGAGAAACTGCTCTGTGATGTGTGATTTTCACTCACAGAGTTACATCTGTATTTCGTGGATCGCTTTGCTAGCCTTATTTCTGTGGAATCTGAGAACAGATATTTCGGATCCCTTTGAAGACTATAGGGCCAAAGGAAATATCCTCCGATAACAAAGAGAAAGAAGCTTTCTGAGAAACTTCTTTGTGTTCTGTGGAATCATCTCACAGAGTTACAGCTTTCCCCTCAAGAAGCCTTTCGCTAAGACAGTTCTTGTGGAATTGGGAAAGTGATATTTGGAAGCCCATAGAGGGCTATGGTGAAAAAGGAAATATCCTCAGATGAAATCTGGAAAGAAGCTTTCTGAGAAACTGCTTAGTGTTCTGTTAATTCATCTCACAGAGTTACATCTCTATTTCGTGGATCTCTTTGCTAGCCTTATTTCTGTGGAATCTGAGAACAGATATTTCGGATCCCTTTGAAGACTACAGGGCCAAAGGAAATATCCTCCGATAACAAAAGAGAAAGAAGCTTTCTGAGAAACTTCTTTGTGTTCTGTGAAATCATCTCACAGAGTTACAACTTTCCCCTCAAGAAGCCTTTCGCTAAGACAGTTCGTGTGGAATTGGCAAAGTGATATTTGGAAGCCCATAGAGGGCTATGGTGAAAAAGGAAATATCCTCAGATGAAATCTGGAAAGAAGCTTTCTGAGAAACTGCTTAGTGCTCTGTTAGTTCATCTCACAGAGTTACATCGGTATTTCGTGGATCTCTTTGCTAGCCTTATTTCTGTGGAATCTGAGAACAGATATTTCGGATCCCTTTGAAGACTATAGGGCCAAAGGAAATATCCTCCGATAACAAAGAGAAAGAAGCTTTCTGAGAAACTTCTTTGTGTTCTGTGGAATCATCTCACAGAGTTACAGCTTTCCCCGCAAGAAGCCTTTCGCTAAGACAGTTCTTGTGGAATTGGCAAAGTGATATTTGGAAGCCCCTAGATGGCTATGGTGAAAAAGGAAATATCCTCATATGAAATCTGGAAAGAAGCTTTCTGAGAAACTGCTTAGTGTTCTGTTAATTCATCTCACAGAGTTACATCGGTATTTCGTGGATCTCTTTGCTAGCCTTATTTCTGTGGAATCTGAGAACAGATATTTCGGATCCCTTTGAAGACTATAGGGCCAAAGGAAATATCCTCCGATAACAAAGAGAAAGAAGTTTTCTGAGAAACTTCTCTGTGTTCTGTGAAATCATCTCACAGAGCTCCAGCTTTCCCCTCAAGAAGCCTTTCGCTAAGACAGTTCTTGTGGAATTGGCAAAGTGATATTTGGAAGCCCATAGAGGGCTATGGTGAAAAAGGAAATATCCTCAGATGAAATCTGGAAAGAAGCTTTCTGAGAAACTGCTCTGTGATGTGTGACTTCTAATCACAGAATTGCATGTGTATTTCGTGGATCTCTTTGCTAGCCTTATTTCTGTGGAATCTGAGAACAGATATTTCGGATCCCTTTGAAGACTATAGGGCCAAAGGAAATATCCTCCGATAAGAAAGAGAAAGAAGCTTTCTGAGAAACTTCTTTGTGTTCTGTGAAATCATCTCACAGAGATACAGCTTTCCCCTCAAGAAGCCTTTCGCTAAGACAGTTCTTGTGGAATTGGCAAAGTGATATTTGGAAGCCCTTAGAGGGCTATGGTGAAAAAGGAAATATCCTCAGATGAAATCTGGAAAGAAGCTTTCTGAGAAACTGCTTAGAGTTCTGTTAATTCCTCTCACAGAGTTACATGTGTATTTCGTGGATCTCTTTGCTAGCCTTTTTTCTGTGGAATCTGAGAACAGATATTTCGGATCCCTTTGAAGACTATAGGGCCAAAGGAAATATCCTCCGATAACAAAGAGAAAGAAGCTTTCTGAGAAACTTCTTTGTGTTCTGTGAAATCATCTCACAGAGTTACAGCTTTCCCCTCAAGAAGCCTTTCGCTAAGACAGTTCTTGTGGAATTGGCAAAGTGATATTTGGAAGCCCATAGAGGGCTATGGTGAAAAAGGAAATATCCTCAGATGAAATCTGGAAAGAAGCTTTCTGAGAAACTGCTCTGTGATGTGTGACTTCCAATCACAGAGTTACATCTGTATTTCGTGGATCTCTTTGCTAGCCTTATTTCTGTGCAATCTGAGAACAGATATTTCGGTTCCCTTTGAAGACTATAGGGCCAAAGGAAATATCCTCCGATAACAAAGAGAAAGAAGCTTTCTGAGAAACTTCTTTGTGTTCTGTGAAATCATCTCACAGAGTTACAGCTTTCCCCTCAAGAAGCCTTTCGCTAAGACAGTTCTTGTGGAATTGGCAAAGTGATATTTGGAAGCCCATAGAGGGCTATGGTGAAAAAGGAAATATCCTCAGATGAAATCTGGAAAGAAGCTTTCTGAGAAACTGCTCTGTGATGTGTGACTTCCACTCACAGAGTTACATCTGTATTTCGTGGATCTCTTTGCTAGCCTTATTTCTGTGGAATCTGAGAACAGATATTTCGGATCCCTTTGAAGACTATAGGGCCAAAGGAAATATCCTCCGATAACAAAAAGAAAGAAGCTTTCTGAGAAACTTCTTTGTGTTCTTTGAAATCATCTCACAGAGTTACAGCTTTCTCCTCAAGAAGCCTTTCGCTAAGACAGTTCTTGTGGAATTGGCAAAGTGATATTTGGAAGCCCATAGAGGGCTATGGTGAAAAAGGAAATATCCTCAGATGAAATCTGGAAAGAATCTTTCTGAGAAACTGCTCTGTGATGTGTGACTTCCACTAACAGAGTTACATCTGTATTTCGTGGATCTCTTTGCTAGCCTTATTTCTGTGGAATCTGAGAGCAGATATTTCGGATCCCTTTGAAGACTGTAGGGCCAAAGGAAATATCCTCCGATAACAAAGAGGAAGAAGCTTTCTGAGAAACTTCTTTGTGTTCTGTGAAATCATCTCACAGAGTTACAGCTTTCCCCTCAAGAAGCCTTTCGCTAAGTCAGTTCTTGTGGAATTGGCAAAGTGATATTTGGAAGCCCATAGAGGGCTACGGTGAAAAAGGAAATATCCTCAGATGAAATCTGGAAAGAAGCTTTCTGAGAAACTGCTCTGTGATGTGTGACTTTCACTCACAGAGTTACATCTGTATTTCGTGGATCGCTTTGCTAGCCTTATTTCTGTGGAATCTGAGAACAGATATTTCGGATCCCTTTGAAGACTATAGGGCCAAAGGAAATATCCTCCGATAACAAAGAGAAAGAAGCTTTCTGAGAAACTTCTTTGTGTTCTGTGAAATCATCTCACAGAGTTACAGCTTTCCCCTCAAGAAGCCTTTCGCTAAGACAGTTCTTGTGGAATTGGCAAAGTGATATTTGGAAGCCCATAGAGTGCTATGGTGAAAAAGGAAATATCCACAGATGAAATCTGGAAAGAAGCTTTCTGAGAAACTGCTTAGTGTTCTGTTAATTCATCTCACAGAGTAACATCGGTATTTCGTGGATCTCTTTGCTAGCCTTATTTCTGTGGAATCTGAGAACAGATATTTCGTATCCCTTTGAAGACTATAGGGCCAAAGGAAATATCCTCCGATAACAAAGAGAAAGAAGCTTTCTGAGAAACTTCTTTGTGTTCTGTGAAATCATCTCACAGAGTTACAGCTTTCCCCTCAAGAAGCCTTTCGCTAAGACAGTTCTTGTGGAATTGGCAAAGTGATATTTGGAAGCCCTTAGAGGGCTATGGTGAAAAAGGAAATATCCTCAGATGAAATCTGGAAAGAAGCTTTCTGAGAAACTGCTTAGTGTTCTCTTAATTCATCTCACAGAGTTACATGTGTATTTCGTGGATTTCTTTGCTAGCCTTATTTCAGTGGAATATGAGAACAGATATTTCGGATCCCTTTGAAGACTATAGGGCCAAAGGAAATATCCTCCGATAACAAAGAGACAGAAGCTTTCTGAGAAACTTCTTTGTGTTCTGTGAAATCATCTCACAGAGTTACAGCTTTCCCCTCAAGAAGCCTTTCGCTAAGACAGTTCTTGTGCAATTGGCAAAGTGATATTTGGAAGCCTTTAGAGGGCTATGGTGAAAAAGGAAATATCCTCAGATTAAATCTGGAAAGAAGCTTTCTGAGAAACTGCTTAGTGTTCTGTTAATTCATCTCACAGAGTTACATCGGTATTTCGTGGATCTCTTTCCTAGCCTTATTTCTGAGGAATCTGAGAACAGATATTTCGGATCCATTTGAAGACTATAGGGCCAAAGGAAATATCCTCCGATAACAAAGAGAAAGAAGCTTTCTGAGAAACTTCTTTGTGTTCTGTGAAATCATCTCATAGAGTTACAGCTTTCCCCTCAAGAAGCCTTTCACTAAGTCAGTTGTTGTGGAATTGGGAAAGTGATATTTGGAAGCCCATAGAGGGCTATGGTGAAAAAGGAAATATCCTCAGATGAAATCTGGAAAGAAGCTTTCTGAGAAACTGCTCTGTGATGTGTGACTTTCACTCTCAGAGTTACATCTGTATTTCGTGGATCGCTTTGCTAGCCTTATTTCTGTGGAATCTGAGAACAGATATTTCGGATCCCTTTGAAGACTATAGGGCCAAAGGAAATATCCTCCGATAACAAAGAGAAAGAAGCTTTCTGAGAAACTTCTTTGTGTTCTCTGAAATCATCTCACAGAGTTACAGCTTTCCCCTCAAGAAGCCTTTCGCTAAGACAGTTCTTGTGGAATTGGCAAAGTGATATTTGGAAGCCCATAGAGGGCTTTGGTGGAAAAGGAAATATCCTCATATGAAGTCTGGAAAGAAGCTTTCTGAGAAACTGCTTAGTGTTCTGTTAATTCATCTCACAGAGTTACATCGGTATTTCGTGGATCTCTTTGCTAGCCTTATTTCTGTGGAATCTGAGAACAGATATTTCGGATCCCTTTGAAGAATATAGGGCCAAAGGAAATATCATCCGATAACAAAGAGAAAGAAGCTTTCTGAGAAACTTCTTTGTGTTCGGTGAAATCATCTCACAGAGTTACAGCTTTCCCCTCAAGAAGCCTTTCGCTAAGACAGTTCTTGTGGAATTGGCAAAGTGATATTTGGAAGCCCTTAGAGGGCTATTGTGAAAAAGGAAATATCCTCAGATGAAATCTGGAAAGAAGCTTTCTGAGAAACTGCTTAGTGTTCTGTTAATTCATCTCACAGAGTTAAATGTGTATTTCGTTGATCTCTTTGCTAGCCTTATTTCTGTGGAATCTGAGAACAGATATTTCGGATCCCTTTGAAGACTATAGGGCCAAAGGAAATATCCTCCGATAACAAAGAGAAAGAAGCTTTCTGAGAAACTTCTTTGTGTTCTGTGAAATCATCTCACAGAGTTACAGCTTTCCCCTCAAGAAGCCTTTCGCTAAGACAGTTCTTGTGGAATTGGCAAAGTGATATTTGGAAGCCCATAGAGGGCTATGGTGAAAAAGGAAATATCCTCAGATGAAATCTGGAAAGAAGCTTTCTGAGAAACTGCTCTGTGATGTGTGACTTCCAATCACAGAATTACATCTGTATGTCGTGGATCTCTTTGCTAGCCTTATTTCTGTGGAATCTGAGAACAGATATTTCGGATCCCTTTGAAGACTATAGGGCCAAAGGAAATATCCTCCGATAACAAAGAGAAAGAAGCTTTCTGAGAAACTTCTTTGTGTTCTCTGAAATCATCTCACAGAGTTACAGCTTACCCCTCAAGAAGCCTTTCGCTAAGACAGTTCTTGTGGAATTGGCAAAGTGATATTTGGAAGCCCATAGAGGGCTATGGTGAAAAAGGAAATATCCTCAGATGAAATCTGGAAAGAAGCTTTCTGAGAATCTGCTCTGTGATATGTGACTTTCACTCTCAGAGTAACATCTGTATTTCGTTGATCTCTTTGCTAGCCTTATTTCTGTGGAATCTGAGAACAGATATTTCGGATCCCTTTGAAGACTATAGGGCCAAAGGAAATATCCTCCGATAACAAAGAGAAAGAAGCTTTCTGAGAAACTTCTTTGTGTTCTGTGAAATCATCTCACAGAGTTACAGCTTTCCCCTCAAGAAGCCTTTCGCTAAGACAGTTCTTGTGGAATTGGCAAAGTGATATTTGGAAGCCCATAGAGGGCTATGGTGAAAAAGGAAATATCCTCAGATGAAATCTGGAAAGAAACTTTCTGAGAAACTGCTTAGTGTTCTGTTAATTCATCTCACAGAGTTACATCGGTATTTCGTGGATCTCTTTGCTAGCCTTATTTCTGTGAATCTGAGAACAGATATTTCGGATCCCTTTGAAGACTATAGGGCCAAAGGAAATATCCTCCGATAACAAAGAGAAAGAAGCTTTCTGAGAAACTTCTTTGTGTTCTGTGAAATCATCTCACAGAGTTACAGCTTTCCCCTCAAGAAGCCTTTCGCTAAGACAGTTCTTGTGGAATTGGCAAAGTGATACATGGAAGCCCATAGAGGGCTATGGTGAAAAAGGAAATATCCTCAGATGAAATCTGGAAAGAAGCTTTCTGAGAAACTGCTCTGTGATGTGTGACTTCCAATCACAGAGTTACATCTGTATTTCGTGGATCGCTTTGCTAGCCTTATTTCTGTGGAATCTGAGAACAGATATTTCGGATCCCTTTGAAGACTATAGGGGCAAAGGAAATATCCTCCGATAACAAAGAGAAAGAAGCTTTCTGAGAAACTTCTTTGTGTTCTGTGAAATCATCTCACAGAGTTACAGCTTTCCCCTCAAGAAGCCTTTCGCTAAGACAGTTCTTGTGGAATTGGCAAAGTGATATTTGGAAGCCCATAGAGGGCTATGGTGAAAAAGGAAATATCCTCAGATGAAATCTGGAAAGAAGCTTTCTGAAAAACTGCTTAGTGTTCTGTTAATTCATCTCACAGTGTTACATCTGTATTTCGTGGATCTCTTTGCTAGCCTTATTTCTGTGGAATCTGAGAACAGATATTTCGGATCCCTTTGAAGACTATAGGGCCAAAGGAAATATCCTCCGATAACAAAGAGAAAGAAGCTTTCTGAGAAACTTCTTTGTGTTCTGTGAAATCATCTCACAGAGTTACAGCTTTCCCCTCAAGAAGCCTTTCGCTAAGACAGTTCTTGTGGAATTGGCAAAGGGATATTTGGAAGCCCATAGAGGGCTATGGTGAAAAAGGAAATATCCTCAGATGAAATCTGGAAAGAAGCTTTCTGAGAAACTGCTCTGTGATGTGTGACTTCCACTAAAAGAGTTACATCTGTATTTCGTGGATCTCTTTGCTAGCCATATTTCTGTGGAATCTGAGAACAGATATTTCGGATCCCTTTGAAGACTGTAGGGCCAAAGGAAATATCCTCCGATAACAAAGAGTAAGAAGCTTTCTGAGAAACTTCTTTGTGTTCTCTGAAATCATCTCACAGAGTTACAGCTTTCCCCTCAAGAAGCCTTTCGCTAAGTCAGTTCTTGTGGAATTGGCAAAGTGATATTTGGAAGCCCATAGAGGGCTATGGTGAAAAAGGAAATATCCTCAGATGAAATCTGGAAAGAAGCTTTCTGAGAAACTGCTTAGTGTTCTGTTAATTCATCTCACAGAGTTACATCGGTATTTCGTGGATCTCTTTGCTAGCCTTATTTCTGTGGAATCTGAGAACAGATATTTCGGATCCCTTTGAAGACTATAGGGCCAAAGGAAATATCCTCCGATAGCAAAGAGAAAGAAGCTTTCTGAGAAACTTCTTTGTGTTCTGTGAAATCATCTCACAGAGTTACAGCTTTCCCCTCAAGAAGCCTTTCGCTAAGACAGTTCTTGTGGAATTGGCAAAGTGATATTTGGAAGCCCGTAGAGGGCTATGGTGAAAAAGGAAATATCCTCAGATGAAATCTGGAAAGAAGCTTTCTGAGAAACTGCTTAGTGTTCTCTTAATTCATCTCACAGAGTTACATGTGTATTTCGTGGATTTCTTTGCTAGCCTTATTTCTGTGGAATCTGAGAACAGATATTTCGGATCCCGTTGAAGACTATAGGGCCAAAGGAAATATCCTCCGATAACAAAGAGAAAGAAGCTTTCTGAGAAACTTCTTTGTGTTCTGTGAAATCATCTCACAGAGTTACAGCTTTCCCCTCAAGAAGCGTTTCGCTAAGACAGTTCTTGTGGAATTGGCAAAGTGATATTTGGAAGCCCTTAGAGGGCTATTGTGAAAAAGGAAATATCCTCAGATGAAATCTGGAAAGAAGCTTTCTGAGAAACTGCTTAGTGTTCTGTTAATTCATCTCACAGAGTTACATGTGTATTTCGTGGATCTCTTTGCTAGCCTTATTTCTGTGGAATCTGAGAACAGATATTTAGGATCCCTTTGAAGACTAAAGGGCCAAAGGAAATATCCTCCGATAACAAAGAGAAAGAAGCTTTCTGAGAAACTTCTTTGTGTTCTGTGAAATCATCTCACAGAGTTACAGCTTTCCCCTCAAGAAGCCTTTCGCTAAGACAGTTCTTGTGGAATTGGCAAAGTGATATTTGGAAGCCCATAGAGGGCTATGGTGAAAAAGGAAATATCCTCAGATGAAATCTGGAAAGAAGGTTTCTGAGAAACTGCTCTGTGATATGTGACTTTCACTCTCAGAGTTACATCTGTATTTCGTTGATCGCTTTGCTGGCCTTATTTCTGTGGAATCTGAGAACAGATATTTCGGATCCCTTTGAAGACTATAGGGCCAAAGGAAATATCCTCCGATAACAAAGAGAAAGAAGCTTTCTGAGAAACTTCTTTGTGTTCTGTGAAATCATCTCACAGAGTTACAGCTTTCCCTTCAAGAAGCCTTTCGCTAAGACAGTTCTTGTGGAATTGGCAAAGTGATATTTGGAAGCCCATAGAGGGCTATGGTGAAAAAGGAAATATCCTCAGATGAAATCTGGAAAGAAGCTTTCTGAAAAACTGCTTAGTGTTCTGTTAATTCATCTCACAGAGTTACATCTGTATTTCGTGGATCTCTTTGCTAGCCTTATTTCTGTGGAATCTGAGAACAGATATTTCGGATCCCTTTGAAGACTATAGGGCCAAAGGAAATATCCTCCGATAACAAAGAGAAAGAAGCTTTCTGAGAGACTTCTTTGTGTTCTGTGAAATCATCTCACAGAGTTACAGCTTTCCCCTCAAGAAGCCTTTCGCTAAGACAGTTCTTGTGGAATTGGCAAAGTGATATTTGGAAGCCCATAGAGGGCTATGGTGAAAAAGGAAATATCCTCAGATGAAATCTGGAAAGAAGCTTTCTGAGAAACTGCTTAGTGTTCTGTTAATTCATCTCACAGAGTTACATCGGTATTTCGTGGATCTCTTTGCTAGCCTTATTTCTGTGGAATCTGAGAACAGATATTTAGGATCCCTTTGAAGACTATAGGGCCAAAGGAAATATCCTCCGATAACAAAGAGAAAGAAGCTTTCTGAGAAACTTCTTTGTGTTCTGTGAAATCATCTCACAGAGTTACAGCTTTCCCCTCAAGAAGCCTTTCGCTAAGACAGTTCTTGTGGAATTGGCAAAGTGATATTTGGAAGCCCATAGAGGGCTATGGTGAAAAAGGAAATATCCTCAAATGAAATCTGGAAAGAAGCTTTCTGAGAAACTGCTCTGTGATGTGTGACTTCCAATCACAGAATTACATCTGTATTTCGTGGATCTCTTTGCTAGCCTTATTTCTGTGGAATCTGATAACAGATATTTCGGATCCCTTTGAAGACTATAGGGCCAAAGGAAATATCCTCCGATAACAAAGAGAAAGAAGCTTTCTGAGAAACTTCTTTGTGTTCTGTGAAATCATCTCACAGAGTTACAGCTTTCCCCTCAAGAAGCCTTTCGCTAAGACAGTTCTTGTGGAATTGGCAAAGTGATATTTGGAAGCCCGTAGAGGGCTATGGTGAAAAAGGAAATATCCTCAGATGAAATCTGGAAAGAAGCTTTCTGAGAAACTGCTCTGTGATGTGTGACTTTCACTCTCAGAGTTACATCTGTATTTCGTGGATCGCTTTGCTGGCCTTATTTCTGTGGAATCTGAGAACAGATATTTCGGATCCCTTTGAAGACTATAGGGCCAAAGGAAATATCCTCCGATAACAAAGAGAAAGAAGCTTTCTGAGAAACTTCTTTGTGTTCTGTGAAATCATCTCACAGAGTTACAGCTTTCCCCTCAAGAAGCCTTTCGCTAAGACAGTTCTTGTGGAATTGGCAAAGTGATATTTGGAAGCCCATAGAGGGCTATGGTGAAAAAGGAAATATCCTCAGATGAAATCTGGAAAGAAGCTTTCTGAAAAACTGCTTAGTGTTCTGTTAATTCATCTCACAGAGTTACATCTGTATTTCGTGGATCTCTTTGCTAGCCTTATTTCTGTGGAATCTGAGAACAGATATTTCGGATCCCTTTGAAGACTATAGGGCCAAAGGAAATATCCTCCGATAACAAAGAGAAAGAAGCTTTCTGAGAAACTTCTTTGTGTTCTGTGAAATCATCTCACAGAGTTACAGCTTTCCCCTCAAGAAGCCTTTCGCTAAGACAGTTCTTGTGGAATTGGCAAAGTGATATTTGGAAGCCCATAGAGGGCTATGGTGAAAAAGGAAATATCCTCAGATGAAATCTGGAAAGAAGCTTTCTGAGAAACTGCTCTGTGATGTGTGACTTTCACTAACAGAGTTACATCTGTATTTCGTGGATCTCTTTGCTAGCCATATTTCTGTGGAATCTGAGAACAGATATTTCGGATCCCTTTGAAGACTGTAGGGCCAAAGGAAATATCCTCCGATAACAAAGAGAAAGAAGCTTTCTGAGAAACTTCTTTGTGTTCTGTGAAATCATCTCACAGATTTACAGCTTTCCCCTCAAGAAGCCTTTCGCTAATTCAGTTCTTGTGGAATTGGCAAAGTGATATTTGGAAGCCCATAGAGGGCTATGGTGAAAAAGGAAATATCCTCAGATGAAATCTGGTAAGAAGCTTTCTGTGAAACTGCTTAGTGTTCTGTTAATTCATCTCACAGAGTTACATCTGTATTTCGTGGATCTCTTTGCTAGCCTTATTTCTGTGGAATCTGAGAACAGATATTTCGGATCCCTTTGAAGACTATAGGGCCAAAGGAAATATCCTCCGATAACAAAGAGAAAGAAGCTTTCTGAGAAACTTCTTTGTGTTCTGTGAAATCATCTCACAGAGTTACAGCTTTACCCTAAAGAAGCCTTTCGCTAAGACAGTTCTTGTGGAATTGGCAAAGTGATATTTGGAAGCCCATAGAGGGCTATCGTGAAAAAGGAAATATCCTCAGATGAAATCTGGAAAGAAGCTTTCTGAGAAACTGCTTAGTGTTCTCTTAATTCATCTCACAGAGTTACATGTGTATTTCGTGGATTTCTTTGATAGCCTTATTTCTGTGGAATCTGAGAACAGATATTTCGGATCCCTTTGAAGACTATAGGGCCAAAGGAAATATTCTCCGATAACAAAGAGACAGAAGCTTTCTGAGAAACTTCTTTGTGTTCTGTGAAATCATCTCACAGAGTTACAGCTTTCCCCTCAAGAAGCCTTTCGCTAAGACAGTTCTTGTGGAATTGGCAAAGTGATATTTGGAAGCCCATAGAGGGCTATGGTGAAAAAGGAAATATCCTCAGATGAAATCTGGAAAGAAGCTTTCTGAGAAACTGCTTAGTGTTCTGTTAATTCATCTCACAGAGTTACATCGGTATTTCGTGGATCTCTTTGCTAGCCTTATTTCTGTGGAATCTGAGAACAGATATTGCGGATCCCTTTGAAGACTATAGGGCCAAAGGAAATATCCTCCGATAACAAAGAGAAAGAAGCTTTCTGAGAAACTTCTTTGTGTTCTGTGAAATCATCTCACAGAGTTACAGCTTTCCCCTCAAGAAGCCTTTCGCTAAGACAGTTCTTGTGGAATTGGCAAAGTGATATTTGGAAGCCCGTAGAGGGCTATGGGAAAAAGGAAATATCCTCAGATGAAATCTGGAAAGAAGCTTTCTGAGAAACTGCTCTGTGATGTGTGACTTTCACTCTCAGAGTTACATCTGTATTTCGTGGATCGCTTTGCTGGCCTTATTTCTGTGGAATCTGAGAACAGATATTTCGGATCCCTTTGAAGACTATAGGGGCAAAGGAAATATCCTCCGATAACAAAGAGAAAGAAGCTTTCTGAGAAACTTCTTTGTGTTCTGTGAAATCATCTCACAGAGTTACAGCTTTCCCCTCAAGAAGCCTTTCGCTAAGACAGTTCTTGTGGAATTGGCAAAGTGATATTTGGAAGCCCATAGAGGGCTATGGTGAAAAAGGAAATATCCTCAGATGAAATCTGGAAAGAAGGTTTCTGAAAAACTGCTTAGTGTTCTGTTAATTCATCTCACAGAGTTACATCTGTATTTCGTGGATCTCTTTGCTAGCCTTATTTCTGTGGAATCTGAGAACAGATATTTCGGATCCCTTTGAAGACTATAGGGCCAAAGGAAATATCCTCCGATAACAAAGAGAAAGAAGCTTTCTGAGAAACTTCTTTGTGTTCTGTGAAATCATCTCACAGAGTTACAGCTTTCCCCTCAAGAAGCCTTTCGCTAAGACAGTTCTTGTGGAATTGGCAAAGTGATATTTGGAAGCCCGTAGAGGGCTATGGGAAAAAGGAAATATCCTCAGATGAAATCTGGAAAGAAGCTTTCTGAGAAACTGCTCTGTGATGTGTGACTTTCACTCTCAGAGTTACATCTGTATTTCGTGGATCGCTTTGCTGGCCTTATTTCTGTGGAATCTGAGAACAGATATTTCGGATCCCTTTGAAGACTATAGGGCCAAAGGAAATATCCTCCGATAACAAAGAGAAAGAAGCTTTCTGAGAAACTTCTTTGTGTTCTGTGAAATCATCTCACAGAGTTACAGCTTTCCCCTCAAGAAGCCTTTCGCTAAGACAGTTCTTGTGGAATTGGCAAAGTGATATTTGGAAGCCCATAGAGGGCTATGGTGAAAAAGGAAATATCCTCAGATGAAATCTGGAAAGAAGGTTTCTGAAAAACTGCTTAGTGTTCTGTTAATTCATCTCACAGAGTTACATCTGTATTTCGTGGATCTCTTTGCTAGCCTTATTTCTGTGGAATCTGAGAACAGATATTTCGGATCCCTTTGAAGACTATAGGGCCAAAGGAAATATCCTCCGATAACAAAGAGAAAGAAGCTTTCTGAGAAACTTCTTTGTGTTCTGTGAAATCATCTCACAGAGTTACAGCTTTCCCCTCAAGAAGCCTTTCGCTAAGACAGTTCTTGTGGAATTGGCAAAGTGATATTTGGAAGCCCCTAGATGGCTATGGTGAAAAAGGAAATATCCTCATATGAAATCTGGAAAGAAGCTGTCTGAGAAACTGCTTAGTGTTCTGTTAATTCATCTCACAGAGTTACATCGGTATTTCGTGGATCTGTTTGCTAGCCTTCTTTCTGTGGAATCTGAGAACAGATATTTCGGATCCCTTTGAAGACTATAGGGCCAAAGGAAATATCCTCCGATAACAAAGAGAAAGAAGCTTTCTGAGAAACTTCTTTGTGTTCTGTGAAATCATCTCACAGAGTTACAGCTTTCCCCTCAAGAAGCCTTTCGCTAAGACAGTTCTTGTGGAATTGGCAAAGTGATATTTGGAAGCCCTTAGAGGGCTATTGTGAAAAGGAAATATCCTCAGATGAAATCTGGAAAGAAGCTTTCTGAGAAACTGCTTAGTGTTCTGTTAATTCATCTCACAGAGTTACATGTGTATTTCGTGGATCTCTTTGCTAGCCTTATTTCTGTGGAATCTGAGAACAGATATTTCGGATCCCTTTGAAGACTATAGGGCCAAGGGAAATATCCTCCTAGAACAAAGAGAAGGAAGCTTTCTGAGAATGTTCTTTGGTTCTGTGAAATCATCTCACAGAGTTACAGCTTTCCCCTCAAGAAGCCTTTCGCTAAGATAGTTCTTGTGGAATTGGCAAAGTGATATTTGGAAGCCCTTAGAGGGCTATGGTGCAAAGGGAAATATCCTCAGATGAAATCTGGAAAGAAGCTTTCTGAGAAACTGCTCTGTGATGTGTGACTTCCACTCACAGAGTTACATCTGTATTTCGTGGATCTCTTTGCTAGCCTTATTTCTGTGGAATCTGAGAACAGATATTTCGGATCCCTTTGAAGACTATAGGGCCAAAGGAAATATCCTCCGATAACAAAGAGAAAGAAGCTTTCTGAGAAACTTCTTTGTGTTCTGTGAAATCATCTCACAGAGTTACAGCTTTCCCCTCAAGAAGCCTTTCGCTAAGTCAGTTGTTGTGGAATTGGGAAAGTGATATTTGGAAGCCCATAGAGGGCTATGGTGAAAAAGGAAATATCCTCAGATGAAATCTGGAAGGAAGCTTTCTGAGAAACTGCTCTGTGATGTGTGACTTTCACTCACAGAGTTACATCTGCATTTCGTGGATCGCTTTGCTAGCCTTATTTCTGTGGAATCTGAGAACAGATATTTCGGATCCCTTTGAAGACTATAGAGCCAAAGGAATTATCCTCCGATAACAAAGAGAAAGAAGCTTTCTGAGAAACTTCTTTGTGTTCTGTGGAATCATCTCACAGAGTTACAGCTTTCCCCTCAAGAAGCCTTTCGCTAAGACAGTTCTTTTGGAATTGGCAAAGTGATATTTGGAAGCCCATAGAGGGCTATGGTGGAAAAGGAAATATCCTCAGATGAAATCTGGAAAGAAGCTTTCTGAGAAACTGCTTAGTGTTCTGTTAATTCATCTCACAGAGTTACATCGGAATTTCGTGGATCTGTTTGCTAGCCTTATTTCTGTGGAATCTGAGAACAGATATTTCGGATCCCTTTGAAGACTATAGGGCCAAAGGAAATATCCTCCGATAACAAAGAGAAAGAAGCTTTCTGAGAAACTTCTTTGTGTTCTGTGAAATCATCTCACAGAGTTACAGCTTTCCCCTCAAGAAGCCTTTCGCTAAGACAGTTCTTGTGGAATTGGCAAAGTGATATTTGGAAGCCCTTAGAGGGCTATTGTGAAAAGGAAATATCCTCAGATGAAATCTGGAAAGAAGCTTTCTGAGAAACTGCTTAGTGTTCTGTTAATTCATCTCACAGGGTTACATGTGTATTTCGTGGATCTCTTTGCTAGCCTTATTTCTGTGGAATCTGAGAACAGATATTTCGGATCCCTTTGAAGACTATAGGGCCAAAGGAAATATCCTCCGATAACAAAGAGAAAGAAGCTTTCTGAGAAACTTCTTTGTGTTCTGTGAAATCATCTCACAGAGTTACAGCTTTCCCCTCAAGAATCCTTTCGCTAAGACAGTTCTTGTGGAATTGGCAAAGTGATATTTGGAAGCCCATAGAGGGCTATGGTGAAAAAGGAAATATCCTCAGATGAAATCTGGAAAGAAGCTTTCTGAGAAACTGCTCTGTGATGTGTGACTTCCAATCACAGAATTACATCTGTATTTCGTGGATCTCTTTGCTAGCCTTATTTCTGTGGAATCTGAGAACAGATATTTCGGATCCCTTTGAAGACTATAGGGCCAAAGGAAATATCCTCCAATAACAAAGAGAAAGAAGCTTTCTGAGAAACTTCTTTGTGTTCTGTGAAATCATCTCACAGAGTTACAGCTTTCCCCTCAAGAGGCCTTTCGCTAAGATAGTTCTTGTGGAATTGGCAAAGTGATATTTGGAAGCCCATAGAGGGCTATGGTGAAAAAGGAAATATCCTCAGATGAAATCTGGAAAGAAGCTTTCTGAAAAACTGCTTAGTGTTCTGTTAATTCATCTCACAGAGTTACATCTGTATTTCGTGGATCTCTTTGCTAGCCTTATTTCTGTGGAATCTGAGAACAGATATTTCGGATCCCTTTGACGACTATAGGGCCAAAGGAAATATCCTCCGATAACAAAGAGAAAGAAGCTTTCTGAGAAACTTCTTTGTGTTCTGTGAAATCATCTCACAGAGTTACAGCTTTCCCCTCAAGAGGCCTTTCGCTAAGATAGTTCTTGTGGAATTGGCAAAGTGATATTTGGAAGCCCATAGAGGGCTATGGTGAAAAAGGAAATATCCTCAGATGAAATCTGGAAAGAAGCTTTCTGAAAAACTGCTTAGTGTTCTGTTAATTCATCTCACAGAGTTACATCTGTATTTCGTGGATCGCTTTGCTAGCCTTATTTCTGTGGAATCTGAGAACAGATATTTCGGATCCCTTTGACGACTATAGGGCCAAAGGAAATATCCTCCGATAACAAAGAGAAAGAAGCTTTCTGAGAAACTTCTTTGTGTTCTGTGAAATCATCTCACAGAGTTACAGCTTTCCCCTCAAGAAGCCTTTCGCTAAGACAGTTCTTGTGGAATTGGCAAAGTGATATTTGGAAGCCCATAGAGGGCTATGGTGAAAAAGGAAATATCCTCAGATGAAATCTGGAAAGAAGCTTTCTGAGAAACTGCTCTGTGATGTGTGACTTCCACTAACAGAGTTACATCTGCATTTCGTGGATCTCTTTGCTAGCCATATTTCTGTGGAATCTGAGAACAGATATTTCGGATCCCTTTGAAGACTGTAGGGCCAAAGGAAATATCCTCCGATAACAAAGAGAAAGAAGCTTTCTGAGAAACTTCTTTGTGTTCTGTGAAATCATCTCACAGATTTACAGCTTTCCCCTCAAGCAGCCTTTCGCTAAGTCAGTTCTTGTGGAATTGGCAAAGTGATATTTGGAAGCCCAAAGAGGGCTATGGTGAAAAAGGAAATATCCTCAGATGAAATCTGGTAAGAAGCTTTCTGAGAAACTGCTTAGTGTTCTGTTAATTCATCTCACAGAGTTACATCTGTATTTCGTGGATCTCTTTGCTAGCCTTATTTCTGTGGAATCTGAGAACAGATATTTCGGATCCCTTTGAAGACTATAGGGCCAAAGGAAATATCCTCCGATACCAAAGAGAAGGAAGCTTTCTGAGAAACTTCTTTGTGTTCTGTGAAATCATCTCACAGAGTTACAGCTTTACCCTAAAGAAGCCTTTCGCTAAGACAGTTCTTGTGGAATTGGCAAAGTGATATTTGGAAGCCCATAGAGGGCTATGGTGAAAAAGGAAATATCCTCAGATGAAATCTGGAAAGAAGCTTTCTGAGAAACTGCTTAGTGTTCTGTTAATTCATCTCACAGAGTTACATCGGTATTTCGTGGATCTGTTTGCTAGCCTTATTTCTGTGGAATCTGAGAACAGATATTTCGGATCCCTTTGAAGACTATAGGGCCAAAGGAAATATCCTCCGATAACAAACAGAAAGAAGCTTTCTGAGAAACTTCTTTGTGTTCTGTGAAATCATCTCACAGAGTTACAGCTTTCACCTCAAGAGGCCTTTCGCTAAGACAGTTCTTGTGGAATTGGCAAAGTGATATTTGGAAGCCCATAGAGGGCTATGGTGAAAAAGGAAATATCCTCAGATGAAATCTGGAAAGAAGCTTTCTGAGAAACTGCTTATTGTTCTCTTAATTCATCTCACAGAGTTACATGTGTATTTCGTGGATTTCTTTGCTAGCCTTATTTCTGTGGAATCTGAGAACAGATATTTCGGATCCCTTTGAAGACTATAGGGCCAAAGGAAATATTCTCCGATAACAAAGTGACAGAAGCTTTCTGAGAAACTTCTTTGTGTTCTGTGAAATCATCTCACAGAGTTACAGCTTTCCCCTCAAGAAGCCTTTCGCTAAGACAGTTCTTGTGGAATTGGCAAAGTGATATTTGGAAGCCCATAGAGGGCTATGGTGAAAAAGGAAATATCCTCAGATGAAATCTGGAAAGAAGCTTTCTGAGAAACTGCTTAGTGTTCTGTTAATTCATCTCACAGAGTTACATCGGTATTTCGTGGATCTCTTTGCTAGCCTTATTTCTGTGGAATCTGAGAACAGATATTTCGGATCCCTTTGAAGACTATAGGGCCAAAGGAAATATCCTCCGATAACAAAGAGAAAGAAGCTTTCTGAGAAACTTCTTTGTGTTCTGTGAAATCATCTCACAGAGTTACAGCTTTCCCCTCAAGAAGCCTTTCGCTAAGTCAGTTGTTGTGGAATTGGGAAAGTGATATTTGGAAGCCCATAGAGGGCTATGGTGAAAAAGGAAATATCCTCAGATGAAATCTGGAAAGAAGCTTTCTGAGAAACTGCTCTGTGATGTGTGACTTTCACTCACAGAGTTACATCTGTATTTCGTGGATCGCTTTGTTAGCCTTATTTCTGTGGAATCTGAGAACAGATATTTCGGATCCCTTTGAAGACTATAGGGCCAAAGGAAATATCCTCCGATAACAAAGAGAAAGAAGCTTTCTGAGAAACTTCTTTGTGTTCTGTGGAATCATCTCACAGAGTTACAGCTTTCCCCTCAAGAAGCCTTTCGCTAAGACAGTTCTTGTGGAATTGGCAAAGTGATATTTGGAAGCCCATAGAGGGCTATGGTGAAAAAGGAAATATCCTCATATGAAATCTGGAAAGAAGCTGTCTGAGAAACTGCTTAGTGTTCTGTTAATTCATCTCACAGAGTTACATCGGTATTTCGTGGATCTGTTTGCTAGCCTTATATCTGTGGAATCTGAGAACAGATATTTCGGATCCCTTTGAAGACTATAGGGCCAAAGGAAATATCCTCCGATAACAAAGAGAAAGAAGCTTTCTGAGAAACTTCTTTGTGTTCTGTGAAATCATCTCACAGAGTTACAGCTTTCCCCTCAAGAAGCCTTTCGCTAAGACAGTTCTTGTGGAATTGGCAAAGTGATATTTGGAAGCCCTTAGAGGGCTATTGTGAAAAAGAAATATCCTCAGATGAAATCTGGAAAGAAGCTTTCTGAGAAACTGCTTAGTGTTCTGTTAATTCATCTCACAGAGTTACATGTGTATTTCGTGGATCTCTTTGCTAGCCTTATTTCTGTGGAATCTGAGAACAGATATTTCGGATCCCTTTGAAGACTATAGGGCCAAAGGAAATATCCTCCGATAACAAAGAGAAAGAAGCTTTCTGAGAAACTTCTTTGTGTTCTGTGAAATCATCTCACAGAGTTACAGCTTTCCCCTCAAGAAGCCTTTCGCTAAGACAGTTCTTGTGGAATTGGCAAAGGGATATTTGGAAGCCCATAAAGGGCTATGGTGAAAAAGGAAATATCCTCAGATGAAATCTGGAAAGAAGCTTTCTGAGAAACTGCTCTGTGATGTGTGACTTCCAATCACAGAATTACATCTGTATTTCGTGGATCTCTTTGCTAGCCTTATTTCTGTGGAATCTGAGAACAGATATTTCGGATCCCTTTGAAGACTATAGGGCCAAAGGAAATATCCTCCGATAACAAAGATAAAGAAGCTTTCTGAGAAACTTCTTTGTGTTCTGTGAAATCATCTCACAGAGTTACAGCTTTCCCCTCAAGAAGCCTTTCGCTAAGACAGTTCTTGTGGAATTGGCAAAGTGATATTTGGAAGCCCATAGAGGGCTATGGTGAAAAAGGAAATATCCTCAGATGAAATCTGGAAAGAAGCTTTCTGAAAAACTGCTTAGTGTTCTGTTAATTCATCTCACAGAGTTACATCTGTATTTCGTGGATCTCTTTGCTAGCCTTATTTCTGTGGAATCTGAGAACAGATATTTCGGATCCCTTTGACGACTATAGGGCCAAAGGAAATATCCTCCGATAACAAAGAGAAAGAAGCTTTCTGAGAAACTTCTTTGTGTTCTGTGAAATCATCTCACAGAGTTACAGCTTTCCCCTCAAGAAGCCTTTCGCTAAGACAGTTCTTGTGGAATTGGCAAAGTGATATTTGGAAGCCCATAGAGGGCTATGGTGAAAAAGGAAATATCCTCAGATGAAATCTGGAAAGAAGCTTTCTGAGAAACTGCTTAGTGTTCTGTTAATTCATCTCACAGAGTTACATCGGTATTTCGTGGATCTCTTTGCTAGCCTTATTTCTGTGGAATCTGAGAACAGATATTTCGGATCCCTTTGAAGACTATAGGGCCAAAGGAAATATCCTCCGATAACAAAGAGAAAGAAGCTTTCTCAGAAACTTCTTTGTGTTCTGTGAAATCATCTCACAGAGTTACAGCTTTCCCCTCAAGAAGCCTTTCGCTAAGACAGTTCTTGTGGAATTGGCAAAGTGATATTTGGAAGCCCATAGAGGGCTATGGTGAAAAAGGAAATATCCTCAGATGAAATCTGGAAAGAAGCTTTCTGAGAAACTGCTCTGTGATGTGTGACTTTCACTCACAGAGTTACATCTGTATTTCGTGGATCGCTTTGCTAGCCTTATTTCTGTGGAATCTGAGAACAGATATTTCGGATCCCTTTGAAGTCTATAGGGCCAAAGGAAATATCCTCCGATAACAAAGAGAAAGAAGCTTTCTGAGAAAGTTCTTTGTGTCTGTGAAATCATCTCACAGAGTTACAGCTTTCCCCTCAAGAAGCCTTTCACTAAGACAGTTGTTGTGGAATTGGCAAAGTGATATTTGGAAGCCTATAGAGGGCTATGGTGAAAAAGGAAATATCCTCAGATGAAATCTGGAAAGAAGATTTCTGAGAAACTGCTCTGTGATGTGTGACTTTCACTCACAGAGTTACATGTGTATTTCGTGGATCTCTTTGCTAGCCTTATTTCTGTGGAATCTGAGAACAGATATTTCGGATCCCTTTGAACACTATAGCGCCAAAGGAAATATCTTCCGATAACAAAGAGAAAGAAGCTTTCTGAGAAACTTCTTTGTGTTTTGTGAAATCATCTCACAGAGTTACAGCTTTCCCCTCAAGAAGCCTTTCGCTAAGATAGTTCTTGTGGAATTGGCAAAGTGATATTTGGAAGCCCTTAGAGGGCTATGGTGAAAAAGGAAATATCCTCAGATGAAATCTGGAAAGAAGCTTTCTGAGAAACTGCTTATTGTTCTGTTAATTCATCTCACATAGTTACATGTGTATTTCGTGGATCTCTTTGCTAGCCTTATTTCTGTGGAATCTGAGAACAGATATTTCGGATCCCTTTGAAGACTATAGGGCCAAGGGAAATATCCTCCAAGAACAAAGAGAAGGAAGCTTTCTGAGAATGTTCTTTGGTTCTGTGAAGTCATCTCACAGAGTTACAGCTTTCCCCTCAAGAAGCCTTTCGCTAAGATAGTTCTTGTGGAATTGGCAAAGTGATATTTGGAAGCCCTTAGAGGGCTATGGTGCAAAGGGAAATATCCTCAGATGAAATCTGGAAAGAAGCTTTCTGAGAAACTGCTCTGTGATGTGTGACTTCCACTCACAGAGTTACATCTGTATTTCGTGGATCTCTTTGCTAGCCTTATTTCTGTGGAATCTGAGAACAGATATTTCGGATCCCTTTGACGACTCTAGGGCCAAAGGAAATATCCTCCAATAACAAAAGAAAGAAGCTTTCTGAGAAACTTCTTTGTGTTCTGTGAAATCATCTCACAGAGTTACAGCTTTCCCCTCAAGAAGCCTTTCGCTAAGACAGTTCTTGTGGAATTGGCAAAGTGATATTTGGAAGCCCATAGAGGGCTATGGTGAAAAAGGAAACACCCTCAGATGAATCTGGAAAGAAGCTTTCTGAGAAACTGCTTAGTGTTCTGTTAATTCATCTCACAGTGTTACATCGGTATTTCGTGGATCTCTTTGCTGGCCTTATTTCTGTGGAATCTGAGAACAGATATTTCGGATCCCTTTGAAGACTATAGGGCCAAAGGAAATATCCTCCGATAACAAAGAGACAGAAGCTTTCTGAGAAACTTCTTTGTGTTCTGTGAAATCATCTCACAGAGTTACAGCTTTCCCCTCAAGAAGCCTTTCGCTAAGACAGTTCTTGTGGAATTGGCAAAGTGATATTTGGAAGCCCATAGATGGCTATGGTGAAAAAGGAAATATCCTCAGATGAAATCTGGAAAGAAGCTTTCTGAGAAACTGCTTAGTGTTCTGTTAATTCATCTCACAGAGTTACATCGGTATTTCGTGGATCTCTTTGCTAGCCTTATTTCTGTGGAATCTGAGAACAGATATTTCGGATCCCTTTGAAGACTATAGGGCCAAAGGAAATATCCTCCGATAACAAAGAGAAAGAAGCTTTCTGAGAAACTTCTTTGTGTTCTGTGAAATCATCTCACAGAGTTACAGCTTTCCCCTCAAGAAGCATTTCGCTAAGTCAGTTGTTGTGGAATTGGGAAAGTGATATTTGGAAGCCCATAGAGGGCTATGGTGAAAAAGGAAATATCCTCAGATGAAATCTGGAAAGAAGCTTTCTGAGAAACTGCTCTGTGATGTGTGACTTTCACTCACAGAGTTACATCTGCATTTCGTGGATCGCTTTGCTAGCCTTATTTCTGTGGAATCTGAGAACAGATATTTCGGATCCCTTTGAAGACTATAGGGCCAAAGGAAATATCCTCCGATAACAAAGAGAAAGAAGCTTTCTGAGAAACTTCTTTGTGTTCTGTGGAATCATCTCACAGAGTTACAGCTTTCCCCTCAAGAAGCCTTTCGCTAAGACAGTTCTTTTGGAATTGGCAAAGTGATATTTGGAAGCCCATAGAGGGCTATGGTGGAAAAGGAAATATCCTCATATGAAATCTGGAAAGAAGCTTTCTGAGAAACTGCTTAGTGTTCTGTTAATTCATCTCACAGAGTTACATCGGTATTTCGTGGATCTGTTTGCTAGCCTTATTTCTGTGGAATCTGAGAACAGATATTTCGGATCCCTTTGAAGACTATAGGGCCAAAGGAAATATCCTTCGATAACAAAGAGAAAGAAGCTTTCTGAGAAACTTCTTTGTGTTCTGTGAAATCATCTCACAGAGTTACAGCTTTCCCCTCAAGAAGCCTTTCGCTAAGACAGTTCTTGTGGAATTGGCAAAGTGATATTTGGAAGCCCTTAGAGGGCTATTGTGAAAAGGAAATATCCTCAGATGAAATCTGGAAAGAAGCTTTCTGAGAAACTGCTTAGTGTTCTGTTAATTCATCTCACAGAGTTACATGTGTATTTCGTGGATCTCTTTGCTAGCCTTATTTCTGTGGAATCTGAGAACAGATATTTCGGATCCCTTTGAAGACTATAGGGCCAAAGGAAATATCCTCCGATAACAAAGAGAAAGAAGCTTTCTGAGAAACTTCTTTGTGTTCTGTGAAATCATCTCACAGAGTTACAGCTTTCCCCTCAAGAAGCCTTTCGCTAAGTCAGTTGTTGTGGAATTGGGAAAGTGATATTTGGAAGCCCATAGAGGGCTATGGTGAAAAAGGAAATATCCTCAGATGAAATCTGGAAAGAAGCTTTCTGAGAAACAGCTCTGTGATGTGTGACTTTCACTCACAGAGTTACATCTGCATTTCGTGGATCGCTTTGCTAGCCTTATTTCTGTGGAATCTGAGAACAGATATTTCGGATCCCTTTGAAGACTATAGGGCCAAAGGAAATATCCTCCGATAACAAAGAGAAAGAAGCTTTCTGAGAAACTTCTTTGTGTTCTGTGGAATCATCTCACAGAGTTACAGCTTTCCCCTCAAGAAGCCTTTCGCTAAGACAGTTCTTTTGGAATTGGCAAAGTGATATTTGGAAGCCCATAGAGGGCTATGGTGGAAAAGGAAATATCCTCATATGAAATCTGGAAAGAAGCTTTCTGAGAAACTGCTTAGTGTTCTGTTAATTCATCTCACAGAGTTACATAGGTATTTCGTGGATCTGTTTGCTAGCCTTATTTCTGTGGAATCTGAGAACAGATATTTCGGATCCCTTTGAAGACTATAGGGCAAAAGGAAATATCCTCCGATAACAAAGAGAAAGAAGCTTTCTGAGAAACTTCTTTGTGTTCTGTGAAATCATCTCACAGAGTTACAGCTTTCCCCTCAAGAAGCCTTTCGCTAAGACAGTTCTTGTGGAATTGGCAAAGTGATATTTGGAAGCCCTTAGAGGGCTATGGTGAAAAGGAAATATCCTCAGATGAAATCTGGAAAGAAGCTTTCTGAGAAACTGCTTAGTGTTCTGTTAATTCATCTCACAGAGTTACATGTGTATTTCGTGGATCTCTTTGCTAGCCTTATTTCTGTGGAATCTGAGAACAGATATTTCGGATCCCTTTGAAGACCATAGGGCCAAAGGAAATATCCTCCGATAACAAAGAGAAAGAAGCTTTCTGAGAAACTTCTTTGTGTTCTGTGAAATCATCTCACAGAGTTACAGCTTTCCCCTCAAGAATCCTTTCGCTAAGACAGTTCTTGTGGAATTGGCAAAGTGATATTTGGAAGCCCATAGAGGGCTATGGTGAAAAAGGAAATATCCTCAGATGAAATCTGGAAAGAAGCTTTCTGAGAAACTGCTCTGTGATGTGTGACTTCCAATCACAGAATTACATCTGTATTTCGTGGATCTCTTTGCTAGCCTTATTTCTGTGGAATCTGAGAACAGATATTTCGGATCCCTTTGAAGACTATAGGGCCAAAGGAAATATCCTCCGATAACAAAGAGAAAGAAGCTTTCTGAGAAACTTCTTTGTGTTCTGTGAAATCATCTCACAGAGTTACAGCTTTCCCCTCAAGAAGCCTTTCGCTAAGACAGTTCTTGTGGAATTGGCAAAGTGATATTTGGAAGCCCATAGAGGGCTATGGCGAAAAAGGAAATATCCTCAGATGAAATCTGGAAAGAAGCTTTCTGAGAAACTGCTCTGTGATGTGTGACTTTCACTCTCAGAGTTACATCTGTATTTCGTGGATCGCTTTGCTAGCCTTATTTCTGTGGAATCTGAGAACAGATATTTCGGATCCCTTTGAAGACTATCGGGCCCAAGGAAATATCCTCCGATAACAAAGAGAAAGAAGCTTTCTGAGAAACTTCTTTGTGTTCTGTGAAATCATCTCACAGAGTTACAGCTTTCCCCTCAAGAAGCCTTTCGCTAAGACAGTTCTTGTGGAATTGGCAAAGTGATATTTGGAAGCCCATAGAGGGCTATTTTGAAAAAGGAAATATCCTCAGATGAAATCTGGAAAGAAGCTTTCTGAGAAACTGCTTAGTGTTCTGTGAATTCATCTCACAGAGTTACATCGGTATTTCGTGGATCTCTTTGCGAGCCTTATTTCTGTGGAATCTGAGAACAGATATTTCGGATCCCTTTGAAGACTATAGGGCCAAAGGAAATATCCTCCGATAACAAAGAGAAAGAAGCTTTCTGAGAAACTTCTTTGTGTTCTGTGAAATCATCTCACAGATTTACAGCTTACCCCTCAAGAAGCCTTTCGCTAAGACAGTTCTTGTGGAATTGGCAAAGTGATATTTGGAAGCCCATAGAGGGCTATGGTGAAAAAGGAAATATCCTCAGATGAAATCTGGAAAGAAGCTTTCTGAGAAACTGCTCTGTGATGTGTGACTTTCACTCACAGAGTTACATCTGTATTTCGTGGATCGCTTTACTAGCCTTATTTCTGTGGAATCTGAGAACAGATATTTGGGAACCCTTTGAAGACTATAGGGCCAAAGGAAATATCCTCCAATAACAAAGAGAAAGAAGCTTTCTGAGAAACTTCTTTGTGCTCTGTGAAATCATCTCACAGAGTTACAGCTTTCCCCTCAAGAGGCCTTTCGCTAAGATAGTTCTTGTGGAATTGGCAAAGTGATATTTGGAAGCCCATAGAGGACTATGGTGAAAAAGGAAATATCCTCAGATGAAATCTCGAAAGAAGCTTTCTGAGAAACTGCTCTGTGATGTGTGACTTTCACTCACAGAGTTACATCTGTATTTCGTGGATCACTTTGCTAGCCTTATTTCTGTGGAATCTGATAACAGATATTTCGGATCCCTTTGAAGTCTATAGGGTCAAAGGAAATATCCTCCGATAACAAAGAGAAATAAGCTTTCTGAGAAAGTTCTTTGTGTTCTGTGAAATCATCTCACAGAGTTACAGCTTTCCCCTCAAGAAGCCTTTCACTAAGACAGTTCTTGTGGAATTGGCAAAGTGATATTTGGAAGCCCATAGAGGGCTATGGTGAAAAAGGAAATATCCTCAGATGAAATCTGGAAAGAAGTTTTCTGAGAAACCGCTCTGTGATGTGTGACTTTCACTCACAGAGTTACATCTGTATTTCGTGGATCGCTTTGCTAGCCTTATTTCTGTGGAATCTGAGAACAGATATTTCGGATCCCTTTGAACACTATAGGGCCAAAGGAAATATCTTCCGATAACAAAGAGAAAGAAGCTTTCTGAGAAACTTCTTTGTGTTCTGTGAAATCATCTCACAGAGTTACAGCTTTCCCCTCAAGATACCTTTCGCTAAGACAGTTCTTGTGGAATTGGCAAAGTGATATTTGGAAGCCCATAGAGGGCTATGGTAAAAAAGGAAATATCCTCATATGAAATCTGGAAAGAAGCTTTCTGAGAAACTGCTTAGTGTTCTGTTAATTCATCTCACAGAGTTACATGTGTATTTCGTGGATCACTTTGCTAGCCTTATTTCTGTGGAATCTTAGAGCAGATATTTCGGATCCCTTTGAAGACTATAGGGCCAAGGGAAATATCCTCCAAGAACAAAGAGAAGGAAGCTTTCTGAGAATGTTCTTTGGTTCTGTGAAATCATCTCACAGAGTTACAGCTTTCCCCTCAAGAAGCCTTTCGCTAAGATAGTTCTTGTGGAATTGGCAAAGTGATATTTGGAAGCCCTTAGAGGGCTATGGTGCAAAAGGAAATATCCTCAGATGAAATCTGGAAAGAAGCTTTCTGAGAAACTACTCTGTGATGTGTGACTTCCACTCACAGAGTTACATCTGTATTTCGTGGATCTCTTTGCTAGCCTTATTTCTGTGGAATCTTAGAACAGATATTTCGGATCCCTTTGACGACTATAGGGCCAAAGGAAATATCCTCCAATAACAAAGAGAAAGAAGCTTTCTGAGAAACTTCTTTGTGTTCTGTGAAATCATCTCACAGAGTTACAGCTTTCCCCTCAAGAAGCCTTTCGCTAAGACAGTTCTTGTGGAATTGGCAAAGTGATATTTGGACGCCCTTAGAGGGCTACGGTGAAAAAGGAAATACCCTCAGATGAATCTGGAAAGAAGCTTTCTGAGAAACTGCTTAGTGTTCTGTTAATTCATCTCACAGTGTTACATCGGTATTTCGTGGATCTCTTTACTAGCCTTATTTCTGTGGAATCTGAGAACAGATATTTCGGATCCCTTTGAAGACTATAGGGCCAAAGGAAATATCCTCCGATAACAAAGAGAAAGAAGCTTTCTGAGAAACTTCTTTGTGTTTTGTGAAATCATCTCACAGAGTTACAGCGTTCCCCTCAAGAAGCCTTTCGCTAAGTCAGTTCTTGAGGAATTGGCAAAGTGATATTTGGAAGCCCATAGAGGGCTATGGTGAAAAAGGAAATATCCTCTGATGAAATCTGGAAAGAAGCTTTCTGAGAAACTGCTCTGTGATGTGTGACTTTCACTCACAGAGTTACATCTGTATGTCGTGGATCTCTTTGCTAGACTTATTTCTGTGGAATCTGAGAACAGATATTTTGGAACCCTTTGAAGACTATAGGGCCAAAGGAAATATCCTCTGATAACAAAGAGAAAGAAGCTTTCTGAGAAACTTCTTTGTGTTCTGTGAAATCATCTCACAGAGTTACAGCTTTCCCCTCAAGAGGCCTTTCGCTAAGATAGTTCTTGTGGAATTGGCAAAGTGATATTTGGAAGCCCATGGAGGGCTATGGTGAAAAAGGAAATATCCTCAGATGAAATCTCGAAAGAAGCTTTCTGAGAAACTGCTCTGTGATGTGTGACTTTCACTCACAGAGTTACATCTGTATTTCGTGGATCGCTTTGCTAGCCTTATTTCTGTGGAATCTGATAACAGATATTTCGGATCCCTTTGAAGTCTATAGGGCCAAAGGAAATATCCTCCGATAACAAAGAGAAAGAAGCTTTCTGAGAAAGTTCTTTGTGTTCTGTGAAATCATCTCACAGAGTTACAGCTTTCCCCTCAAGAAGCCTTTCGCTAAGACAGTTCTTGTGGAATTGGCAAAGTGATATTTGGAAGCCCATAGAGGGCTATGGTGAAAAAGGAAGTATCCTCAGATGAAATCTGCAAAGAAACTTTCTGAGAAACTGCTTATTGTTCTGTTAATTCATCTCACAGAGTTACATGTGTATTTCGTGGATCTCTTTGCTAGCCTTATTTCTGTGGAATCTGAGAACAGATATTTCGGATCCCTTTGAACACTATAGGGCCAAAGGAAATATCTTCCGATAACAAAGAGAAAGAAGCTTTCTGAGAAACTTCTTTGTGTTTTGTGAAATCATCTCACAGAGTTACAGCTTTCCCCTCAAGAAGCCTTTCGCTAAGACAGTTCTTGTGGAATTGGCAAAGTGGTATTTCGAAGCCCATAGAGGGCTATGGGAAAAAGGAAATATCCTCAGATGAAATCTGGAAAGAAGCTTTCTGAGAAACTTCTTAGTGTTCTGTTAATTCTTCTCACAGAGTTACATGTGTATTTCGTGGATCTCTTTGCTAGCCTTATTTCTGTGGAATCTGAGAACAGATATTTCGGATCCCTTTGAAGACTATAGTGCCAAGGGAAATATCCTCCAAGAACTAAGAGAAGGAAGCTTTCTGAGAATGTTCTTTGGTTCTGTGAAATCATCTCACAGAGTTACAGCTTTCCCCTCAAGAAGCCTTTCGCTAAGACAGTTCTTGTGGAATTGGCAAAGTGATATTTGGAAGCCCATAGAGGGCTATGGTGAAAAAGGAAATATCCTCAGATGAAATCTGGAAAGAAGCTTTCTGAGAAACTGCTTAGTGTTCTCTTAATTCATCTCACAGAGTTACATCTGTATTTCGTGGATCTCTTTGCTAGCCTTATTTCTGTGGAATCTGAGAACAGATATTTTGGATCCGTTTGAACACTATAGGGCCAAAGGAAATATCTTCCGATAACAAAGAGAAAGAAGCTTTCTGAGAAACTTCTTTGTGTTATGTGAAATCATCTCACAGAGTTACAGCTTTCCCCTCAAGAAGCCTTTCGCTAAGACAGTTCTTGTGGAATTGGCAAAGTGATATTTGGAAGCCCATAGAGGGCTATGGTGAAAAAGGAAATATCCTCAGATGAAATCTGGAAAGAAACTTTCTGAGAAACTGCTTAGTGTTCTGTTAATTCATCTCACAGAGTTATATGTGTATTTCGTGGATCTCTTTGCTAGCCTTATTTTTGTGGAATCTGAGAACAGATATTTTGGATCCCTTTGAACACTATAGGGCCAAAGGAAATATCTTCCGATAACAAAGAGAAAGAAGCTTTCTGAGAAACTTCTTTGTGTTTTGTGAAATCATCTCACAGAGTTACAGCTTTCCCCTCAAGAAGCCTTTCGCTAAGACAGTTCTTGTGGAATTGGCAAAGTGGTATTTGGAAGCCCATAGAGGGTACGGTGAAAAAGGAAATATCCTCAGATGAAATCTGGAAAGAAGCTTTCTGAGAAACTGCTCTGTGATGTGTGACTTCCACTCACAGAGTTACATCGGTATTTCGTGGATCTCTTTGCTAGCCTTATTTCTGTGTAATCTGAGAGCAGATATTTCGGATCCCTTTGAAGACTATAGGGCCAAGGGAAATATTCTCCAAGAACAAAGAGAAGGAAGCTTTCTGAGAATGTTCTTTGTTTCTGTGAAATCATCTCACAGAGTTACAGCTTTCCCCTCAAGAAGCCTTTCGCTAAGACAGATCTTGTGGAATTGGAAAAGTGATATTTGGAAGCCCTTAGAGGGCTAAGGTGCAAAAGGAAATATCCTCAGATGAAATCTGGAAAGAAGCTTTCTGAGAAACTGCTCTGTGATGTGTGACTTCCTTTCACAGAGTTACATCTGTATTTCGTGGATCTCTTTGCTAGCCTTATTTCTGTGGAATCTGAGAACAGATATTTCGGATCCCTTTGAAGACTATAGGGCCAAAGGAAATATCCTCCGATAACAAAGAGAAAGAAGCTTTCTGAGAAACTTCTTTGTGTTCTGTGAAATCATTCCACAGAGTTACAGCTTTCCCCTCAAGAAGCCTTTCGCTAAGACAGTTCTTGTGGAATTGGCAAAGTGATATTTGGAAGCCCATAGAGGGCTATGGTGAAAAAAGAAATATCCTCAGATGAAATCTGGAAAGAAGCTTTCTGAGAAACTGCTCTGTGATGTGTGACTTTCACTCTCAGAGTTACATCTCTATTTCGTGGATCGCTTTGCTAGCCTTATTTCTGTGGAATCTGAGAGCAGATATTTCGGATCCCTTTGAAGACTATAGGGCCAAAGGAAATATCCTCCGATAACAAAGAGAAAGAAGCTTTCTGAGAAACTTCTTTGTGTTCTGTGAAATCATCTCACAGAGTTACAGCTTTCCCCTGAAGAAGCCTTTCGCTAAGACAGTTCTTGTGGAATTGGAAAAGTGATATTTGGAAGCCCATAGAGGGCTATGGTGAAAAAGGAATTATACTCAGACGAAATCTGGAAAGAAGCTTTCTGAGAAACTGCTCTGTGATGTGTGACTTTCACTCACAGAGTTACATCTGTATTTCGTGGATCACTTTGCTAGCCTTATTTCTGTGTAATCTGAGAACAGATATTTCGAATCCCTTTGAAGACTATAGGGCCTAAGGAAATATCCTCCGATAAGAAAGAGAAAGAAGATTTCTGAGAACCTTCATTGTGTTCTGTGAAATCATCTCACAGAGTTACAGCTTTCCCCTCAAGAAGCCTTTCGCTAAGACAGTTCTTGTGGAATTGGCAAAGTGATATTTGGAAGCCCATAGAGGGCTATGGTGAAAAAGGAAATATCCTCAGATGAAATCTGGAAAGAAGCTTTCTGAGAAACTGCTTAGTGTTCTGTTAATTCATCTCACAGAGTTACAACTGTATTTCGTGGATCTCTTTGCTAGCCTTATTTCAGTGGAATCTGAGAACAGATATTTCGGATCCCTTTGAAGACTATAGGGCCAAAGGAAATATCCTCCGATAACAAAGAGAAGGAAGCTTTCTGAGAAACTTCTTTGTGTTCTGTGAAATCATCTCACAGAGTTACAGCTTTCCCCTCAAGAAGCCTTTCGCTAAGACAGTTCTTGTGGAATTGGCAAAGAGATATTTGAAAGCCCATAGAGGGCTATGGTGAAAAAGGAAATATCCTCAGATGAAATCTGCAAAGAAGCTTTCTGAGAAACTGCTTAGTGTTCTGTTAATTCATCTCACAGAGTTACATCGGTATTTCGTGGATCTCTTTGCTAGCCTTATTTCTGTGGAATCTGAGAACAGATATTTCGGATCCCTTTGAAGACTATAGGGCCAAAGGAAATATCCTCTGATAACAAAGAGAAAGAAGCTTTCTGAGAAACTTCTTTCTGTTCTGTGAAATCATCTCACAGAGTTACAGCTTTCCCCTCAAGAAGCCTTTCGCTAAGACAGTTCTTGTGGAATTGGCAAAGTGATATTTGGAAGCCCATAGAGGGCTATGGTGAAAAAGGAAATATCCTCAGATGAAACCTGGAAAGAAGCTTTCTGAGAAACTGCTCTGTGATGTGTGACATACACTCACAGAGTTACATCTGTATTTCGTGGATCTCTTTGCTAGCCTTATTTCTGTGGAATCTGAGAACAGATATTTCGGATCCCTTTGAAGACTATAGGGCCAAAGGAAATATCCTCCGATAACAAAGAGAAAGAAGCTTTCTGAGAAACTTCTTTGTGTTCTGTGAAATCATCTCACAGAGTTACAGCTTTCCCCTCAAGAAGCCTTTCGCTAAGTCAGTTCTTGTTGAATTGGCAAAGTGATATTTTGAAGCCCTTAGAGGGCTATGGTGAAAAAGGAAATATCCTCTGATGAAATCTGGAAAGAAGCTTTCTGAGAAACTGCTTAGTGTTCTATTAATTCATCTCACAGAGTTACATGTGTATTTCGTGGATTTCTTTGCTAGCCTTATTTCTCTGGAATCTGAGAACAGATATTTCGGATCCCTTTGAAGACTATAGGGCCAAAGGAAATATCCTCCGATAACAAAGAGAAAGAAGCTTTCTGAGAAACTTCTTTGTGTTCTGTGAAATCATCTCACAGAGTTACAGCTTTCCCCTCAAGAAGCCTTTCGCTAAGACAGTTCTTGTGGAATTGGCAAA
The DNA here is from genome assembly GCF_037993035.2 of Macaca fascicularis. Taxonomy (NCBI): domain Eukaryota; kingdom Metazoa; phylum Chordata; class Mammalia; order Primates; family Cercopithecidae; genus Macaca; species Macaca fascicularis. Next base: position 97,076,387 of record NC_088375.1, read on the forward strand.
GTGATATTTGGAAGCCCATAGAGGGCTATGGTGAAAAAGGAAATATCCTCAGATGAAATCTGGAAAGAAGCTTTCCGAGAAACTGCTTAGTGTTCTGTTAATTCATCTCACAGAGTTACATCTGTATTTCGTGGATCTCTTTGCTAGCCTTATTTCTGTGGAATCTGAGAACAGATATTTCGGATCCCTTTGAACACTATAGGGCCAAAGGAAATATCTTCCGATAACAAAGAGAAAGAAGCTTTCTGAGAAACTTCTTTCTGTTCTGTGAAATCATCTCACAGAGTTACAGCTTTCCCCTCAAGAAGCCTTTCGCTAAGACAGTTCTTGTGGAATTGGCAAAGTGATATTTGGAAGCCCATAGAGGGCTATGGTGAAAAAGGAAATATCCTCAGATGAAATCTCGAAAGAAGCTTTCTGAGAAACTGCTTAGTGTTCTGTTAATTCATCTCACAGAGTTACATGTGTATTTCGTGGATCTCTTTGGTAGCCTTATTTCTGTGGAATCTGAGAACAGATATTTCGGATCCCTTTGAAGACTATAGGGCCAAGGGAAATATCCTCCAAGAACAAAGAGAAGGAAGCTTTCTGAGAATGTTCTTTGGTTCTCTGAAATCATCTCACAGAGTTACAGCTTTCCCCTCAAGAAGCCTTTCGCTAAGGCAGTTCTTGTGGAATTGGCAAAGTGATATTTGGAAGCCCTTAGAGGGCTATGGTGAAAAAGGAAATATCCTCAGATGAAATCTGGAAAGAAGCTTTCTGAGAAACTGCTCTGTGATGTGTGACTTCCACTCACAGAGTTACATCTGTATTTCGTGGATCGCTTTGCTAGACTTATTTCTGTGGAATCTGAGAACAGATATTTCGGATCCCTTTGAACACTATAGGGCCAAAGGAAATATCTTCCGATAACAAAGAGAAAGAAGCTTTCTGAGAAACTTCTTTGTGTTTTGTGAAATCATCTCACAGAGTTACAGCTTTCCCCTCAAGAAGCCTTTCGCTAAGACAGTTCTTGTGGAATTGGCAAAGTGATATTTGGAATCCCATAGAGGGCTATGGTGAAAAAGGAAATATCCTCAGATGAAATCTGGAAAGAAGCTTTCTGAGAAACTGCTTAATGTTCTGTTAATTCGTCTCACAGAGTTACATCTGTATTTCGTGGATCCCTTTTCTAGCCTTATTTCTGTGGAATCTGAGAACAGATATTTCGGATCCCTTTGAAGACTATAGGGCCAAAGGAAATATCCTCCGATAACAAAGAGAAAGAAGCTTTCTGAGAAACTTCTTTGTGTTCTGTGAAATCATCTCACAGAGTTACAGCTTTCCCCTCAAGAAGCCTTTCGCTAAGACAGTTCTTGTGGAATTGGCAAAGTGATATTTGGAAGCCCATAGAAGGCTATGGTGAAAAAGGAAATATCGTCAGATGAAATCTGGAAAGAAGATTTCAGAGAAACTGCTTAGTGTTCTGTTAATTCATCTCACAGAGTTACATCTGTATTTCGTGGATCTCTTTGCCAGCCTTATTTCTGTGGAATCTGAGAACAGATATTTCGGATCCCTTTGAAGACTATAGGGCCAAAGGAAATATCCTCCGATAACAAAGAGAAAGAAGCCTTCTGAGAAACTTCTTTGTGTTCTGTGAAATCATCTCACAGAGTTACAGCTTTCCCCTAAAGAAGCCTTTCGCTAAGACAGTTCTTGTGGAATTGGCAAAGTGATATTTGAAAGCCCTTAGAGGGCTATGGTGAAAAAGGAAATATCCTCAGATGAAATCTGGAAAGAAGTTTTCTGAGAAACTGCTTAGTGTTCTGTTAATTCATCTCACAGAGTTACATCGGTATTTCGTGGATCTCTTTGCTAGCCTTATTTCTGTGGAATCTGAGAACAGATATTTCGGATCCCTTTGAATACTATAGGGCCAAAGGAAATATCCTCCGATAACAAAGAGAAAGAAGCTTTCTGAGAAACTTCTTTGTGTTCTGTGAAATCATCTCACAGAGTTACAGCTTTCCCCTCAAGAAGCCTTTCGCTAAGACAGTTCTGGTGGAATTGGCAAAGTGATATTTGGAAGCCCTTAGAGGGCTATGGTGAAAAAGGAAATATCCTCTGATGAAATCTGGAAAGAAGCTTTCTGAGAAACTGCTTAGTGTTCTCTTAATTCATCTCACAGAGTTACATGTGTATTTCGTGGATTTCTTTGCTAGCCTTATTTCTGTGGAATCTGAGAACAGATATTTCGGATCCCTTTGAAGACTATAGGGCCAAAGGAAATATCCTCCGAGAACAAAGAGAAAGAAGCTTTCTGAGAAACTTCTTTGTGTTCTGTGAAATCATCTCACAGAGTTACAGCTTTCCCCTCAAGAAGTCTTTCGCTAAGTCAGTTCTTGTGGAATTGGCAAAGTGATATTTGGAAGCCCATAGAGGGCTATGGTGAAAAAGGAAATATCCTCGGATGAAATCTGGAAAGAAGCTTTCTGAGAAACTGCTCTGTGATGTGTGACTTTTACTCACAGAGTTACATCTGTATTTCGTGGATCGCTTTGCTAGCCTTATTTCTGTGGAATCTGAGAACAGATATTTCGGATCCCTTTGAAGACTATAGGGCCAAAGGAAATATCCTCCGATAACAAAGAGAAAGAAGCTTTCTGAGAAACTTCTTTGTGTTCTGTGAAATCATCTCACAGAGTTACAGCTTTCCCCTCAGGAGGCCTTTCGCTAAGACAGTTCTTGTGGAATTAGCAAAGTGATATTTGGAAGCCCATAGAGGGCTATGGTGAAAAAGGAAATATCCTAAGATGAAATCTGGAAAGAAGCTTTCTGAGAAACTGCTTAGTGTTCTGTTAATTCATCTCACAGAGTTACATCTGTATTTCGTGGATCTCTTTGCTAGCCTTATTTCTGTGGAATCTGAGAACAGATATTTCGGATCCCTTTGAAGACTATAGGGCCAAAGGAAATATCCTCCGATAACAAAGAGAAAGAAGCTTTCTGAGAAACTTCTTTGTGTTCTGTGAAATCAACTCACAGAGTTACAGCTTTCCCCTCAAGAAGCCTTTCGCTAAGACAGTTCTTGTGGAATTGGCAAAGTGATATTTGGAAGCCCATAGAGGGCTATGGTGAAAAAGGAAATATCCTCAGATGAAATCTGCAGAGAAGCTTTCTGAGAAATTGCTCTGTGATGTGTGACATCCACTTACAGAGTTACATCTGTATTTCGTGGATCTCTTTGCTAGCCTTATTTCTGTGGAATCTGAGAACAGATATTTCGGATCCCTTTGAAGACTATAGGGCCAAAGGAAATATCCTCCGAGAACAAAGAGAAAGAAGCTTTCTGAGAAACTTCTTTGTGTTCTGTGAAATCATCTCACAGAGTTACAGCTTTCCCCTCAAGAAGCCTTTCGCTAAGACAGTTCTTGTGGAATTGGCAAAGTGATATTTGGAAGCCCATAGAGGGCTATGGTGAAAAAGGAAATATCCTCAAATGAAATCAGGAAAGAAGCTTTCTGAGAGACTGCTTAGTGTTCTGTTAATTCAACTCACAGAGTTACATGTGTATTTCGTGGATCTCTTTGCTAGCCTTATTTCTGTGGAATCTGAGAACAAATATTTCGGATCCCTTTGAAGACTATAGGGCCAAGGGAAATATCCTCCAAGAACAAAGAGAAGGAAGCTTTCTGAGAATGTTCTTTGGTTCTGTGAAATCATCTCACAGAGTTACAGCTTTCCCCTCAAGAAGCCTTTCGCTAAGACAGTTCTTGTGGAATTGGCAAAGAGATATTTGGAAGCCCATAGAGGGCTATGGTGAAAAAGGAAATATCCTCATATGAAATCTGGAAAGAAGCTTTCTGAGAAACTGCTTAGTGTTCTGTTAATTCATCTCACAGAGTTACATCTGTATTTCGTGGATCTCTTTGCTAGCCTTATTTCTGTGGAATCTGAGAACAGATATTTCGGATCCCTTTGAAGACTATAGGGCCAAAGGAAATATCCTCTGATAACAAAGAGAAAGAAGCTTTCTGAGAAACTTCTTTCTATTCTGTGAAATCATCTCACAGAGTTACAGCTTTCCCCTCAAGAAGCCTTTCGCTAAGACAGTTCTTGTGGAATTGGCAAAGTGATATTTGGAAGCCCATAGAGGGCTATGGTGAAAAAGGAAATATCCTCAGATGAAACCTGGAAAGAAGCTTTCTGAGAAACTGCTCTGTGATGTGTGACATACACTCACAGAGTTACATCTGTATTTCGTGGATCTCTTTGCTAGCCTTATTTCTGTGGAATCTGAGAACAGATATTTCGGATCCCTTTGAAGACTATAGGGCCAAAGGAAATATCCTCCGATAACAAAGAGAAAGAAGCTTTCTGAGAAACTTCTTTGTGTTCTGTGAAATCATCTCACAGAGTTACAGCTTTCCCCTCAAGAAGCCTTTCGCTAAGTCAGTTCTTGTGGAATTGGCAAAGTGATATTTTGAAGCCCTTAGAGGGCTATGGTGAAAAAGGAAATATCCTCTGATGAAATCTGGAAAGAAGCTTTCTGAGAAACTGCTTAGTGTTCTATTAATTCATCTCACAGAGTTACATGTGTATTTCGTGGATTTCTTTGCTAGCCTTATTTCTCTGGAATCTGAGAACAGATATTTCGGATCCCTTTGAAGACTATAGGGCCAAAGGAAATATCCTCCGATAACAAAGAGAAAGAAGCTTTCTGAGAAACTTCTTTGTGTTCTGTGAAATCATCTCACAGAGTTACAGCTTTCCCCTCAAGAAGCCTTTCGCTAAGACAGTTCTTGTGGAATTGGCAAAGTGATATTTGGAAGCCCATAGAGGGCTATGGTGAAAAAGGAAATATCCTCAGATGAAATCTGGAAAGAAGCTTTCCGAGAAACTGCTTAGTGTTCTGTTAATTCATCTCACAGAGTTACATCTGTATTTCGTGGATCTCTTTGCTAGCCTTATTTCTGTGGAATCTGAGAACAGATATTTCGGATCCCTTTGAACACTATAGGGCCAAAGGAAATATCTTCCGATAACAAAGAGAAAGAAGCTTTCTGAGAAACTTCTTTCTGTTCTGTGAAATCATCTCACAGAGTTACAGCTTTCCCCTCAAGAAGCCTTTCGCTAAGACAGTTCTTGTGGAATTGGCAAAGTGATATTTGGAAGCCCATAGAGGGCTATGGTGAAAAAGGAAATATCCTCAGATGAAATCTCGAAAGAAGCTTTCTGAGAAACTGCTTAGTGTTCTGTTAATTCATCTCACAGAGTTACATGTGTATGTCGTGGATCTCTTTGGTAGCCTTATTTCTGTGGAATCTGAGAACAGATATTTCGGATCCCTTTGAAGACTATAGGGCCAAGGGAAATATCCTCCAAGAACAAAGAGAAGGAAGCTTTCTGAGAATGTTCTTTGGTTCTCTGAAATCATCTCACAGAGTTACAGCTTTCCCCTCAAGAAGCCTTTCGCTAAGGCAGTTCTTGTGGAATTGGCAAAGTGATATTTGGAAGCCCTTAGAGGGCTATGGTGAAAAAGGAAATATCCTCAGATGAAATCTGGAAAGAAGCTTTCTGAGAAACTGCTCTGTGATGTGTGACTTCCACTCACAGAGTTACATCTGTATTTCGTGGATCGCTTTGCTAGACTTATTTCTGTGGAATCTGAGAACAGATATTTCGGATCCCTTTGAACACTATAGGGCCAAAGGAAATATCTTCCGATAACAAAGAGAAAGAAGCTTTCTGAGAAACTTCTTTGTGTTTTGTGAAATCATCTCACAGAGTTACAGCTTTCCCCTCAAGAAGCCTTTCGCTAAGACAGTTCTTGTGGAATTGGCAAAGTGATATTTGGAATCCCATAGAGGGCTATGGTGAAAAAGGAAATATCCTCAGATGAAATCTGGAAAGAAGCTTTCTGAGAAACTGCTTAATGTTCTGTTAATTCGTCTCACAGAGTTACATCTGTATTTCGTGGATCCCTTTTCTAGCCTTATTTCTGTGGAATCTGAGAACAGATATTTCGGATCCCTTTGAAGACTATAGGGCCAAAGGAAATATCCTCCGATAACAAAGAGAAAGAAGCTTTCTGAGAAACTTCTTTGTGTTCTGTGAAATCATCTCACAGAGTTACAGCTTTCCCCTCAAGAAGCCTTTCGCTAAGACAGTTCTTGTGGAATTGGCAAAGTGATATTTGGAAGCCCATAGAAGGCTATGGTGAAAAAGGAAATATCGTCAGATGAAATCTGGAAAGAAGCTTTCAGAGAAACTGCTTAGTGTTCTGTTAATTCATCTCACAGAGTTACATCTGTATTTCGTGGATCTCTTTGCTAGCCTTATTTCTGTGGAATCTGAGAACAGATATTTCGGATCCCTTTGAAGACTATAGGGCCAAAGGAAATATCCTCCGATAACAAAGAGAAAGAAGCCTTCTGAGAAACTTCTTTGTGTTCTGTGAAATCATCTCACAGAGTTACAGCTTTCCCCTCAAGAAGCCTTTCGCTAAGACAGTTCTTGTGGAATTGGCAAAGTGATATTTGAAAGCCCTTAGAGGGCTATGGTGAAAAAGGAAATATCCTCAGATGAAATCTGGAAAGAAGTTTTCTGAGAAACTGCTTAGTGTTCTGTTAATTCATCTCACAGAGTTACATCGGTATTTCGTGGATCTCTTTGCTAGCCTTATTTCTGTGGAATCTGAGAACAGATATTTCGGATCCCTTTGAATACTATAGGGCCAAAGGAAATATCCTCCGATAACAAAGAGAAAGAAGCTTTCTGAGAAACTTCTTTGTGTTCTGTGAAATCATCTCACAGAGTTACAGCTTTCCCCTCAAGAAGCCTTTCGCTAAGACAGTTCTTGTGGAATTGGCAAAGTGATATTTGGAAGCCCTTAGAGGGCTATGGTGAAAAAGGAAATATCCTCTGATGAAATCTGGAAAGAAGCTTTCTGAGAAACTGCTTAGTGTTCTGTTAATTCATCTCACAGAGTTACATGTGTATTTCGTTGATTTCTTTGCTAGCCTTATTTCTGTGCAATCTGAGAACAGATATTTCGGATCCCTTTGAAGACTATAGGGCCCAAGGAAATATCCTCCGATAACAAAGAGAAAGAAGCTTTATGAGAAACTTCTTTGTGTTCTGTGAAATCATCTCACAGAGTTACAGCTTTCCCCTCAAGAAGCCTTTCGCTAAGACAGTTCTTGTGGAATTGGCAAAGTGATATTTGGAAGCCCATAGAGGGCTATGGTGAAAAAGGAAATATCCTCAGATGAAATCTGGAAAGAAGCTTTCTGAGAAACTGCTTAGTGTTCAGTTAATTCAACTCACAGAGTTACATCTGTATTTCGTGGATCTCTTTGCTAGCCTTATTTCTGTGGAATCTGAGAACAGATATTTCGGATCCCTTTGAAGACTATAGGGCCAAAGGAAATATCCTCCGAGAACAAAGAGAAAGAAGCTTTCTGAGAAACTTCTTTGTGTTCTGTGAAATCATCTCACAGAGTTACAGCTTTCCCCTCAAGAAGTCTTTCGCTAAGTCAGTTCTTGTGGAATTGGCAAAGTGATATTTGGAAGCCCATAGAGGGCTATGGTGAAAAAGGAAATATCCTCGGATGAAATCTGGAAAGAAGCTTTCTGAGAAACTGCTCTGTGATGTGTGACTTTTACTCACAGAGTTACATCTGTATTTCGTGGATCGCTTTGCTAGCCTTATTTCTGTGGAATCTGAGAACAGATATTTCGGATCCCTTTGAAGACTATAGGGCCAAAGGAAATATCCTCCGATAACAAAGAGAAAGAAGCTTTCTGAGAAACTTCTTTGTGTTCTGTGAAATCATCTCACAGAGTTACAGCTTTCCCCTCAGGAGGCCTTTCGCTAAGACAGTTCTTGTGGAATTGGCAAAGTGATATTTGGAAGCCCATAGAGGGCTATGGAGAAAAAGGAAATATCCTCAGATGAAATCTGGAAAGAAGCTTTCTGAGAAACTGCTTAGTGTTCTGTTAATTCATCTCACAGAGTTACATCTGTATTTCGTGGATCTCTTTGCTAGCCTTATTTCTGTGGAATCTGAGAACAGATATTTCGGATCCCTTTGAAGACTATAGGGCCAAAGGAAATATCCTCCGATAACAAAGAGAAAGAAGCTTTCTGAGAAACTTCTTTGTGTTCTGTGAAATCATCTCACAGAGTTACAGCTTTCCCCTCAAGAAGCCTTTCGCTAAGACAGTTCTTGTGGAATTGGCAAAGTGATATTTGGAAGCCCATAGAGGGCTATGGTGAAAAAGGAAATATCCTCAGATGAAATCTGGAGAGAAGCTTTCTGAGAAATTGCTCTGTGATGTGTGACATCCACTTACAGAGTTACATCTGTATTTCGTGGATCTCTTTGCTAGCCTTATTTCTGTGGAATCTGAGAACAGATATTTCGGATCCCTTTGAAGACTATAGGGCCAAAGGAAATATCCTCCGAGAACAAAGAGAAAGAAGCTTTCTGAGAAACTTCTTTGTGTTCTGTGAAATCATCTCACAGAGTTACAGCTTTCCCCTCAAGAAGCCTTTCGCTAAGACAGTTCTTGTGGAATTGGCAAAGTGATATTTGGAAGCCCATAGAGGGCTATGGTGAAAAAGGAAATATCCTCAGATGAAACTTGGAAAGAAGCTTTCTGAGAAACTGCTCTGTGATGTGTGACATCCACTCACAGAGTTACATCTGTATTTCGTGGATCTGTTTGCTAGCCTTATTTATGTGGAATCTGAGAACAGATATTTCGGATCCCTTTGAAGACTATAGGGCCAAAGGAAATATCCTCCGATAACAAAGAGAAAGAAGCTTTCTGAGAAACTTCTTTGTGTTCTGTGAAATCATCTCACAGAGTTACAGCTTTCCCCTCAAGAAGCGTTTCGCTAAGTCAGTTCTTGTGGAATTGGCAAAGTGATATTTTGAAGCCCTTAGAGGGCTATGGTGAAAAAGGAAATATCCTCTGATGAAAACTGGAAAGAAGCTTTCTGAGAAACTGCTTAGTGTTCTCTTAATTCATCTCACAGAGTTACATGTGTATTTCGTGGATTTCTTTGCTAGCCTTATTTCTCTGGAATCTGAGAACAGATATTTCGGATCCCTTTGAAGACTATAGGGCCAAAGGAAATATCCTCCGATAACAAAGAGAAAGAAGCTTTCTGAGAAACTTCTTTGTGTTCTGTGAAATCATCTCACAGAGTTACAGCTTTCCCCTCAAGAAGCCTTTCGCTAAGACAGTTCTTGTGGAATTGGCAAAGTGATATTTGGAAGCCCATAGAGGGCTATGGTGAAAAAGGAAATATCCTCAGATGAAATCTGGAAAGAAGCTTTCCGAGAAACTGCTTAGTGTTCTGTTAATTCATCTCACAGAGTTACATCTGTATTTCGTGGATCTCTTTGCTAGCCTTATTTCTGTGGAATCTGAGAACAGATATTTCGGATCCCTTTGAACACTATAGGGCCAAAGGAAATATCTTCCGATAACAAAGAGAAAGAAGCTTTCTGAGAAACTTCTTTGTGTTCTGTGAAATCATCTCACAGAGTTACAGCTTTCCCCTCAAGAAGCCTTTCGCTAAGACAGTTCTTGTGGAATTGGCAAAGTGATATTTGGAAGCCCATAGAGGGCTATGGTGAAAAAGGAAATATCCTCAGATGAAATCTGGAAAGAAGCTTTCTGAGAAACTGCTTAGTGTTCTGTTAATTCATCTCACAGAGTTACATGTGTATTTCGTGGATCTCTTTGGTAGCCTTATTTCTGTGGATTCTGAGAACAGATATTTCGGATCCCTTTGAAGACTATAGGGCCAAGGGAAATATCCTCCAAGAACAAAGAGAAGGAAGCTTTCGGAGAATGTTCTTTGGTTCTCTGAAATCATCTCACAGAGTTACAGCTTTCCCCTCAAGAAGCCTTTCGCTAAGGCAGTTCTTGTGGAATTGGCAAAGTGATATTTGGAAGCCCATAGAGGGCTATGGTGAAAAAGGAAATATCCTCAGATGAAATCTGGAAAGAAGCTTTCTGAGAAACTGCTCTCTGATGTGTGACTTCCACTCACAGAGTTACATCTGTAATCGTGGATCTCTTTGCTAGCCTTATTTTTGTGGAATCTGAGAACAGATATTTCGGATCCCTTTGAAGACTATAGGGCCAAAGGAAATATCCTCCGATAACAAAGAGAAAGAAGCTTTCTGAGAAACTTCTTTGTGTTCTGTGAAATCATCTCACAGAGTTACAGCTTTCCCCTCAAGAAGCCTTTCGCTAAGACAGTTCTTGTGGATTTGGCAAAGTGATATTTGGAAGCCCATAGAGGGCTATGGTGAAAAAGGAAATATCCTCAAATGAAATCTGGAAAGAAGCTTTCTGAGAAACTGCTCTGTGATGTGTGATTTTCACTCACAGAGTTACATCTGTATTTCGTGGATCGTTTTGCTAGCCTTATTTCTGTGGAATCTGAGAACAGATATTTCGGATCCCTTTGAAGACTATAGGGCCAAAGGAAATATCCTCCGAGAACAAAGAGAAAGAAGCTTTCTGAGAAACTTCTTTGTGTTCTGTGAAATCATCTCACAGAGTTACAGCTTACCCCTCAAGAAGCCTTTCGCTAAGACAGTTCTTGTGGAATTGGAAAAGTGATATTTGGAAGCCCATAGAGGGCTATGGTGAAAAAGGAAATATCCTCAGATGAAATCTGGAAAGAAGCTTTCTGAGAAACTGCTCTGTGATGTGTGACTTTCACTCACAGAGTTACATCTTTATTTCGTGGATCGCTTTGCTAGCCTTATTTCTGTGGAATCTGAGAACAGATATTTCGGATCCCTTTGAAGACTATAGGGCCAAAGGAAATATCCTCCGATAACAAAGAGAAAGAAGCTTTCTGAGAAACTTCTTTGTGTTCTGTGAAATCATCTCACAGAGTTACAGCTTTCCCCTCAAGAAGCCTTTCGCTAAGACAGTTCTTGTGGAATTGGCAAAGTGATATTTGGAAGACCATAGAGGGCTATGGTGAAAAAGGAAATATCCTCAGATGAAATCTGGAAAGAAGCTTTCTGAGAAACTGCTTAGTGTTCTGTTAATTCATCTCACAGAGTTACATCTGTATTTCGTGGATCTCTTTGCCAGCCTTATTTCTGTGGAATCTGAGAACAGATATTTCGGATCCCTTTGAAGACTATAGGGACAAAGGAAATATCCTCCGATAACAAAGAGAAACAAGCTTTCTGAGAAACTTCTTTGTGTTTTGTGAAATCATCTCACAGAGTTACAGCTTTCCCCTCAAGAAGCCGTTCGCCAAGACAGTTCTTGTGGAATTGGCAAAGTGATATTTGGAAGCCCATAGAGGGCTATGGTGAAAAAGGAAATATCCTCAGATGAAATCTGGAAAGAAGCTTTCAGAGAAACTGCTTAGTGTTCTGTTAATTCATCTCACAGAGTTACATCTGTATTTCGTGGATCTCTTTGCCAGCATTATTTCTGTGGAATCTGAGAACAGATATTTCGGATCCCTTTGAAGACTATAGGGCCAAAGGAAAAATCCTCCGATAACAAAGAGAAAGAAGCTTTCTGAGAAACTTCTTTGTGTTCTGTGAAATCATCTCACAGAGTTACAGCTTTCCCCTCAAGAAGCCTTTCGCTAAGACAGTTCTTGCGGAATTGGCAAAGTGATATTTGAAAGCCCTTAGAGGGCTATGGTGAAAAAGGAAATATCCACAGATGAAATCTGGAAAGAAGCTTTCTGAGAAACTGCTTAGTGTTCTGTTAATTCATCTCACAGAGTTACATCTGTATTTCGTGGATCTCTTTGCTAGCCTTATTTCTGTGGAATCTGAGAACAGATATTTCGGATCCCTTTGAAGACTATAGGGCCAAAGGAAATATCCTCCGATAACAAAGAGAAAGAAGCTTTCTGAGAAACTTCTTTGTGTTCTGTGAAATCATCTCACAGAGTTACAGCTTTCCCCTCAAGAAGCCTTTCGCTAAGACAGTTCGTATGGAATTGGCAAAGTGATATTTGAAAGCCCATAGAGGGCTATGGTGAAAAAGGAAATATCCTCAGATGAAATCTGGAAAGAAGCTTTCTGAGAAACTGCTTTGTGTTCTGTTAATTCATCTCACAGAGTTACATCGGTATTTCGTGGATCTCTTTGCTAGCCTTATTTCTGTGGAATCTGAGAACAGATATTTCGCATCCCTTTGAATACTATAGGGCCAAAGGAAATATCCTCCGATAACAAAGAGAAAGAAGCTTTCTGAGAAACTTCTTTGAGTTCTGTGAAATCATCTCACAGAGTTACAGCTTTCCCCTCAAGAAGCCTTTCGCTAAGACAGTTCTTGTGGAATTGGCAAAGTGATATTTGGAAGCCCTTAGAGGGCTATGGTGAAAAAGGAAATATCCTCTGATGAAATCTGGAAAGAAGCTTTCTGAGAAACTGCTTAGTGTTCTCTTAATTCATCTCACAGAGTTACATGTGTATTTCGTGGATTTCTTTGCTAGCCTTATTTCTGTGGAATCTGAGAACAGATATTTCGGATCCCTTTGAAGACTATAGGGCCCAAGGAAATATCCTCCGATAACAAAGAGAAAGAAGCTTTCTGAGAAACTTCTTTGTGTTCTGTGAAATCACCTCACAGAGTTACAGCTTTCCCCTCAAGAAGCCTTTCGCTAAGACAGTTCTTGTGGAATTGGCAAAGTGATATTTGGAAGCCCATAGAGGGCTATGGTGAAAAAGGAAATATCCTCAGATGAAATCTGGAAAGAAGCTTTCTGAGAAACTGCTTAGTGTTCAGTTAATTCAACTCACAGAGTTACATCTGTATTTCGTGCATCTCTTTGCTAGCCTTATTTCTGTGGAATCTGAGAACAGATATTTCGGATCCCTTTGAAGACTATAGGGCCAAAGGAAATATCCTCCGAGAACAAAGAGAAAGAAGCTTTCTGAGAAACTTCTTTGTGTTCTGTGAAATCATCTCACAGAGTTACAGCTTTCCCCTCAAGAAGCCTTTCGCTCAGACAGTTCTTGTGGAATTGCCAAAGTGATATTTGGAAGCCCATAGTGGGCTATGTTGAAAAAGGAAATATCCTCAGATGAAATCTGGAAAGAAACTTTCTGAGAAACTGCTCTGTGATGTGTGACTTTTACTCCCAGAGTTACATCTGTATTTCGTGGATCGCTTTGCTAGCCTTATTTCTGTGGAATCTGAGAACAGATATTTCGATCCCTTTGAAGACTATAGGGCCAAAGGAAATATCCTCCGATAACAAAGAGAAAGAAGCTTTCTGAGAAACTTCTTTGTGTTCTGTGAAATCATCTCACAGAGTTACAGCTTTCCCCTCAGGAGGCCTTTCGCTAAGACAGTTCTTGTGGAATTGGCAAAGTGATATTTGGAAGCCCATAGAGGGCTATGGTGAAAAAGGAAATATCCTCAGATGAAATCTGGAAAGAAGCTTTCTGAGAGACTGCTTAGTGTTCTGTTAATTCATCTCACAGAGTTACATCTGTATTTTGTGGATCTCTTTGCTAGCCTTATTTCTGTGGAATCTGATAACAGATATTTCGTATCCCTTTGAAGACTATAGGGCCAAAGGAAATATCCTCCGATAACAAAGAGAAAGAAGCTTTCTGAGAAACTTCTTTGTGTTCTGTGAAATCATCTCACAGAGTTACAGCTTTCCCCTCAAGAAGCCTTTCGCTAAGACAGTTCTTGTGGAATTGGCAAAGTGATATTTGGAAGCCCATAGAGGGCTATGGTGAAAAAGGAAATATCCTCAGATGAAACCTGGAAAGAAGCTTTCTGAGAAACTGCTCTGTGATGTGTGACATCCACTCACAGAGTTACATCTGTATTTCGTGGATCTCTTTGCTAGCCTTATTTCTGTGGAATCTGAGAACAGATATTTCGGATCCCTTTGAAGACTATAGGGCCAAAGGAAATATCCTCCGATAACAAAGAGAAAGAAGCTTTCTGAGAAACTTCTTTGTGTTCTGTGAAATCATCTCACAGAGTTACAGCTTTCCCCTCAAGAAGCCTTTCCCTAAGACAGTTCTTGTGCAATTGGCAAAGTGATATTTGGACCCCATAGAGGGCTATGGTGAAAAAGGAAATATCCTCAGATGAAATCTGGAAAGAAGCTTTCTGAGAAACTGCACTGTGATGTGTGACTTTTACTCACAGAGTTACATCTGTATTTCGTGGATCGCTTTGCTAGCCTTATTTCTGTGGAATCTGAGAACAGATATTTCGGATCCCTTTGAAGACTATAGGGCCAAAGGAAATATCCTCCGATAACAAAGAGAAAGAAGCTTTCTGAGAAACTTCTTTGTGTTCTGTGAAATCATCTCACAGAGTTACAGCTTTCCCCTCAGGAGGCCTTTCGCTAAGACAGTTCTTGTGGAATTGGCAAAGTGATATTTGGAAGCCCATAGAGGGCTATGGTGAAAAAGGAAATATCCTCATATGAAATCTGGAAAGAAGCTTTCTGAGAAACTGCTTAGTGTTCTGTTAATTCATCTCACAGAGTTACATCTGTATTTCGTGGATCTCTTTGCTAGCCTTATTTCTGTGGAATCTGAGAACAGATATTTCGGATCCCTTTGAAGACTATAGGGCCAAAGGAAATATCCTCCGATAACAAAGAGAAAGAAGCTTTCTGAGAAACTTCTTTGTGTTCTGTGAAATCATCTCACAGAGTTACAGCTTTCCCCTCAAGAAGCCTTTCGCTAAGACAGTTCTTGTGGAATTGGCAACGTGATATTTGGAAGCCCATAGAGGGCTATGGTGAAAAAGGAAATATCCTCAGATGAAACCTGGAAAGAAGCTTTCTGAGAAACTGCTCTGTGATGTGTCACATCCACTCACAGAGTTACATCTGTATTTCGTGGATCTCTTTGCTAGCCTTATTTCTGTGGAATCTGAGAACAGATATTTCGGATCCCTTTGAAGACTATAGGGCCAAAGGAAATATCCTCCGATAACAAAGAGAAAGAAGCTTTCTGAGAAACTTCTTTGTGTTCTGTGAAATCATCTCACAGAGTTACAGCTTTCCCCTCAAGAAGCCTTTCGCTAAGTCAGTTCTTGTGGAATTGGCAAAGTGATATTTTGAAGCCCTTAGAGGGCTATGGTGAAAAAGGAAATATCCTCTGATGAAATCTGGAAAGAAGCTTTCTGAGAAACTGCTTAGTGTTCTCTTAATTCATCTCACAGAGTTACATGTGTATTTCGTGGATTTCTTTGCTAGCCTTATTTCTGTGGAATCTGAGAACAGATATTTCGGATCCCTTTGAAGACTATAGGGCCAAAGGAAATATCCTCCGATAACAAAGAGAAAGAAGCTTTCTGAGAAACTTCTTTGTGTTCTGTGAAATCATCTCACAGAGTTACAGCTTTCCGCTCAAGAAGCCTTTCGCTAAGACAGTTCTTGTGGAATTGGCAAAGTGATATTTGGAAGCCCATAGAGGGCTATGGTGAAAAAGGAAATATCCTCAGATGAAATCTGGAAAGAAGCTTTCTGAGAAACTGCTCTGTGATGTGTGACTTCCACTCACAGTGTTACATCTGTATTTCGTGGATCGCTTTGCTAGCCTTATTTCTGTGGAATCTGAGAACAGATATTTCGGATCCCTTTGAAGAATATAGGGCCAAAGGAAATATCCTCCGATAACAAAGAGAAAGAAGCTTTCTGAGAAACTTCTTTGTGTTCTGTGAAATCATCTCACAGAGTTACAGCTTTCCCCTCAGGAGGCCTTTCGCTAAGACAGTTCTTGTGGAATTGGCAAAGTGATATTTGGAAGCCTTTAGAGGGCTATGGTGAAAAAGGAAATATCCTCAGATGAAATCTGGAAAGAAGCTTTCTGAGAAACTGCTTAGTGTTCTGTTAATTCATCTCACAGAGTTACATCTGTATTTCGTGGATCTCTTTGCTAGCCTTATTTCTGTGGAATCTGAGAACAGATATTTCGGATCCCTTTGAAGACTATAGGGCCAAAGGAAATATCCTCCGATAACAAACAGAAAGAAGCTTTCTGAGAAACTTCTTTGTGTTCTGTGAAATCATCTCACAGAGTTACAGCTTTCCCCTCAAGAAGCCTTTCGCTAAGACAGTTCTTGTGGAATTGGCAAAGTGATATTTGGAAGCCCATAGAGGGCTATGGTGAAAAAGGAAATATCCTCAGATGAAATCTGGAAAGAAGCTTTCTGAGAAACTGCTCTGTGATGTGTGACTTCCACTCACAGAGTTACATCTGTATTTAGTGGATCTCTTTGCTAGCCTTATTTCTGTGGAATCTGAGAACAGATATTTCGGATCCCTTTGAACACTATAGGGCCAAAGGAAATATCTTCCGATATCAAAGAGAAAGAAGCTTTCTGAGAAACTTCTTTGTGTTCTGTGAAATCATCTCACAGAGTTACAGCTTTCCCCTCAAGAAGCCTTTCGCTGAGACAGTTCTTGTGGAATTGGCAAAGTGATATTTGGAAGCCCATAGAGGGCTATGGTGAAAAAGGAAATATCCTCAGATGAAATCTGGAAAGAAGCTTTCTGAGAAACTGCTTAGTGTTCAGTTAATTCAACTCACAGAGTTACATCTGTATTTCGTGGATCTCTTTGCTAGCCTTATTTCTGTGGAATCTGAGAACAGATATTTCGGATCCCTTTGAAGACTATAGGGCCAACGGAAATATCCTCCGAGAACAAAGAGAAAGAAGCTTTCTGAGAAACTTCTTTGTGTTCTGTGAAATCATCTCACAGAGTTACAGCTTTCCCCTCAAGAAGCCTTTCGCTAAGACAGTTCTTGTGGAATTGGCAAAGTGATATTTGGAAACCCATAGAGGGCTATGGTGAAAAAGGAAATATCCTCAGATGAAATCTGGAAAGAAGCTTTCTGAGAAACTGTTCTGTGATGTGTGACTTTTACTCACAGAGTTACATCTGTATTTCGTGGATCGCTTTGCTAGCCTTATTTCTGTGGAATCTGAGAACAGATATTTCGGATCCCTTTGAAGACTATAGGGCCAAAGGAAATATCCTCCGATAACAAAGAGAAAGAAGCTTTCTGAGAAACTTCTTTGTGTTCTGTGAAATCATCTCACAGAGTTACAGCTTTCCCCTCAGGAGGCCTTTCGCTAAGACAGTTCTTGTGGAATTGGCAAAGTGATATTTGGAAGCCCATAGAGGGCTATGGTGAAAAAGGAAATATCCTCAGATGAAATCTGGAAAGAAGCTTTCTGAGAAACTGCTTAGTGTTCTGTTAATTCATCTCACAGAGTTACATCTGTATTTCGTGGATCTCTTTGCTAGCCTTATTTCTGTGGAATCTGAGAACAGATATTTCGGATCCCTTTGAAGACTGTAGGGCCAAAGGAAATATCCTGCGATAACAAAGAGAAAGAAGCTTTCTGAGAAACTTCTTTGTGTTCTGTGAAATCATCTCACAGAGTTACAGCTTTCCCCTCAAGAAGCCTTTCGCTAAGACAGTTCTTGTGGAATTGGCAAAGTGATATTTGGAAGCCCAAAGAGGGCTATGGTGAGAAAGGAAATATCCTCAGATGAAACCTGGAAAGAAGCTTTCTGAGAAACTGCTCTGTGATGTGTGACATCCACTCACAGAGTTACATCTGTATTTCGTGGATCTCTTTGCTAGCCTTATTTCTGTGGAATCTGAGAACAGATATTTCGGATCCCTTTGAAGACTATAGGGCCAAAGGAAATATCCTCCGATAACAAAGAGAAAGAAGCTTTCTGAGAAACTTCTTTGTGTTCTGTGAAATCATCTCACTGAGTTACAGCTTTCCCCTCAAGAAGCCTTTCGCTTAGTCAGTTCTTGTGGAATTGGCAAAGTGATATTTTGAAGCCCTTAGAGGGCTTTGGTGAAAAAGGAAATATCCTCTGATGAAATCTGGAAAGAAGCTTTCTGAGAAACTGCTTAGTGTTCTCTTAATTCATCTCACAGAGTTACATGTGTATTTCGTGGATTTATTTGCTAGCCTTATTTCTGTGGAATCTGAGAACAGATATTTCGGATGCCTTTGAAGACTATAGGGCCAAAGGAAATATCCTCAGATAACAAAGAGAAAGAAGCTTTCTGAGAAACTTCTTTGTGTTCTGTGAAATCATCTCACAGAGTTACAGCTTTCACCTCAAGAAGCCTTTCGATAAGACAGTTCTTGTGGAATTGGCAAAGTGATATTTGGAAACCCATAGAGGGCTATGGTGAAAAAGGAAATATCCTCAGATGAAATCTGGAAAGAAGCTTTCTGAGAAACTGCTCTGTGATGTGTGACTTCCACTCACAGAGATACATCTGTATTTCGTGGATCTCTTTGCTAGCCTTATTTCTGTGGAATCTGAGAACAGATATTTCGGATCCCTTTGAACACTATAGGGCCAAAGAAAATATCTTCCGATAACAAAGAGAAAGAAGCTTTCTGAGAAACTTCTTTGTGTTCTGTGAAATCATCTCACAGAGTTACAGCTTTCCCCTCAAGAAGCCTTTCGCTAAGACAGTTCTTGTGGAATTGGCAAAGTGATATTTGGAAGCCCATAGAGGGCTATGGTGAAAAAGGAAATATCCTCAGATGAAATCTGGAAAGAAGCTTTCTGAGAAACTGCTTAGTGTTCTGTTAATTCATCTCACAGAGTTACATCTGTATTTCGTGGATCTCTTTGCTAGCCTTATTTCTGTGGGATCTGAGAACAGATATTTCGGATCCCTTTGAAGACTATAGGGCCAAGGGAAATATCCTCCAAGAACAAAGAGAAGGAAGCTTTCTGAGAATGTTCTTTGGTTCTCTGAAATCATCTCACAGAGTTACAGCTTTCCCCTCAAGAAGCCTTTCGCTAAGACAGTTCTTGTGGAATTGGGAAAGTGATATTTGGAAGCCCTTAGAAGGCTATGGTGAAAAAGGAAATATCCTCAGATGAAATCTGGAAACTAGCTTTCTGAGAAACTGCTCTGTGATGTGTGACTTCCACTCACAGAGTTACATCTGTATTTCGTGGATCTCTTTGCTAGCCTTATTTTTGTGAAATCTGAGAACAGATATTTCGGATCCCTTTGAAGACTATAGGGCCAAAGGAAATATCCTCCGATAACAAAGAGAAAGAAGCTTTCTGAGAAACTTCTTTGTGTTCTGTGAAATCATCTCACAGAGTTACAGCTTTCCCCTCAAGAAGCCTTTCGCTAAGACAGTTCTTGTGGATTTGGCAAAGTGATATTTGGAAGCCCATATAGGGCTATGGTGAAAAAGGAAATATCCTCAGATGAAATCTGGAAAGAAGCTTTCTGAGAAACTGCTCTGTGATGTGTGACTTTCACTCACAGAGTTACATCTGTATTTCGTGCATCGCTTTGCTAGCCTTATTTCTGTGGAATCTGAGAACAGATATTTCGGATCCCTTTGAAGACTATAGGGCCAAAGGAAATATCCTCCGATAACAAAGAGAAAGAAGCTTTCTGAGAAACTTCTTTGTGTTCTGTGAAATCATCTCACAGAGTTACAGCTTTCCCCTCAAGAAGCCTTTCGCTAAGACAGTTCTTGTGGAATTGGAAAGGTGATATTTGGAAGCCCATAGAGGGCTATGTTGAAAAAGGAAATATCCTCAGATGAAATCTGGAAAGAAGCTTTCTGAGAAACTGCTCTGTGATGTGTGACTTCCACTCACAGAGTTACATTTGTATTTCGTGGATCTCTTTGCTAGCCTTATTTCTGTGGAATCTGAGAACAGATATTTCGGATCCCTTTGAACACTATAGGGCCAAAGGAAATATCTGTCCGATAACAAAGAGAAAGAAGCTTTCTGAGAAACTTCTTTGTGTTCTGTGAAATCATCTCACAGAGTTACAGCTTTCCCCTCAAGAAGCCTTTCGCTAAGGCAGTTCTTGTGGAATTGGCAAAGTGATATTTGGAAGCCCTTAGAGGGCTATGGTGAAAAAGGAAATATCCTCAGATGAAATCTGGAAAGAAGCTTTCTGAGAAACTGCTTAGTGTTCTGTTAATTCATCTCACAGAGTTACATCTGTTTTTCGTGGATCTCTTTGCTAGCCTTATTTTTGTGGAATCTGAGAACAGATATTTCGGATCCCTTTGAAGACTATAGGGACAAAGGAAATATCCTCCGATAAGAAAGAGAAAGAAGCTTTCTGAGAAACTTCTTTGTGTTCTTTGAAATCATCTCACAGAGTTACAGCTTTCCCCTCAAGAAGCCTTTCGCTAAGACAGTTCTTGTGGATTTGGCAAAGTGATATTTGGAAGCCCTTAGAGGGCTATGGTGAAAAAGGAAATATCCTCAGATGAAATCTGGAAAGAAGCTTTCTGAGAAACTGCTCTGTGATGTGTGACTTTCACTCACAGAGTTACATCTCTATTTCGTGGATTGCTTTGCTAGCCTTATTTCTGTGGAATCTGAGAACAGATATTTCGGATCCCTTTGAACACTATAGGGCCAAAGAAAATATCTTCCGATAACAAAGAGAAAGAAGCTTTCTGAGAAACTTCTTTGTGTTTTGTGAAATCATCTCACAGAGTTACAGCTTTCCCCTCAAGAAGCCTTTCGCTAAGACAGTTCTTGTGGAATTGGCAAAGTGATATTTGGAAGCCCATAGAGGGCTATGGTGAAAAAGGAAATATCCTCAGATGAAATCTGGAAAGAAACTTTCTGAGAAACTGCTTAGTGTTCTGTTACTTCATCTCACAGAGTTACATGTGTATTTCGTGGATCTCTTTGCTAGCCTTATTTCTGTGGAATCTGAGAACAGATATTTCGGATCCCTTTGAAGACTATAGGGCCAAAGGAAATATCCTCCGAGAACAAAAGAAAGAAGCTTTCTGAGAAAGTTCTTTGTGTTCTGTGAAATCATTTCACAGAGTTACAGCTTTCCCCTCAAGAAGCCTTTCGCTAAGACAGTTCTTGTGGAATTGGCAAAGTGATATTTGGAAGCCCATAGAGGGCTATGGTGAAAAAGGAAATAACCTCAGATGAAATCTGGAAAGAAGCTTTCTGAGAAACTGCTCTGTGATGTGTGACTTTCACTCACAGAGTTACATCTGTATTTCGTGGATCGCTTTGCTAGCCTTATTTCTGTGGAATCTGAGAACAGATATAACGAATCCCTTTGAGGACTACAGGGCCTAAGGAAATATCCTCCGATAACCAAGAGATAGAAGCTTTCTGAGAACCTTCTTTGTGTTCTGTGAAATCATCTCACAGAGTTACAGCTTTCCCCTCAAGAAGCCTTTCGCTAAGACAGTTCTTGTGGAATTGGCAAAGTGATATTTGAAAGCCCCTAGAGGGCTATGGTGAAAAAGGAAATATCCTCAGATGAAATCTGGAAAGAAGCTTTCTGAGAAACTGCTTAATGTTCTGTTAATTCGTCTCACAGAGTTACATCTGTATTTCGTGGATCTCTTTGCTAGCCTTGTTTCTGTGGAATCTGAGAACAGATATTTCGGATCCCTTTGAAGACTATAGGGCCAAAGGAAATATCCTCCGATAACAAAGAGAAAGAAGCTTTCTGAGAAACTTCTTTGTGTTCTGTGAAATCATCTCACAGAGTTACAGCTTTCCCCTCAAGAAGCCTTTCGCTAAGACAGTTCTTGTGGAATTGGCAAAGTGATATTTGGAAGCCCATAGAGGGCTATGGTGAAAAAGGAAATATCCTCAGATGAAACCGGGAAAGAAGCTTTCTGAGAAACTGCTCTGTGATGTGTGACTTCCACTCACAGAGTTACATCTGTATTTCGTGGATCTCTTTGCTAGCCTTATTTCTGTGGAATCTGAAACAGATATTTCGGATCCCTTTGAAGACTACAGGGCCAAAGGAAATATCCTCCGATAACAAAGCGAAAGAAGCTTTCTGAGAAACTTCTTTGTGTTCTGTGAAATCATCTCACAGAGTTACAGCTTTCCCCTCAAGAAGCCTTTCGCTAAGTCAGTTCTTGTGGAATTGGCAAAGTGATATTTGGAAGGCCTTAGAGGGCTATGGTGAAAAAGGAAATATCCTCTGATGAAATCTGGAAAGAAGCTTTCTGAGAAACTGCTTAGTGTTCTCTTAATTCATCTCACAGAGTTACATCTGTATTTCGTGGATCTCTTTGCTAGCCTTATTTCTGTGGAATCTGAGAACAGATATTTCGGATCCCTTTGAAGACTATAGGGCCAAAGGAAATATCCTCCCATAACAAAGAGAAAGAAGCTTTCTGAGAAACTTCTTTGTGTTCTGTGAAATCATCTCACAGAGTTACAGCTTTCCCCTCAAGAAGCCTTTCGCTAAGACAGTTCTTGTGGAATTGGCAAAGTGATATTTGAAAGCCCTTAGAGGGCTATGGTGAAAAGGAAATATCCTCAGATGAAATCTGGAAAGAAGCTTTCTGAGAAACTGCTCTGTGATGTGTGACTTCCACTCACAGAGTTACATCTGTATTTCGTGGATCTCTTTGCTAGCCTTATTTCTGTGGAATCTGAGAACAGAAATTTCGGATCCCTTTGAAGACTATAGGGCCAAAGGAAATATCCTCCGATAACAAAGAGAAAGAAGCTTTCTGAGAAAGTTCTTTGTGTTCTGTGAAATCATTTCACAGAGTTACAGTTTTCCCCTCAAGAAGCCTTTCGCTAAGACAGTTCTTGTGGAATTGGCAAAGTGATATTTGGAAGCCCATAGAGGGCTATGGTGAAAAAGGAAATAACCTCAGATGAAATCTGGAAAGAAGCTTTCTGAGAAACTGCTCTGTGATGTGTGACTTTCACTCACAGAGTTACATCTCTATTTCGTGGATCGCTTTGCTAGCCTTATTTCTGTGGAATCTGAGAACAGATATTTCGAATCCCTTTGAAGACTACAGGGCCTACGGAAATATCCTCCGATAACCAAGAGAAAGAAGCTTTCTGAGAACCTTCTTTGTGTTCTGTGAAATCATCTCACAGAGTTACAGCTTTCCGCTCAAGAAGCCTTTCGCTAAGACAGTTCTTGTGGAATTGGCAAAGTGATATTTGAAAGCCCATAGAGGGCTATGGTGAAAAAGGAAATATCCTCAGATGAAATCTGGAAAGAAACTTTCTGAGAAACTGCTTAATGTTCTGTTAATTCGTCTCACAGAGTTACATCTGTATTTCGTGGATCTCTTTGCTAGCCTTATTTCTGTGGAATCTGAGAACAGATATTTCGGATCCCTTTGAAGACTATAGGGCCAAAGGAAATATCCTCCGATAACAAAGAGAAAGAAGCTTTCTGAGAAACTTCTTTGTGTTCTGTGAAATCATCTCACAGAGTTACAGATTTCCCCTCAAGAAGCCTTTCGCTAAGACAGTTCTTGTGGAATTGGCAAAGTGATATTTGGAAGCCCATAGAGGGCTATGGTGAAAAAGGAAATATCCTCAGATGAAACCTGGAAAGAAGCTTTCTGAGAAACTGCTCTGTGATGTGTGACATCCACTCACAGAGTTACATCTGTATTTCGTGGATCTCTTTGCTAGCCTTATTTCTGTGGAATCTGAGAACAGATATTTCGGATCCCTTTGAAGACTATAGGGCCAAAGGAAATATCCTCCGATAACAAAGAGAAAGAAGCTTTCTGAGAAACTTCTTTGTGTTCTGTGAAATCATCTCACAGAGTTACAGCTTTCCCCTCAAGAAGCCTTTCGCTAAGTCAGTTCTTGTGGAATTGGCAAAGTGATATTTGGAAGCCCTTAGAGGGCTATGGTGAAAAAGGAAATATCCTCTGATGAAATCTGGAAAGAAGCTTTCTGAGAAACTGCTTAGTGTTCTCTTAATTCATCTCACAGAGTTACATGTGTATTTCGTGGATTTCTTTGCTAGCCTTATTTCTGTGGAATCTGAGAACAGATATTTCGGATCCCTTTGAAGACTCTAGGGCCAAAGGAAATATCCTCCGATAACAAAGAGAAAGAAGCTTTCTGAGAAACTTCTTTGTGTTCTGTGAAATCATCTCACAGAGTTACAGCTTTCCGCTCAAGAAGCCTTTCGCTAAGACAGTTCTTGTGGAATTGGCAAAGTGATATTTGGAAGCCCATAGAGGGCTATGGTGAAAAAGGAAATATCCTCAGATGAAATCTGGAAAGAAACTTCCTGAGAAACTGCTCTGTGATGTGTGACTTCCACTCACAGAGTTACATCTGTATTTCGTGGATTTCTTTGCTAGCCTTATTTCTGTGGAATCTGAGAACAGATATTTCGGATCCCTTTGAACACTATAGGGCCAAAGGAAATATCCTCCGAGAACAAAGAGAAAGAAGCTTTCTGAGAAACTTCTTTGTGTTCTGTGAAATCATCTCACAGAGTTACAGCTTTCCCCTCAAGAAGCCTTTCGCTAAGACAGTTCTTGTGGAATTGGCAAAGTGATATTTGGAAACCCATAGAGGGCTATGGTGAAAAAGGAAATATCCTCAGATGAAATCTGGAAAGAAGCTTTCTGAGAAACTGTTCTGTGATGTGTGACTTTTACTCACAGAGTTACATCAGTATTTCGTGGATCGCTTTGCTAGCCTTATTTCTGTGGAATCTGAGAACAGATATTTCGGATCCCTTTGAAGACTATAGGGCCAAAGGAGATATCCTCCGATAACAAAGAGAAAGAAGCTTTCTGAGAAACTTCTTTGTGTTCTGTGAAATCATCTCACAGAGTTACAGCTTTCCCCTCAGGAGGCCGTTCCCTAAGACAGTTCTTGTGGAATTGGCAAAGTGATATTTGGAAGCCCATAGAGGGCTATGGTGAAAAAGGAAATATCCTCAGACGAAATCTGGAAAGAATCTTTCTGAGAAACTGCTTAGTGTTCTGTTAATTCATCTCACAGAGTTACATCTGTATTTCGTGGATCTCTTTGCTAACCTTATTTCTGTGGAATCTGAGAACAGATATTTCGGATCCCTTTGAAGACTATAGGGCCAAAGGAAATATCCTCCGATAACAAAGAGAAAGAAGCTTTCTGAGAAACTTCTTTGTGTTCTGTGAAATCATCTCACAGAGTTACAGCTTTCCCCTCAAGAAGCCTTTCGCTAAGACAGTTCTTCTGGAATTGGCAAAGTGATATTTGGAAGCCCATAGCGGGCTATGGTGAAAAAGGAAATATCCTCAGATGAAACCTGGAAAGAAGCTTTCTGAGAAACTGCTCTGTGATGTGTGACATCCACTCACAGAGTTACATCTGTATTTCGTGGATCTCTTTGCTAGCCTTATTTCTGTGGAATCGGAGAACAGATATTTCGGATCCCTTTGAAGACTATAGGGCCAAAGGAAATATCCTCCGATAACAAAGAGAAAGAAGCTTTCTGAGAAACTTCTTTGTGTTCTGTGAAATCATCTCACAGAGTTACAGCTTTCCCCTCAAGAAGCCTTTCGCTAAGTCAGTTCTTGTGGAATTGGCAAAGTGATATTTTGAAGCCCTTAGAGGGCTATGGTGAAAAAGGAAATATCCTCTGATGAAATCTGGAAAGAAGCTTTCTGAGAAACTGCTTAGTGTTCTCTTAATTCATCTCACAGAGTTACAAGTGTATTTCGTGGATTTCTTTGCTAGCCTTATTTCTGTGGAATCTGAGAACAGATATTTCGGATGCCTTTGAAGACTATAGGGCCAAAGGAAATATCCTCCGATAACAAAAGAGAAAGAAGCTTTCTGAGAAACTTCTTTGTGTTCTGTGAAATCATCTCACAGAGTTACAGCTTTCCCCTCAAGAAGCCTTTCGCTAAGACAGTTCTTGTGGAATTGGCAAAGTGATATTTGGAAGCCTATAGAGGGCTATGGTGAAAAAGGAAATATCCTCAGATGAAATCTGGAAAGAAGCTTTCTGAGAAACTGCTCTGTGATGTGTGACTTCCACTCACAGAGATACATCTGTATTTCGTCGATCTCTTTGCTAGCCTTATTTCTGTGGAATCTGAGAACAGATATTTCGGATCCCTTTGAACACTATAGGGCCAAAGGAAATATCTTCCGATAACAAAGAGAAAGAAGCTTTCTGAGAAACTTCTTTGTGTTCTGTGAAATCATCTCACAGAGTTACAGCTTTCCCCTCAAGAAGTCTTTCGCTAAGACAGTTCTTGTGGAATTGGCAAAGTGATATTTTGAAGCCCATAGAGGGCTATGGTGAAAAAGGAAATATCCTCAGATGAAATCTGGAAAGAAGCTTTCTGAGAAACTGCTTAGGGTTCTGTTAATTCATCTCACAGAGTTACATCTGTATTTCGTGGATCTCTTTGCTAGCCTTATTTCTGTGGAATCTGAGAACAGATATTTCGGATCCCTTTGAAGACTATAGGGCCAAGGGAAATATCCTCCAAGAACAAAGAGAAGGAAGCTTTCTGAGAATGTTCTTTGGTTCTCTGAAATCATCTCACAGAGTTACAGCTTTCCCCTCAAGAAGCCTTTCGCTAAGACAGTTCTTGTGGAATTGGGAAAGTGATATTTGGAAGCCCTTAGAGGGCTATGGTGAAAAAGGAAATATCCTCAGATGAAATCTGGAAACTAGCTTTCTGAGAAACTGCTCTGTGATGTGTGACTTCCACTCACAGAGTTACATCTGTATTTCGTGGATATCGTTGCTAGCCTTATTTTTGTGGAATCTGAGAACAGATATTTCGGATCCCTTTGAAGACTATAGGGCCAAAGGAAATATCCTCCGATAACAAAGAGAAAGAAGCTTTCTGAGAAACTTCTTTGTGTTCTGTGAAATCATCTCACAGAGTTACAGCTTTCCCCTCAAGAGGCCTTTCGCTAAGACAGTTCTTGTGGATTTGGCAAAGTGATATTTGGAAGCCCATAGAGGGCTATGGTGAAAAAGGAAATATCCTCAGATGAAATCTGGAAAGAAGCTTTCTGAGAAACTGCTCTGTGATGTGTGACTTTCACTCACAGAGTTACATCTGTATTTCGTGGATCGCTTTGCTAGCCTTATTTCTGTGGAATCTGAGAACAGATATTTCGGATCCCTTTGAAGACTATAGGGCCAAAGGAAATATCCTCCGATAACAAAGAGAAAGAAGCTTTCTGAGAAACTTCTTTGTGTTCTGTGAAATCCTCTCACAGAGTTACAGCTTTCCCCTCAAGAAGCCTTTCGCTAAGACAGTTCTTGTGGAATTGGAAAAGTGATATTTGGAAGCCCATAGAGGGCTATGTTGAAAAAGGAAATATCCTCAGATTAAATCTGGAAAGAAGCTTTCTGAGAAACTGCTCTGTGATGTGTGACTTCCACTCACAGAGTTACATTTGTATTTCGTGGATCTCTTTGCTAGCCTTATTTCTGTGGAATCTGAGAACAGATATTTTGGATCCCTTTGAACACTATAGGGCCATAGGAAATATCTGTCCGATAACAAAGAGAAAGAAGCTTTCTGAGAAACTTCTTTGTGTTCTGTGAAATCATCTCACAGAGTTACAGCTTTCCCCTCAAGAAGCCTTTCGCTAAGACAGTTCTTATGGAATTGGCAAAGTGATATTTGGAAGCCCATAGAGGGCTATGGTGAAAAAGGACATATCCTCAGATGAAATCTGGAAAGAAGCTTTCTGAGGAACTGCTTAGTGTTCTGTTAATTCATCTCACAGAGTTACATGTGTATTTCGTGGATCTCTTTGCTAGCCTTATTTCTGTGGAATCTGAGAACAGATATTTCGGATCCCTTTGAAGACTATAGGGCCAAGGGAAATATCCTCCAAGAACAAAGAGAAGGAAGCTTTCTGAGAATGTTCTTTGGTTCTCTGAAATCATCTCACAGAGTTACAGCTTTCCCCTCAAGAAGCCTTTCGCTAAGGCAGTTCTTGTGGAATTGGCAAAGTGATATTTGGAAGCCCTTAGAGGGCTATCGTGAAAAAGGAAATATCCTCAGATGAAATCTGGAAAGAAGCTTTCTCAGAAACTGCTCTGTGATGTGTGACTTCCACTCACAGAGTTACATCTGTTTTTCGTGGATCTCTTTGCTAGCCTTATTTTTGTGGAATCTGAGAACAGATATTTCGGATCCCTTTGAAGACTATAGGGCCAAAGGAAATATCCTCCGATAACAAAGAGAAAGAAGCTTTCTGAGAAACTTCTTTGTGTTCTGTGAAATCATCTCACAGAGTTACAGCTTTCCCCTCAAGAAGCCTTTCGCTAAGACAGTTCTTGTGGATTTAGCAAAGTGATATTTGGAAGCCCTTGGAGGGCTATGGTGAAAAAGGAAATATCCTCAGATGAAATCTGGAAAGAAGCTTTCTGAGAAACTGCTCTGTGATGTGTGACTTTCACTCACAGAGTTACATCTGTATTTCGTGGATCGCTTTGCTAGCCTTATTTCTGTGGAATCTGAGAACAGATACTTCGGATCCCTTTGAAGACTATAGGGCCAAAGGAAATATCCTCCGATAACAAAGAGAAAGAAGCTTTCTGAGAAACTTCTTTGTGTTCTGTGAAATCATCTCACAGAGTTACAGATTTCATCTCAAGAAGCCTTTTGCTAAGACAGTTCTTGTGGAATTGGCAAAGTGATATTTGGAAGCCCATAGAGGGCTATGTTGAAAAAGGAAATATCCTCAGATGAAATCTGGAAAGAAGCTTTCAGAGAAACTGCTTAGTGTTCTGTTAATTCATCTCACAGAGATACATCGGTATTTCGTGGATCTCTTTGTTTGCCTTATTTCTGTGGAATCTGAGAACAGACATTTCGGATCCCTTTGAACACTATAGGGCCAAAGGAAATATCTTCCCATAACAAAGAGAAAGAAGCTTTCTGAGAAACTTCTTTGTGTTTTGTGAAATCATCTCACAGAGTTACAGCTTTCCCCTCAAGAAGACTTTCGCTAAGACAGTTCTTGTGGAATTTGCAAAGTGATATTTGGAAGCCTTAGAGGGCTATGGTGAAACAGGAAATATCCAAAGATGATATCTGGAGAGAAACTTTCTGAGAAAATGCTTAGTGTTCTGTTAATTCATCTCACAGAGTTACATGTGTATTTCGTGGATCTCTTTGCTAGCCTTATTTCTGTGGAATCTGAGAACAGATATTTCGGATCCTTTTGAACACTATAGGGCCAAAGGAAATATCTTCCGATAACAAAGAGAAAGAAGCTTTCTGAGAAACTTCTTAGTGTTTTGTGAAATCATCTCACAGAGTTACAGCTTTCCCCTCAAGATGCCTTTCGCTAAGACAGTTCTTGTGGAATTGGCAAAGTGATATTTGAAAGCCCTTAGAGGGCTATGGTGAAAAGGAAATATCCTCAGATGAAATCTGGAAATAAGCTTTCTGAGAAACTGCTCTTGATGTGTGACTTCCACTCACAGAGTTACATCGGTATTTCGTGGATCTCTTTGCTAGCCTTATTTCTGTGGAATCTGAGAACAGATATTTCAGATCCGTTTGAATACTATAGGGCCAAAGGAAATATCCTCCGATAACAAAGAGAAAGAAGCTTTCTGAGAAACTTCTTTGAGTTCTGTGAAATCATCTCACAGAGTTACAGCTTTCCCCTCAAGAAGCCTTTCGCTAAGACAGTTCTTGTGGAATTGGCAAAGTGATATTTGGAAGCCCATAGAGGGCTATGGTGAAAAAGGAAATATCCTCAGATGAAATCTGGAAAGAAGCTTTCAGAGAAACTGCTTAGTGTTCTGTTAATTCATCTCACAGAGTTACATCGGTATTTCGTGGATCTCTTTGCTAGCCTTATTTCTGTGGAATCTGAGAACAGATATTTCGGATCCCTTTGAAGACTATAGGGCCAAAGGAAATATCCTCCGATAACAAAGAGAAAGAAGCTTTCTGAGAAACTTCTTTGTGTTCTGTGAAATCATCTCACAGAGTTACAGCTTTCCCCTCAAGAAGCCTTTCGCTAAGACAGTTCTTGTGGAATTGGCAAAGTGATATTTGAAAGCCCATAGAGGGCTATGGTGAAAAAGGAAATATCCTCAGATGAAATCTGGAAAGAAGCTTTCTGAGAAACTGCTTAGTGTTCTGTTAATTCATCTCACAGAGTTACATCTGTATTTCGTGGATCTCTTTGCTAGCCTTATTTCTGTGGAATCTGAGAACAGATATTTCGGATCCCATTGAAGACTATAGGGCCAAAGGAAATATCCTCCGATAACAAAGAGGAAGAAGCTTTCTGAGAAACTTCTTTGTGTTCTGTGAAATCATCTCACAGAGTTACAGCTTTCCCCTCAAGAAGCCTTTCGCTAAGACAGTTCTTGTGGAATTGGAAAAGTGATATTTGGAAGCCCATAGAGGGCAATGGTGAAAAAGGAAATATCCGCAGATGAAATCTGGAAAGAAGCTTTCTGAGAAACTGCTCTGTGATGTGTGACTTCCACTCACAGAGTTACATCTGTATTTCGTGGATCTCTTTGCTTGCCTTATTTCTGTGGAATCTGAGAACAGACATTTCGGATCCCTTTGAACACTATAGGGCCAAAGAAATATCTTCCCATAACAAAGAGAAAGAAGCTTTCTGAGAAACTTCTTTGTGTTCTGTGAAATCATCTCACAGAGTTACAGCTTTCCCCTCAAGAAGACTTTCGCTAAGACAGTTCTTGTGGAATTTGCAAAGTGATATTTGGAAGCCTTAGAGGGCTATGGTGAAAAAGGAAATATCCAAAGATGAAATCTGGAAAGAAACTTTCTGAGAAAATGCTTAGTGTTCTGTTAATTCATCTCACAGAGTTACAACGGTATTTCGTGGATCTCTTTGCTAGCCTTATTTCTATGGAATCTGAGAACAGATATTTCGGATCCCTTTGAAGACTATAGGGCCAAAGGAAATATCCTCCGATAACAAAGAGAAAGAAGCTTTCTGAGAAACTTCTTTGTGTTCTGTGAAATCATCTCACAGAGTTACAGCTTTCCCCTCAAGAAGCCTTTCGCTAAGTCAGTTCTTGTGGAATTGGCAAAGTGATATTTTGAAGCCCTTAGAGGGCTATGGTGAAAAAGGAAATATCCTCTGATGAAATCTGGAAAGAAGCTTTCTGAGAAACTGCTTAGTGTTCTCTTAATTCATCTCACAGAGTTACATGTGTATTTCGTGGATTTCTTTGCTATCCTTATTTCTGTGGAATCTGAGAACAGATATTTCGGATCCCTTTGAAGACTATAGGGCCAAGGGAAATATCCTCCAAGAACAAAGAGAAGGAAGCTTTCTGAGAATGTTCTTTGGTTCTCTGAAATCATCTCACAGAGTTACAGCTTTCCCCTCAAGAAGCCTTTCGCTAAGACAGTTCTTGTGGAATTGGGAAAGTGATATTTGGAAGCCCTTAGAGGGCTATGGTGAAAAAGGAAATATCCTCAGATGAAATCTGGAAACTAGCTTTCTGAGAAACTGCTCTGTGATGTGTGACTTCCACTCACAGAGTTACATCTGTATTTCGTGGATCTCGTTGCTAGCCTTATTTTTGTGGAATCTGAGAACAGATATTTCGGATCCCTTTGAAGACTATAGGGCCAAAGGAAATATCCTCCGATAACAAAGAGAAAGAAGCTTTCTGAGAAACTTCTTTGTGTTCTGTGAAATCATCTCACAGAGTTACAGCTTTCCCCTCAAGAAGC
This sequence comes from Macaca fascicularis, assembly GCF_037993035.2. Classification (NCBI taxonomy): domain Eukaryota; kingdom Metazoa; phylum Chordata; class Mammalia; order Primates; family Cercopithecidae; genus Macaca; species Macaca fascicularis. The sequence goes on from NC_088375.1 coordinate 97,107,893, forward strand.
CTTTCGCTAAGACAGTTCTTGTGGATTTGGCAAAGTGATATTTGGAAGCCCATAGAGGGCTATGGTGAAAAAGGAAATATCCTCAGATGAAATCTGGAAAGAAGCTTTCTGAGAAACTGCTCTGTGATGTGTGACTTTCACTCACAGAGTTACATCTGTATTTCGTGGATCGCTTTGCTAGCCTTATTTCTGTGGAATCTGCGAACAGATATTTCGGATCCCTTTGAAGACTATAGGGCCAAAGGAAATATCCTCCGATAACAAAGAGAAAGAAGCTTTCTGAGAAACTTCTTTGTGTTCTGTGAAATCCTCTCACAGAGTTACAGCTTTCCCCTCAAGAAGCCTTTCGCTAAGACAGTTCTTGTGGAATTGGAAAAGTGATATTTGGAAGCCCATAGAGGGCTATGTTGAAAAAGGAAATATCCTCAGATGAAATCTGGAAAGAAGCTTTCTGAGAAACTGCTCTGTGATGTGTGACTTCCACTCACAGAGTTACATTTGTATTTCGTGGATCTCTTTGCTAGCCTTATTTCTGTGGAATCTGAGAACAGATATTTTGGATCCCTTTGAACACTATAGGGCCAAAGGAAATATCTGTCCGATAACAAAGAGGAAGAAGCTTTCTGAGAAACTTCTTTGTGTTCTGTGAAATCATCTCACAGAGTTACAGCTTTCCCCTCAAGAAGCCTTTCGCTAAGACAGTTCTTGTGGAATTGGCAAAGTGATATTTGGAAGCCCATAGAGGGCTATGGTGAAAAAGGAAATATCCTCAGATGAAATCTGGAAGGAAGCTTTCTGAGGAACTGCTTAGTGTTCTGTTAATTCATCTCACAGAGTTACATGTGTATTTCGTGGATCTCTTTGCTAGCCTTATTTCTGTGGAATCTGAGAACAGATATTTCGGATCTCTTTGAAGACTATAGGGCCAAGGGAAATATCCTCCAAGAACAAAGAGAAGGAAGCTTTCTGAGAATGTTCTTTGGTTCTCTGAAATCATCTCACAGAGTTACAGCTTTCCCCTCAAGAAGCCTTTCGCTAAGTCAGTTCTTGTGGAATTGGCAAAGTGATATTTGGAAGCCGTTAGAGGGCTATGGTGAAAAAGGAAATATCCTCTGATGAAATCTGGAAAGAAGCTTTCTGAGAAACTGCTTAGTGTTCTCTTAATTCATCTCACAGAGTTACATCTGTATTTCGTGGATCTCTTTGCTAGCCTTATTTCTGTGGAATCTGAGAACAGAAATTTCGGATCCCTTTGAAGACTATAGGGCCAAAGGAAATATCCTCCGATAACAAAGAGAAAGAAGCTTTCTGAGAAAGTTCTTTGTGTTCTGTGAAATCATTTCACAGAGTTACAGTTTTCCCCTCAAGAAGCCTTTCGCTAAGACAGTTCTTGTGGAATTGGCAAAGTGATATTTGGAAGCCCATAGAGGGCTATGGTGAAAAAGGAAATAACCTCAGATGAAATCTGGAAAGAAGCTTTCTGAGAAACTGCTCTGTGATGTGTGACTTTCACTCACAGAGTTACATCTCTATTTCGTGGATCGCTTTGCTAGCCTTATTTCTGTGGAATCTGAGAACAGATATTTCGAATCCCTTTGAAGACTACAGGGCCTACGGAAATATCCTCCGATAACCAAGAGAAAGAAGCTTTCTGAGAACCTTCTTTGTGTTCTGTGAAATCATCTCACAGAGTTACAGCTTTCCGCTCAAGAAGCCTTTCGCTAAGACAGTTCTTGTGGAATTGGCAAAGTGATATTTGAAAGCCCATAGAGGGCTATGGTGAAAAAGGAAATATCCTCAGATGAAATCTGGAAAGAAGCTTTCTGAGAAACTGCTTAATGTTCTGTTAATTCGTCTCACAGAGTTACATCTGTATTTCGTGGATCTCTTTGCTAGCCTTATTTCTGTGGAATCTGAGAACAGATATTTCGGATCCCTTTGAAGACTATAGGGCCAAAGGAAATATCCTCCGATAACAAAGAGAAAGAAGCTTTCTGAGAAACTTCTTTGTGTTCTGTGAAATCATCTCACAGAGTTACAGATTTCCCCTCAAGAAGCCTTTCGCTAAGACAGCTCTTGTGGAATTGGCAAAGTGATATTTGGAAGCCCATAGAGGGCTATGGTGAAAAAGGAAATATCCTCAGATGAAACCTGGAAAGAAGCTTTCTGAGAAACTGCTCTGTGATGTGTGACATCCACTCACAGAGTTACATCTGTATTTCGTGGATCTCTTTGCTAGCCTTATTTCTGTGGGATCTGAGAACAGATATTTCGGATCCCTTTGAAGACTATAGGGCCAAAGGAAATATCCTCCGATAACAAAGAGAAAGAAGCTTTCTGAGAAACTTCTTTGTGTTCTGTGAAATCATCTCACAGAGTTACAGCTTTCCCCTCAAGAAGCCTTTCGCTAAGTCAGTTCTTGTGGAATAGGCAAAGTGATATTTTGAAGCCCTTAGAGGGCTATGGTGAAAAAGGAAATATCCTCTGATGAAATCTGGAAAGAAGCTTTCTGAGAAACTGCTTAGTGTTCTCTTAATTCATCTCACAGAGTTACAAGTGTATTTCGTGGATTTCTTTGCTAGCCTTATTTCTGTGGAATCTGAGAACAGATATTTCGGATGCCTTTGAAGACTATAGGGCCAAAGGAAATATCCTCCGATAACAAAAGAGAAAGAAGCTTTCTGAGAAACTTCTTTGTGTTCTGTGAAATCATCTCACAGAGTTACAGCTTTCCCCTCAAGAAGCCTTTCGCTAAGACAGTTCTTGTGGAATTGGCAAAGTGATATTTGGAAGCCCATAGAGGGCTATGGTGAAAAAGGAAATATCCTCAGATGAAATCTGGAAAGAAGCTTTCTGAGAAACTGCTCTGTGATGTGTGACTTCCACTCACAGAGATACATCTGTATTTCGTCGATCTCTTTGCTAGCCTTATTTCTGTGGAATCTGAGAACAGATATTTCGGATCCCTTTGAACACTATAGGGCCAAAGGAAATATCTTCCGATAACAAAGAGAAAGAAGCTTTCTGAGAAACTTCTTTGTGTTCTGTGAAATCATCTCACAGAGTTACAGCTTTCCCCTCAAGAAGCCTTTCGCTAAGACAGTTCTTGTGGAATTGGCAAAGTGATATTTTGAAGCCCATAGAGGGCTATGGTGAAAAAGGAAATATCCTCAGATGAAATCTGGAAAGAAGCTTTCTGAGAAACTGCTTAGGGTTCTGTTAATTCATCTCACAGAGTTACATGTGTATTTCGTGGATCTCTTTGCTAGCCTTATTTCTGTGGAATCTGAGAACAGATATTTCGGATCCCTTTGAAGACTATAGGGCCAAGGGAAATATCCTCCAAGAACAAAGAGAAGGAAGCTTTCTGAGAATGTTCTTTGGTTCTCTGAAATCATCTCACAGAGTTACAGCTTTCCCCTCAAGAAGCCTTTCGCTAAGGCAGTTCTTGTGGAATTGGCAAAGTGATATTTGGAAGCCCTTAGAGGGCTATGGTGAAAAAGGAAATATCCTCAGATGAAATCTGGAAAGAAGCTTTCTGAGAAACTGCTCTGTGATGTGTGACTTCCACTCACAGAGTTACATCTGTTTTTCGTGGATCTCTTTGCTAGCCTTATTTTTGTGGAATCTGAGAACAGATATTTCGGATCCCTTTGAAGACTATAGGGCCAAAGGAAATATCCTCCGATAACAAAGAGAAAGAAGCTTTCTGAGAAACTTCTTTGTGTTCTGTGAAATCATCTCACAGAGTTACAGCTTTCCCCTCAAGAAGCCTTTCGCTAAGACAGTTCTTGTGGATTTAGCAAAGTGATATTTGGAAGCCCTTGGAGGGCTATGGTGAAAAAGGAAATATCCTCAGATGAAATCTGGAAAGAAGCTTTCTGAGAAACTGCTCTGTGATGTGTGACTTTCACTCACAGAGTTACATCTGTATTTCGTGGATCGCTTTGCTAGCCTTATTTCTGTGGAATCTGAGAACAGATATTTCGGATCCCTTTGAAGACTATAGGGCCAAAGGAAATATCCTCCGATAACAAAGAGAAAGAAGCTTTCTGAGAAACTTCTTTGTGTTCTGTGAAATCACCTCACAGAGTTACAGATTTCCCCTTAAGAAGCCTTTCGCTAAGACAGTTCTTGTGGAATTGGCAAAGTGATATTTGGAAGCCCATAGAGGGCTATGGTGAAAAAGGAAATATCCTCAGATGAAATCTGGAAAGAAGCTTTCAGAGAAACTGCTTAGTGTTCTGTTAATTCATCTCACAGAGTTACATCGGTATTTCGTGGATCTCTTTGCTAGCCTTATTTCTGTGGAATCTGAGAACAGATATTTCGGATCCCTTTGAAGACTATAGGGCCAAAGGAAATATCCTCCGATAACAAAGAGAAAGAAGCTTTCTGAGAAACTTCTTTGTGTTCTGTGAAATCATCTCACAGAGTTACAGCTTTCCCCTCAAGAAGCCTTTCGCTAAGACAGTTCTTGTGGAATTGGCAAAGTGATATTTGGAAGCCCATAGAGGGCTATGGTGAAAAAGGAAATATCCTCAGATGAAATCTGGAAAGAAGCTTTCTGAGAAACTGCTTAGTGTTCTGTTAATTCATCTCACAGAGTTACATCGGTATTTCGTGGATCTCTTTGCTAGCCTTATTTATGTGGAATCTGAGAACAGATATTTCAGATCCGTTTGAATACTATAGGGCCAAAGGAAATATCCTCCGATAACAAAGAGAAAGAACCTTTCTGAGATACTTCTTTGAGTTCCGTGATATCATCTCACAGAGTTACAGCTTTCCCCTCAAGAAGCCTTTCGCTAAGACAGTTCTTGTGGAATTGGCAAAGTGATATTTGGAAGCCCTTAGAGGGCTACGGTGAAAAAGGAAATATCCTTTGATGAAATCTGGAAAGAAGCTTTCTGAGAAACTGCTTAGTGTTCTCTTAATTCATCTCACAGAGTTACATGTGTATTTCGTGGATTTCTTTGCTAGCCTTATTTCTATGGAATCTGAGAACAGATATTTCGGATCCCTTTGAAGACTATAGGGCCAAAGGAAATATCCTCCGATAACAAAGAGAAAGAAGCTTTCTGAGAAACTTCTTTGTGTTCTGTGAAATCATCTCACAGAGTTACAGCTTTCCCCTCAAGAAGCCTTTCGCTAAGACAGTTCTTGTGGAATTGGCAAAGTGATATTTGAAAGCCCTTAGAGGGCTATGGTGAAAAAGGAAATATCCTCAGATGAAATCTGGAAAGAAGCTTTCTGAGAAACTGCTTAGTGTTCTGTTAATTCATCTCACAGAGTTACATCTGTATTTCGTGGATCTCTTTGCTAGCCTTATTTCTGTGGAATCTGAGAACAGATATTTCGGATCCCATTGAAGACTATAGGGCCAAAGGAAATATCCTCCGATAACAAAGAGGAAGAAGCTTTCTGAGAAACTTCTTTGTGTTCTGTGAAATCATCTCACAGAGTTACAGCTTTCCCCTCAAGAAGCCTTTCGCTAAGACAGTTCTTGTGGAATTGGAAAAGTGATATTTGGAAGCCCATAGAGGGCAATGGTGAAAAAGGAAATATCCGCAGATGAAATCTGGAAAGAAGCTTTCTGAGAAACTGCTCTGTGATGTGTGACTTCCACTCACAGAGTTACATCTGTATTTCGTGGATCTCTTTGCTTGCCTTATTTCTGTGGAATCTGAGAACAGACATTTCGGATCCCTTTGAACACTATAGGGCCAAAGAAATATCTTCCCATAACAAAGAGAAAGAAGCTTTCTGAGAAACTTCTTTGTGTTCTGTGAAATCATCTCACAGAGTTACAGCTTTCCCCTCAAGAAGACTTTCGCTAAGACAGTTCTTGTGGAATTTGCAAAGTGATATTTGGAAGCCTTAGAGGGCTATGGTGAAAAAGGAAATATCCAAAGATGAAATCTGGAAAGAAACTTTCTGAGAAAATGCTTAGTGTTCTGTTAATTCATCTCACAGAGTTACAACGGTATTTCGTGGATCTCTTTGCTAGCCTTATTTCTATGGAATCTGAGAACAGATATTTCGGATCCCTTTGAAGACTATAGGGCCAAAGGAAATATCCTCCGATAACAAAGAGAAAGAAGCTTTCTGAGAAACTTCTTTGTGTTCTGTGAAATCATCTCACAGAGTTACAGCTTTCCCCTCAAGAAGCCTTTCGCTAAGTCAGTTCTTGTGGAATTGGCAAAGTGATATTTTGAAGCCCTTAGAGGGCTATGGTGAAAAAGGAAATATCCTCTGATGAAATCTGGAAAGAAGCTTTCTGAGAAACTGCTTAGTGTTCTCTTAATTCATCTCACAGAGTTACATGTGTATTTCGTGGATTTCTTTGCTAGCCTTATTTCTGTGGAATCTGAGAACAGATATTTCGGATCCCTTTGAAGACTATAGGGCCAAGGGAAATATCCTCCAAGAACAAAGAGAAGGAAGCTTTCTGAGAATGTTCTTTGGTTCTCTGAAATCATCTCACAGAGTTACAGCTTTCCCCTCAAGAAGCCTTTCGCTAAGACAGTTCTTGTGGAATTGGGAAAGTGATATTTGGAAGCCCTTAGAGGGCTATGGTGAAAAAGGAAATATCCTCAGATGAAATCTGGAAACTAGCTTTCTGAGAAACTGCTCTGTGATGTGTGACTTCCACTCACAGAGTTACATCTGTATTTCGTGGATCTCGTTGCTAGCCTTATTTTTGTGGAATCTGAGAACAGATATTTCGGATCCCTTTGAAGACTATAGGGCCAAAGGAAATATCCTCCGATAACAAAGAGAAAGAAGCTTTCTGAGAAACTTCTTTGTGTTCTGTGAAATCATCTCACAGAGTTACAGCTTTCCCCTCAAGAAGCCTTTCGCTAAGACAGTTCTTGTGGATTTGGCAAAGTGATATTTGGAAGCCCATAGAGGGCTATGGTGAAAAAGGAAATATCCTCAGATGAAATCTGGAAAGAAGCTTTCTGAGAAACTGCTCTGTGATGTGTGACTTTCACTCACAGAGTTACATCTGTATTTCGTGGATCGCTTTGCTAGCCTTATTTCTGTGGAATCTGCGAACAGATATTTCGGATCCCTTTGAAGACTATAGGGCCAAAGGAAATATCCTCCGATAACAAAGAGAAAGAAGCTTTCTGAGAAACTTCTTTGTGTTCTGTGAAATCCTCTCACAGAGTTACAGCTTTCCCCTCAAGAAGCCTTTCGCTAAGACAGTTCTTGTGGAATTGGAAAAGTGATATTTGGAAGCCCATAGAGGGCTATGTTGAAAAAGGAAATATCCTCAGATGAAATCTGGAAAGAAGCTTTCTGAGAAACTGCTCTGTGATGTGTGACTTCCACTCACAGAGTTACATTTGTATTTCGTGGATCTCTTTGCTAGCCTTATTTCTGTGGAATCTGAGAACAGATATTTTGGATCCCTTTGAACACTATAGGGCCAAAGGAAATATCTGTCCGATAACAAAGAGGAAGAAGCTTTCTGAGAAACTTCTTTGTGTTCTGTGAAATCATCTCACAGAGTTACAGCTTTCCCCTCAAGAAGCCTTTCGCTAAGACAGTTCTTGTGGAATTGGCAAAGTGATATTTGGAAGCCCATAGAGGGCTATGGTGAAAAAGGAAATATCCTCAGATGAAATCTGGAAGGAAGCTTTCTGAGGAACTGCTTAGTGTTCTGTTAATTCATCTCACAGAGTTACATGTGTATTTCGTGGATCTCTTTGCTAGCCTTATTTCTGTGGAATCTGAGAACAGATATTTCGGATCTCTTTGAAGACTATAGGGCCAAGGGAAATATCCTCCAAGAACAAAGAGAAGGAAGCTTTCTGAGAATGTTCTTTGGTTCTCTGAAATCATCTCACAGAGTTACAGCTTTCCCCTCAAGAAGCCTTTCGCTAAGTCAGTTCTTGTGGAATTGGCAAAGTGATATTTGGAAGCCGTTAGAGGGCTATGGTGAAAAAGGAAATATCCTCTGATGAAATCTGGAAAGAAGCTTTCTGAGAAACTGCTTAGTGTTCTCTTAATTCATCTCACAGAGTTACATCTGTATTTCGTGGATCTCTTTGCTAGCCTTATTTCTGTGGAATCTGAGAACAGAAATTTCGGATCCCTTTGAAGACTATAGGGCCAAAGGAAATATCCTCCGATAACAAAGAGAAAGAAGCTTTCTGAGAAAGTTCTTTGTGTTCTGTGAAATCATTTCACAGAGTTACAGTTTTCCCCTCAAGAAGCCTTTCGCTAAGACAGTTCTTGTGGAATTGGCAAAGTGATATTTGGAAGCCCATAGAGGGCTATGGTGAAAAAGGAAATAACCTCAGATGAAATCTGGAAAGAAGCTTTCTGAGAAACTGCTCTGTGATGTGTGACTTTCACTCACAGAGTTACATCTCTATTTCGTGGATCGCTTTGCTAGCCTTATTTCTGTGGAATCTGAGAACAGATATTTCGAATCCCTTTGAAGACTACAGGGCCTACGGAAATATCCTCCGATAACCAAGAGAAAGAAGCTTTCTGAGAACCTTCTTTGTGTTCTGTGAAATCATCTCACAGAGTTACAGCTTTCCGCTCAAGAAGCCTTTCGCTAAGACAGTTCTTGTGGAATTGGCAAAGTGATATTTGAAAGCCCATAGAGGGCTATGGTGAAAAAGGAAATATCCTCAGATGAAATCTGGAAAGAAGCTTTCTGAGAAACTGCTTAATGTTCTGTTAATTCGTCTCACAGAGTTACATCTGTATTTCGTGGATCTCTTTGCTAGCCTTATTTCTGTGGAATCTGAGAACAGATATTTCGGATCCCTTTGAAGACTATAGGGCCAAAGGAAATATCCTCCGATAACAAAGAGAAAGAAGCTTTCTGAGAAACTTCTTTGTGTTCTGTGAAATCATCTCACAGAGTTACAGATTTCCCCTCAAGAAGCCTTTCGCTAAGACAGCTCTTGTGGAATTGGCAAAGTGATATTTGGAAGCCCATAGAGGGCTATGGTGAAAAAGGAAATATCCTCAGATGAAACCTGGAAAGAAGCTTTCTGAGAAACTGCTCTGTGATGTGTGACATCCACTCACAGAGTTACATCTGTATTTCGTGGATCTCTTTGCTAGCCTTATTTCTGTGGGATCTGAGAACAGATATTTCGGATCCCTTTGAAGACTATAGGGCCAAAGGAAATATCCTCCGATAACAAAGAGAAAGAAGCTTTCTGAGAAACTTCTTTGTGTTCTGTGAAATCATCTCACAGAGTTACAGCTTTCCCCTCAAGAAGCCTTTCGCTAAGTCAGTTCTTGTGGAATAGGCAAAGTGATATTTTGAAGCCCTTAGAGGGCTATGGTGAAAAAGGAAATATCCTCTGATGAAATCTGGAAAGAAGCTTTCTGAGAAACTGCTTAGTGTTCTCTTAATTCATCTCACAGAGTTACAAGTGTATTTCGTGGATTTCTTTGCTAGCCTTATTTCTGTGGAATCTGAGAACAGATATTTCGGATGCCTTTGAAGACTATAGGGCCAAAGGAAATATCCTCCGATAACAAAAGAGAAAGAAGCTTTCTGAGAAACTTCTTTGTGTTCTGTGAAATCATCTCACAGAGTTACAGCTTTCCCCTCAAGAAGCCTTTCGCTAAGACAGTTCTTGTGGAATTGGCAAAGTGATATTTGGAAGCCCATAGAGGGCTATGGTGAAAAAGGAAATATCCTCAGATGAAATCTGGAAAGAAGCTTTCTGAGAAACTGCTCTGTGATGTGTGACTTCCACTCACAGAGATACATCTGTATTTCGTCGATCTCTTTGCTAGCCTTATTTCTGTGGAATCTGAGAACAGATATTTCGGATCCCTTTGAACACTATAGGGCCAAAGGAAATATCTTCCGATAACAAAGAGAAAGAAGCTTTCTGAGAAACTTCTTTGTGTTCTGTGAAATCATCTCACAGAGTTACAGCTTTCCCCTCAAGAAGCCTTTCGCTAAGACAGTTCTTGTGGAATTGGCAAAGTGATATTTTGAAGCCCATAGAGGGCTATGGTGAAAAAGGAAATATCCTCAGATGAAATCTGGAAAGAAGCTTTCTGAGAAACTGCTTAGGGTTCTGTTAATTCATCTCACAGAGTTACATGTGTATTTCGTGGATCTCTTTGCTAGCCTTATTTCTGTGGAATCTGAGAACAGATATTTCGGATCCCTTTGAAGACTATAGGGCCAAGGGAAATATCCTCCAAGAACAAAGAGAAGGAAGCTTTCTGAGAATGTTCTTTGGTTCTCTGAAATCATCTCACAGAGTTACAGCTTTCCCCTCAAGAAGCCTTTCGCTAAGGCAGTTCTTGTGGAATTGGCAAAGTGATATTTGGAAGCCCTTAGAGGGCTATGGTGAAAAAGGAAATATCCTCAGATGAAATCTGGAAAGAAGCTTTCTGAGAAACTGCTCTGTGATGTGTGACTTCCACTCACAGAGTTACATCTGTTTTTCGTGGATCTCTTTGCTAGCCTTATTTTTGTGGAATCTGAGAACAGATATTTCGGATCCCTTTGAAGACTATAGGGCCAAAGGAAATATCCTCCGATAACAAAGAGAAAGAAGCTTTCTGAGAAACTTCTTTGTGTTCTGTGAAATCATCTCACAGAGTTACAGCTTTCCCCTCAAGAAGCCTTTCGCTAAGACAGTTCTTGTGGATTTAGCAAAGTGATATTTGGAAGCCCTTGGAGGGCTATGGTGAAAAAGGAAATATCCTCAGATGAAATCTGGAAAGAAGCTTTCTGAGAAACTGCTCTGTGATGTGTGACTTTCACTCACAGAGTTACATCTGTATTTCGTGGATCGCTTTGCTAGCCTTATTTCTGTGGAATCTGAGAACAGATATTTCGGATCCCTTTGAAGACTATAGGGCCAAAGGAAATATCCTCCGATAACAAAGAGAAAGAAGCTTTCTGAGAAACTTCTTTGTGTTCTGTGAAATCACCTCACAGAGTTACAGATTTCCCCTTAAGAAGCCTTTCGCTAAGACAGTTCTTGTGGAATTGGCAAAGTGATATTTGGAAGCCCATAGAGGGCTATGGTGAAAAAGGAAATATCCTCAGATGAAATCTGGAAAGAAGCTTTCAGAGAAACTGCTTAGTGTTCTGTTAATTCATCTCACAGAGTTACATCGGTATTTCGTGGATCTCTTTGCTAGCCTTATTTCTGTGGAATCTGAGAACAGATATTTCGGATCCCTTTGAAGACTATAGGGCCAAAGGAAATATCCTCCGATAACAAAGAGAAAGAAGCTTTCTGAGAAACTTCTTTGTGTTCTGTGAAATCATCTCACAGAGTTACAGCTTTCCCCTCAAGAAGCCTTTCGCTAAGACAGTTCTTGTGGAATTGGCAAAGTGATATTTGGAAGCCCATAGAGGGCTATGGTGAAAAAGGAAATATCCTCAGATGAAATCTGGAAAGAAGCTTTCTGAGAAACTGCTTAGTGTTCTGTTAATTCATCTCACAGAGTTACATCGGTATTTCGTGGATCTCTTTGCTAGCCTTATTTATGTGGAATCTGAGAACAGATATTTCAGATCCGTTTGAATACTATAGGGCCAAAGGAAATATCCTCCGATAACAAAGAGAAAGAACCTTTCTGAGATACTTCTTTGAGTTCCGTGATATCATCTCACAGAGTTACAGCTTTCCCCTCAAGAAGCCTTTCGCTAAGACAGTTCTTGTGGAATTGGCAAAGTGATATTTGGAAGCCCTTAGAGGGCTACGGTGAAAAAGGAAATATCCTTTGATGAAATCTGGAAAGAAGCTTTCTGAGAAACTGCTTAGTGTTCTCTTAATTCATCTCACAGAGTTACATGTGTATTTCGTGGATTTCTTTGCTAGCCTTATTTCTATGGAATCTGAGAACAGATATTTCGGATCCCTTTGAAGACTATAGGGCCAAAGGAAATATCCTCCGATAACAAAGAGAAAGAAGCTTTCTGAGAAACTTCTTTGTGTTCTGTGAAATCATCTCACAGAGTTACAGCTTTCCCCTCAAGAAGCCTTTCGCTAAGTCAGTTCTTGTGGAATTGGCAAAGTGATATTTTGAAGCCCTTAGAGGGCTATGGTGAAAAAGGAAATATCCTAAGATGAAATCTGGAAAGAAGCTTTCTGAGAAACTGCTTAGTGTTCTGTTAATTCATCTCACAGAGTTACATCTGTATTTCGTGGATCTCTTGCTAGCCTTATTTCTGTGGAATCTGAGAACAGATATTTCGGATCCCTTTGAAGACTATAGGGCCAAAGGAAATATCCTGCGATAACAAAGAGAAAGAAGCTTTCTGAGAAACTTCTTTGTGTTCTGTGAAATCATCTCACAGAGTTACAGCTTTCCCCTCAAGAAGCCTTTCGCTAAGACAGTTCTTGTGGAATTGGCAAAGTGATATTTGGAAGCCCATAGAGGGCTACGGTGAAAAAGGAAATATCCTCAGATGAAATCTGGAAAGAAGCTTTCTGAGAAACTGCTCTGTGATGTGTGACTTCCACTCACAGAGTTACATCTGTATTTCGTGGATCTCTTTGCTTGCCTTATTTCTGTGGAATCTGAGAACAGACATTTCGGATCCCTTTGAACACTATAGGGCCAAAGGAAATATCTTCCCATAACAAAGAGAAAGAAGCTTTCTGAGAAACTTCTTTGTGTTTTGTGAAATCATCTCACAGAGTTACAGCTTTCCCCTCAAGAAGACTTTCGCTAAGACAGTTCTTGTGGAATTTGCAAAGTGATATTTGGAAGCCTTAGAGGGCTATGGTGAAAAAGGAAATATCCAAAGATGATATCTGGAGAGAAACTTTCTGAGAAAATGCTTAGTGTTCTGTTAATTCATCTCACAGAGTTACATGTGTATTTCGTGGATCTCTTTGCTAGCCTTATTTCTGTGGAATCTGAGAACAGATATTTCGGATCCTTTTGAACACTATAGGGCCAAAGGAAATATCTTCCGATAACAAAGAGAAAGAAGCTTTCTGAGAAACTTCTTAGTGTTTTGTGAAATCATCTCACAGAGTTACAGCTTTCCCCTCAAGATGCCATTCGCTAAGACAGTTCTTGTGGAATTGGCAAAGTGATATTTGAAAGCCCTTAGAGGGCTATGGTGAAAAGGAAATATCCTCAGATGAAATCTGGAAAGAAGCTTTCTGAGAAACTGCTCTGTGATGTGTGACTTCCACTCACAGAGTTACATCGGTATTTCGTGGATCTCTTTGCTAGCCTTATTTCTGTGGAATCTGAGAACAGATATTTCAGATCCGTTTGAATACTATAGGGCCAAAGGAAATATCCTCCGATAACAAAGAGAAAGAAGCTTTCTGAGAAACTTCTTTGAGTTCTGTGAAATCATCTCACAGAGTTACAGCTTTCCCCTCAAGAAGCCTTTCGCTAAGACAGTTCTTGTGGAATTGGCAAAGTGATATTTGGAAGCCCATAGAGGGCTATGGTGAAAAAGGAAATATCCTCAGATGAAATCTGGAAAGAAGCTGTCAGAGAAACTGCTTAGTGTTCTGTTAATTCATCTCACAGAGTTACATCGGTATTTCGTGGATCTCTTTGCTAGCCTTATTTCTGTGGAATCTGAGAACAGATATTTCGGATCCCTTTGAAGACTATAGGGCCAAAGGAAATATCCTCCGATAACAAAGAGAAAGAAGCTTTCTGAGAAACTTCTTTGTGTTCTGTGAAATCATCTCACAGAGTTACAGCTTTCCCCTCAAGAAGCCTTTCGCTAAGACAGTTCTTGTGGAATTGGCAAAGTGATATTTGAAAGCCCATAGAGGGCTATGGTGAAAAAGGAAATATCCTCAGATGAAATCTGGAAAGAAGCTTTCTGAGAAACTGCTTAGTGTTCTGTTAATTCATCTCACAGAGTTACATCTGTATTTCGTGGATCTCTTTGCTAGCCTTATTTCTGTGGAATCTGAGAACAGATATTTCGGATCCCATTGAAGACTATAGGGCCAAAGGAAATATCCTCCGATAACAAAGAGGAAGAAGCTTTCTGAGAAACTTCTTTGTGTTCTGTGAAATCATCTCACAGAGTTACAGCTTTCCCTTCAGGAAGCCTTTCGCTAAGACAGTTCGTGTGGAATTGGCAAAGTGATATTTGGAAGCCCATAGAGGGCTATGGTGAAAAAGGAAATATCCTCAGATGAAATCTGGAAAGAAGCTTTCTGAGAAACTGCTCTGTGATGTGTGACTTCCACTCACAGAGTTACATCTGTATTTCGTGGATCTCTTTGCTAGCCTTATTTCTGTGGAATCTGAGAACAGATATTTCGGATCCCTTTGAAGACTATAGGGCCAAAGGAAATATCCTCCGAAAACAAAGAGAAAGAAGCTGTCTGAGAAACTTCTTTGTGTTCTGTGAAATCATCTCACAGAGTTTCAGCTTTCCCCTCAAGAAGCCTTTCGCTAAGACAGTTCTTGTGGAATTGGCAAAGTGATATTTGGAAGCCCATAGAGGGCTATGGTGAAAAAGGAAATATCCTCAGATGAAATCTGGAAAGAAGCTTTCTGAGAAACTGCTTAGTGTTCTGTTAATTCATCTCACAGAGTTACATCTGTATTTCGTGGATCTCTTGCTAGCCTTATTTCTGTGGAATCTGAGAACAGATATTTCGGATCCCTTTGAAAACTATAGGGCCCAAGTAAATATCCTGCGATAACAAAGAGAAAGAAGCTTTCTGAGAAACTTCTTTGTGTTCTGTGAAATCATCTCACAGAGTTACAGCTTTCCCCTCAAGAAGCCTTTCGATAAGACAGTTTTTGTGGAATTGGCAAAGTGATATTTGGAAGCCCATAGAGGGCTATGGTGAAAAAGGAAATATCCTCAGATGAAATCTGGAAAGAAGCTTTCTGAGAAACTGCTTGGTGTTCTATTAATTCATCTCAAAGAGTTATATCTGTATTTCATGGATCTCTTTGCTAGCCTTATTTCTGTGGAATCTGAGAACAGATATTTCCGATCCCTTTGAAGACTATAGGGCCAAAGGAAATATCCTCCGATAACAAAGAGAAAGAAGCTTTCTGAGAAACTTCTTTGTGTTCTGTGAAATCATCTCACAGAGTTACAGCTTTCCCCTCAAGAAGCCTTTCGCTAAGACAGTTCTTGTGGAATTGGCAAAGTGATATTTGGAAGCCCATAGAGGGCTATGGTGAAAAAGGAAATATCCTAAGATGAAATCTGGAAAGAAGCTTTCTGAGAAACTGCTTAGTGTTCTGTTAATTCATCTCACAGAGTTACATCTGTATTTCGTGGATCTCTTGCTAGCCTTATTTCTGTGGAATCTGAGAACAGATATTTCGGATCCCTTTGAAGACTATAGGGCCAAAGGAAATATCCTGCGATAACAAAGAGAAAGAAGCTTTCTGAGAAACTTCTTTGTGTTCTGTGAAATCATCTCACAGAGTTACAGCTTTCCCCTCAAGAAGCCTTTCGCTAAGACAGTTCTTGTGGAATTGGCAAAGTGATATTTGGAAGCCCATAGAGGGCTACGGTGAAAAAGGAAATATCCTCAGATGAAATCTGGAAAGAAGCTTTCTGAGAAACTGCTTAGTGTTCTGTTAATTCATCTCACAGAGTTACATCTGTGTTTCGTGGATCTCTTTGCTAGCCTTATTTCTGTGGAATCTGAGAACAGATATTTCGGATCCCTTTGAAGACTATAGGGCCAAAGGAAATATCCTCCGAAAACAAAGAGAAAGAAGCTTTCTGAGAAACTTCTTTGTGTTCTGTGAAATCATCTCACATAGTTTCAGCTTTCCCCTCAAGAAGCCTTTCGCTAAGACAGTTCTTGTGGAATTGGCAAAGTGATATTTGGAAGCCCATAGAGGGCTATGGTGAAAAAGGAAATATCCTCAGAAGAAATCTGGAAAGAAGCTTTCTGAGAAACTGCTTAGTGTTCTGTTAATTCATCTCACAGAGTTACATCTGTATTTCGTGGATCTCTTTGCTAGCCTTATTTCTGTGGAATCTGAGAACAGATATTTCCGATCCCTTTGAAGACTATAGGGCCGAAGGAAATATCCTCTGATAACAAAGAGAAAGAAGCTTTCTGAGAAACTTCTTTGTGTTCTGTGAAATCATCTCACAGAGTTACAGCTTTCCCCTCAAGAAGCCTTTCGCTAAGACAGTTCTTGTGGAATTGGCAAAGTGATATTTGGAAGCCCATAGAGGGCTATGGTGAAAAAGGAAATATCCTCAGATGAAATCTGGAAAGAAGCTTTCTGAGAAACTGCTTAGTGTTCTGTTAATTCATCTCACAGAGTTACATCTGTATTTCGTGGATCTCTTTGCTAGCCTTATTTCTGTGGAATCTGAGAACAGATATTTCGGATCCCTTTGAAGACTATAGGGCCAAAGGAAATATCCTCCGATAACAAAGAGAAAGAAGCTTTCTGAGAAACTTCTTTGTGTTCTGTGAAATCATCTCACAGAGTTACAGCTTTCCCCTCAAGAAGCCTTTCGCTAAGACAGTTCTTGTGGAATTGGCAAAGTGATATTTGGAAGCCCATAGAGGGCTATGGTGAAAAAGGAAATATCCTCAGATGAAATCTGGAAAGAAGCTTTCTGAGAAACTACTTAGTGTTCTGTTAATTCATCTCACAGAGTTACATCGGTATTTCATGGATCTCTTTGCTAGCCTTATTTCTGTGGAATCTGAGAACAGATATTTCGGATCCCTTTGAAGACTATAGGGCCAAAGGAAATATCGTCCGATAACAAAGAGAAAGAAGCTTTCTGAGAAAGTTCTTCGTGTTCTGTGAAATCATCTCACAGAGTTACAGCTTTCCCTCAAGAAGCCTTTCGCTAAGACAGTTCTTGTGGAATTGGCAAAGTGATATTTGGAAGCCCATAGAGGGCTATGGTGAAAAAGGAAATATCCTCTGATGAAATCTGGAAAGGAGCTTTTTGAGAAACTGCTTAGTGTTCTGTTAATTCATCTCACAGAGTTACATCTGTATTTCGTGGATCTCTTTGCTAGCCTTATTTCTGTGGAATCTGAGAACAGATATTTCGGATCCCTTTGAAGACTATAGGGCCAAAGGAAATATCCTCCGATAACAAAGAGAAAGAAGCTTTCTGAGTAACTTCTTTGTGTTCTGTGAAATCGTCTCACAGAGTTACAGCTTTCCCCTCAAGAAGCCTTTCGCTAAGACAGTTCTTGTGGAATTGGCAAAGTGATATTTGGAAGCCCATAGAGGGCTATGGTGAAAAAGGAAATATCCTCAGATGAAATCTGGAAAGAAGCTTTCTGAGAAACTGCTTAGTGTTCTGTTAATTCATCTCACAGAGTTACATCTGTGTTTCGTGGATCTCTTTGCTAGCCTTATTTCTGTGGAATCTGAGAACAGATATTTCGGATCCCTTTGAAGACTATAGGGCAAAAGGAAATATCCTCCGATAACAAAGAGAAAGAAGCTGTCTGAGAAACTTCTTTGTGTTCTGTGAAATCATCTCACAGAGTTTCAGCTTTCCCCTCAAGAAGCCTTTCGCTAAGACAGTTCTTGTGGAATTGGCAAAGTGATATTTGGAATCCCATAGAGGGCTATGGTGAAAAAGGAAATATCCTCAGATGAAATCTGGAAAGAAGCTTTCTGAGAAACTGCTTAGTGTTCTGTTACTTCATCTCACAGAGTTACATCTGTATTTCGTGGATTTCTTTGCTAGCCTTATTTCTATGGAATCTGAGAACAGATATTTCGGATCCCTTTGAAGACTATAGGTCCAAAGTAAATATCCTGTGATAACAAAGAGAAAGAAGCTTTCTGAGAAACTTCTTTGTGTTCTGTGAAATCATCTCACAGAGTTACAGCTTTCCCCTCAAGAAACCTTTCGCTAAGACAGTTCTTGTGGAATTGGAAAAGTGATATTTGGAAGCCCATAGAGGGCTATGGTGAAAAAGGAAATATCCTCAGATGAAATCTGGAAAGAAGCTTTCTGAGAAACTGCTCTGTGATGTGTGACTTCCACTCACAGAGTTACATCTGTATTTCGTGGATCTCTTTGCTAGCCTTATCTCTGTGGAATCTGAGAACAGATATTTCGGATCCCTTTGAAGACTATAGGGCCAAAGGAAATATCCTCCGAAAACAAAGAGAAAGAAGCTGTCTGAGAAACTTCATTGTGTTCTGTGAAATCATCTCACAGAGTTTCAGCTTTCCCCTCAAGGAGCCTTTCGCTAAGACAGTTCTTGTGGAATTGGCAAAGTGATATTTGGAAGCCCCTAGAGGGCTATGGTGAAAAAGGAAATATCCTCAGATGAAATCTGGAAAGAAGCTTTCTGAGAAACTGCTTAGTGTTCTGTTAATCCATCTCACAGAGTTACATCTGTATTTCGTGGATCTCTTGCTAGCCTTATTTCTGTGGAATCTGAGAACAGATATTTCGGATCCCTTTGAAGACTATAGGGCCAAAGGAAATATCCTGCGATAACAAAGAGAAAGAAGCTTTCTGAGAAACTTCTTTGTCTTCTGTGAAATCATCTCACAGAGTTACAGCTTTCCCCTCAAGAAGCCTTTCGCTAAGACAGTTCTTGTGGAATTGGCAAAGTGATATTTGGAAGCCCATAGAGGGCTATGGTGAAAAAGGAAATATCCTCAGATGAAATCTGGAAAGAAGCTTTCTGAGAAACTGCTTAGTGTTCTGTTAATTCATCTCACAGAGTTACATCTGTATTTCGTGGATCTCTTTGCTAGCCTTATTTCTGTGGAATCTGAGAACAGATATTTCGGATCCCTTTGAAGACTATAGGGCCAAAATAAATATCCTGCGATAACAAAGAGAAAGAAGCTTTCTGAGAAACTTCTTTGTGTTCTGTGAAATCATCTCACAGAGTTACAGCTTTCCCCTCAAGAAGCCATTCGCTAAGACAGTTCTTGTGGAATTGGAAAAGTGATATTTGGAAGCCCATAGAGGGCTATGGTGAAAAAGGAAATATCCTCAGATGAAATCTGGAAAGAAGCTTTCTGAGAAACTGCTCTGTGATGTGTGACTGCCACTCACAGAGTTACATCTGTATTTCGTGGATCTCTTTGCTAGCCTTATTTCTGTGGAATCTGAGAACAGATATTTCAGATCCCTTTGAAGACTATAGGGCCAAAGGAAATATCCTCCGAAAACAAAGAGAAAGAAGCTGTCTGAGAAACTTCTTTGTGTTCTGTGAAATCATCTCACAGAGTTTCAGCTTTCCCCTCAAGAAGCCTTTCGCTAAGACAGTTCTTGTGGAATTGGCAAAGTGATATTTTGAATCCCATAGAGGGCTATGGTGAAAAAGGAAATATCCTCAGATGAAATCTGGAAAGAAGCTTTCTGAGATACTGCTTAGTGTTCTGTTAATTCATCTCACAGAGTTACATCTGTGTTTCGTGGATCTCTTTGCTAGCCTTATTTCTGTGGAATCTGAGAACAGATATTTCGGATCCCTTTGAAGACTATAGGGCCAAAGTAAGTATCCTGCGATAACAAAGAGAAAGAAGCTTTCTGAGAAACTTCTTTGTGTTCTTTGAAATCATCTCACAGAGTTACAGCTTTCCCCTCAAGAAGCCTTTCGCTAAGACAGTTCTTGTGGAATTGGCAAAGTGATATTTGGAAGCCCCTAGAGGGCTATGGTGAAAAAGGAAATATCCTCAGATGAAATCTGGAAAGAAGCTTTCTGAGAAACTGCTCTGTGATGTGTGACTTCCACTCACAGAGTTACATCTGTATTTCGTGGATCTCTTTGCTAGCCTTATTTCTGTGGAATCTGAGAACAGATATTTCGGATCCCTTTGAAGACTATAGGGCCAAAGGAAATATCCTCCGAAAACAAAGAGAAAGAAGCTGTCTGAGAAACTTCTTTGTGTTCTGTGAAATCATCTCACAGAGTTTCAGCTTTCCCCTCAAGAAGCCTTTCGCTAAGACAGTTCTTGTGGAATTGGCAAAGTGATATTTGGAAGCCCTTAGAGGGCTATAGTGAAAAAGGAAATATCCTCAGATGAAATCTGGAAAGAAGCTTTCTGAGAAACTGCTTAGTGTTCTGTTAATTCATCTCACAGAGTTACATCTGTATTTCGTGGATCTCTTGCTAGCCTTATTTCTGTGGAATCTGAGAACAGATATTTCGGATCCCTTTGAAGACTATAGGGCCAAAGGAAATATCCTGCGATAACAAAGAGAAAGAAGCTTTCTGAGAAACTTCTTTGTGTTCTGTGAAATCATCTCACAGAGTTACAGCTTTCCCCTCAAGAAGCCTTTCGATAAGACAGTTTTTGTGGAATTGGCAAAGTGATATTTGGAAGCCCATAGAGGGCTATGGTGAAAAAGGAAATATCCTCAGATGAAATCTGGAAAGAAGCTTTCTGAGAAACTGCTTGGTGTTCTATTAATTCATCTCAAAGAGTTATATCTGTATTTCGTGGATCTCTTTGCTAGCCTTATTTCTGTGGAATCTGAGAACAGATATTTCCGATCCCTTTGAAGACTATAGGGCCAAAGGAAATATCCTCCGATAACAAAGAGAAAGAAGCTTTCTGAGAAACTTCTTTGTGTTCTGTGAAATCATCTCACAGAGTTACAGCTTTCCCCTCAAGAAGCCTTTCGCTAAGACAGTTCTTGTGGAATTGGAAAAGTGATATTTGGAAGCCCATAGAGGGCTATGGTGAAAAAGGAAATATCCTCAGATGAAATCTGGAAAGAAGCTTTCTGAGAAACTGCTTAGTGTTCTGTTAATTCATCTCACAGAGTTACATCTGTATTTCGTGGATCTCTTTGCTAGCCTTATTTCTGTGGAATCTGAGAACAGATATTTCGGATCCCTTTGAAGACTATAGGGCCAAAGGAAATATCCTCCGAAAACAAAGAGAAAGAAGCTTTCTGAGAAACTTCTTTGTGTTCTGTGAAATCATCTCACAGAGTTTCAGCTTTCCCCTCAAGAAGCCTTTCGCTAAGACAGTTCTTGTGGAATTGGCAAAGTGATATTTGGAAGCCCATAGAGGGCTATGGTGAAAAAGGAAATATCCTCAGATGAAATCTGGAAAGAAGCTTTCTGAGAAACTGCTTAGTGTTCTGTTAATTCATCTCACAGAGTTACATCTGTATTTCGTGGATCTCTTGCTAGCCTTATTTCTGTGGAATCTGAGAACAGATATTTCGGATCCCTTTGAAGACTATAGGGCCAAAGGAAATATCCTGCGATAACAAAGAGAAAGAAGCTTTCTGAGAAACTTCTTTGTGTTCTGTGAAATCATCTCACAGAGTTACAGCTTTCCCCTCAAGAAGCCTTTCGCTAAGACAGTTCTTGTGGAATTGGCAAAGTGATATTTGGAAGCCCATAGAGGGCTACGGTGAAAAAGGAAATATCCTCAGATGAAATCTGGAAAGAAGCTTTCTGAGAAACTGCTTAGTGTTCTGTTAATTCATCTCACAGAGTTACATCTGTGTTTCGTGGATCTCTTTGCTAGCCTTATTTCTGTGGAATCTGAGAACAGATATTTCGGATCCCTTTGAAGACTATAGGGCCAAAGGAAATATCCTCCGAAAACAAAGAGAAAGAAGCTGTCTGAGAAACTTCTTTGTGTTCTGTGAAATCATCTCACAGAGTTTCAGCTTTCCCCTTAAGAAGCCTTTCGCTAAGACTGTTCTTGTGGAATTGGCAAAGTGATATTTGGAAGCCCATAGAGGGCTATGGTGAAAAAGGAAATATCCTCAGATGAAATCTGGAAAGAAGCTTTCTGAGAAACTGCTTAGTGTCCTGTTAATTCATCTCACAGAGTTACATCTGTATTTCGTGGATCTCTTGCTATCCTTATTTCTGTGGAATCTGAGAACAGATATTTCGGATCCCTTTGAAGACTATAGGGCCAAAGGAAATATCCTGCGATAACAAAGAGAAAGAAGCTTTCTGAGAAACTTCTTTGTGTTCTGTGAAATCATCTCACAGAGTTACAGCTTTCCCCTCAAGAAGCCTTTCGCTAAGACAGTTCTTGTGGAATTGGCAAAGTGATATTTGGAAGTCCATAGAGGGCTATGGTGAAAAAGGAAATATCCTCACATGAAATCTGGAAAGAAGCTTTCTGAGAAACTGCTTAGTGTTCTGTTAATTCATCTCACAGAGTTACATCTGTGTTTCGTGGATCTCTTTGCTAGCCTTATTTCTGTGGAATCTGAGAACAGATGTTTCCGATCCCTTTGAAGACTATAGGGCCAAAGGAAATATCCTCCGAAAACAAAGAGAAAGAAGCTTTCTGAGAAACTTCTTTGTGTTCTGTGAAATCATCTCACAGAGTTACAGCTTTCCCCTCAAGAAGCCTTTCGCTAAGACAGTTCTTGTGGAATTGGCAAAGTGATATTTGGAAGCCCATAGAGGGCTATGGTGAAAAAGGAAATATCCTCAGATGAAATCTGTAAAGAAGCGTTCTGAGAAACTGCTCTGTGATGTGTGACTTCCACTCACAGAGTTACATCTGTATTTCGTGGATCTCTTTGCTAGCCTTATTTCTGTGGAATCTGAGAACAGATATTTCGGATCCCTTTGAAGACTATAGGGCCAAAGGAAATATCCTCCGAAAACAAAGAGAAAGAAGCTGTCTGAGAAACTTCTTTGTGTTCTGTGAAATCATCTCACAGAGTTTCAACTTTCCCCTCAAGAAGCCTTTCGCTAAGACAGTTCTTGTGGAATTGGAAAAGTGATATTTGGAAGCCCATAGAGGGCAATGGTGAAAAAGGAAATATCCGCAGATGAAATCTGGAAAGAAGCTTTCTGAGAAACTGCTCTGTGATGTGTGACTTCCACTCACAGAGTTACATCTGTATTTCGTGGATCTCTTTGCTTGCCTTATTTCTGTGGAATCTGAGAACAGACATTTCGGATCCCTTTGAACACTATAGGGCCAAAGGAAATATCTTCCCATAACAAAGAGAAAGAAGCTTTCTGAGAAACTTCTTTGTGTTTTGTGAAATCATCTCACAGAGTTACAGCTTTCCCCTCAAGAAGACTTTCGCTAAGACAGTTCTTGTGGAATTTGCAAAGTGATATTTGGAAGCCTTAGAGGGCTATGGTGAAAAAGGAAATATCCAAAGATGAAATCTTTAAAGAAACTTTCTGAGAAAATGCTTAGTGTTCTGTTAATTCATCTCACAGAGTTACATCGGTATTTCGTGGATCTCTTTGCTAGCCTTATTTATGTGGAATCTGAGAACAGATATTTCAGATCCGTTTGAATACTATAGGGCCAAAGGAAATATCCTCCGATAACAAAGAGAAAGAAGCTTTCTGAGATACTTCTTTGAGTTCTGTGATATCATCTCACAGAGTTACAGCTTTCCCCTCAAGAAGCCTTTCGCTAAGACAGTTCTTGTGGAATTGGCAAAGTGATATTTGGAAGCCCTTAGAGGGCTACGGTGAAAAAGGAAATATCCTCTGATGAAATCTGGAAAGAAGCTTTCTGAGAAACTGCTTAGTGTTCTCTTAATTCATCTCACAGAGTTACATGTGTATTTCGTGGATTTCTTTGCTAGCCTTATTTCTATGGAATCTGAGAACAGATATTTCGGATCCCTTTGAAGACTATAGGGCCAAAGGAAATATCCTCCGATAACAAAGAGAAAGAAGCTTTCTGAGAAACTTCTTTGTGTTCTGTGAAATCATCTCACAGAGTTACAGCTTTCCCCTCAAGAAGCCTTTCGCTAAGTCAGTTCTTGTGGAATTGGAAAAGTGATATTTTGAAGCCCTTAGAGGGCTATGGTGAAAAAGGAAATATCCTCTGATGAAATCTGGAAAGAAGCTTTCTGAGAAACTGCTTAGTGTTCTCTTAATTCATCTCACAGAGTTACATGTGTATTTCGTGGATTTCTTTGCTAGCCTTATTTCTGTGGAATCTGAGAACAGATATTTCGGATCCCTTTGAAGACTATAGGGCCAAAGGAAATATCCTCCGATAACAAAGAGAAAGAAGCTTTCTGAGAAACTTCTTTGTGTTCTGTGAAATCATCTCACAGAGTTACAGCTTTCCCCTCAAGAAGCCTTTCGCTAAGACAGTTCTTGTGGAATTGGAAAAGTGATATTTGGAAGCCCATAGAGTGCAATGGTGAAAAAGGAAATATCCTCAGATGAAATCTGGAAAGAAGCTTTCTGAGAAACTGCTCTGTGATGTGTGACTTCCACTCACAGAGATACATCTGTATTTCGTGGATCTCTTTGCTTGCCTTATTTCTGTGGAATCTGAGAACAGACATTTCGGATCCCTTTGAACACTATAGGGCCAAAGGAAATATCTTCCCATAACAAAGAGAAAGAAGCTTTCTGAGAAACTTCTTTGTGTTTTGTGAAATCATCTCACAGAGTTACAGCTTTCCCCTCAAGAAGACTTTCGCTAAGACAGTTCTTGTGGAATTTGCAAAGTGATATTTGGAAGCCTTAGAGGGCTATGGTGAAAAAGGAAATATCCAAAGATGATATCTGGAGAGAAACTCTCTGAGAAAATGCTTAGTGTTCTGTTAATTCATCTCACAGAGTTACATGTGTATTTCGTGGATCTCTTTGCTAGCCTTATTTCTGTGGAATCTGAGAACAGATATTTCGGATCCTTTTGAACACTATAGGGCCAAAGGAAATATCTTCCGATAACAAAGAGAAAGAAGCTTTCTGAGAAACTTCTTAGTGTTTTGTGAAATCATCTCACAGAGTTACAGCTTTCCCCTCAAGATGCCTTTCGCTAAGACAGTTCTTGTGGAATTGGCAAAGTGATATTTGAAAGCCCTTAGAGGGCTATGGTGAAAAGGAAATATCCTCAGATGAAATCTGGAAAGAAGCTTTCTGAGAAACTGCTCTGTGATGTGTGACTTCCACTCACAGAGTTACATCGGTATTTCCTGGATCTCTTTGCTAGCCTTATTTCTGTGGAATCTGAGAACAGATATTTCAGATCCGTTTGAATACTATAGGGCCAAAGGAAATATCCTCCGATAACAAAGAGAAAGAAGCTTTCTGAGAAACTTCTTTGTGTTCTGTGAAATCATCTCACAGAGTTACAGCTTTCCCCTCAAGAAGCCTTTCGCTAAGACAGTTCTTGTGGAATTGGCAAAGTGATATTTGGAAGCCCATAGAGGGCTATGGTGAAAAAGGAAATATCCTCAGATGAAATCTGGAAAGAAGCTTTCAGAGAAACTGCTTAGTGTTCTGTTAATTCATCTCACAGAGTTACATCGGTATTTCGTGGATCTCTTTGCTAGCCTTATTTCTGTGGAATCTGAGAACAGATATTTCGGATCCCTTTGAAGACTATAGGGCCAAAGGAAATATCCTCCGATAACAAAGAGAAAGAAGCTTTCTGAGAAACTTCTTTGTGTTCTGTGAAATCATCTCACAGAGTTACAGCTTTCCCCTCAAGAAGCCTTTCGCTAAGACAGTTCTTGTGGAATTGGCAAAGTGATATTTGAAAGCCCATAGAGGGCTATGGTGAAAAAGGAAATATCCTCAGATGAAATCTGGAAAGAAGCTTTCTGAGAAACTGCTTAGTGTTCTGTTAATTCATCTCACAGAGTTACATCTGTATTTCGTGGATCTCTTTGCTAGCCTTATTTCTGTGGAATCTGAGAACAGATATTTCGGATCCCATTGAAGACTATAGGGCCAAAGGAAATATCCTCCGATAACAAAGAGGAAGAAGCTTTCTGAGAAACTTCTTTGTGTTCTGTGAAATCATCTCACAGAGTTACAGCTTTCCCCTCAGGAAGCCTTTCGCTAAGACAGTTCGTGTGGAATTGGCAAAGTGATATTTGGAAGCCCATAGAGGGCTATGGTGAAAAAGGAAATATCCTCAGATGAAATCTGGAAAGAAGCTTTCTGAGAAACTGCTTAGTGTTCTGTTAATTCATCTCACAGAGTTACATCGGTATTTCGTGGATCTCTTTGCTAGCCTTATTTCTGTGGAATCTGAGAACAGATATTTCAGACCCGTTTGAATACTATAGGGCCAAAGGAAATATCCTCCGATAACAAAGAGAAAGAAGCTTTCTGAGATACTTCTTTGAGTTCTGTGATATCATCTCACAGAGTTACAGCTTTCCCCTCAAGAAGCCTTTCGCTAAGACAGTTCTTGTGGAATTGGCAAAGTGATATTTGGAAGCCCTTAGAGGGCTACGGTGAAAAAGGAAATATCCTCTGATGAAATCTGGAAAGAAGCTTTCTGAGAAACTGCTTAGTGTTCTCTTAATTCATCTCACAGAGTTACATGTGTATTTCGTGGATTTCTTTGCTAGCCTTATTTCTATGGAATCTGAGAACAGATATTTCGGATCCCTTTGAAGACTATAGGGCCAAAGGAAATATCCTCCGATAACAAAGAGAAAGAAGCTTTCTGAGAAACTTCTTTGTGTTCTGTGAAATCATCTCACAGAGTTACAGCTTTCCCCTCAAGAAGCCTTTCGCTAAGTCAGTTCTTGTGGAATTGGCAAAGTGATATTTTGAAGCCCTTAGAGGGCTATGGTGAAAAAGGAAATATCCTCTGATGAAATCTGGAAAGAAGCTTTCTGAGAAACTGCTTAGTGTTCTCTTAATTCATCTCACAGAGTTACATGTGTATTTCGTGGATTTCTTTGCTAGCCTTATTTCTGTGGAATCTGAGAACAGATATTTCGGATCCCTTTGAAGACTATAGGGCCAAAGGAAATATCCTCCGATAACAAAGAGAAAGAAGCTTTCTGAGAAACTTCTTTGTGTTCTGTGAAATCATCTCACAGAGTTACAGCTTTCCCCTCAAGAAGCCTTTCGCTAAGACAGTTCTTGTGGAATTGGAAAAGTGATATTTGGAAGCCCATAGAGGGCAATGGTGAAAAAGGAAATATCCGCAGATGAAATCTGGAAAGAAGCTTTCTGAGAAACTGCTCTGTGATGTGTGACTTCCACTCACAGAGTTACATCTGTATTTCGTGGATCTCTTTGCTTGCCTTATTTCTGTGGAATCTGAGAACAGACATTTCGGATCCCTTTGAACACTATAGGGCCAAAGGAAATATCTTCCCATAACAAAGAGAAAGAAGCTTTCTGAGAAACTTCTTTGTGTTTTGTGAAATCATCTCACAGAGTTACAGCTTTCCCCTCAAGAAGACTTTCGCTAAGACAGTTCTTGTGGAATTTGCAAAGTGATATTTGGAAGCCTTAGAGGGCTATGGTGAAAAAGCAAATATCCAAAGATGAAATCTGGAAAGAAACTTTCTGAGAAAATGCTTAGTGTTCTGTTAATTCATCTCACAGAGTTACATGTGTATTTCGTGGATCTCTTTGCTAGCCTTATTTCTGTGGAATCTGAGAACAGATATTTCAGATCCGTTTGAATACTATAGGGCCAAAGGAAATATCCTCCGATAACAAAGAGAAAGAAGCTTTCTGAGAAACTTCTTTGTGTTCTGTGAAATCATCTCACAGAGTTACAGCTTTCCCCTCAAGAAGCCTTTCGCTAAGACAGTTCTTGTGGAATTGGCAAAGTGATATTTGGAAGCCCTTAGAGGGCTATGGTGAAAAAGGAAATATCATCTGATGAAATCTGGAAAGAAGCTTTCTGAGAAACTGCTTAGTGTTCTCTTAATTCATCTCACAGAGTTACATGTGTATTTCGTGGATTTCTTTGCTAGCCTTATTTCTGTGGAATCTGAGAACAGATATTTCGGATCCCTTTGAAGAATATAGGGCCAAAGGAAATATCCTCCGATAGCAAAGAGAAAGAAGCTTTCTAAGAAACTTCTTTGTGTTCTGTGAAATCATCTCACAGAGTTACAGATTTCCCCTCAAGAAGCCTTTCGCTAAGACAGTTCTTGTGGAATTGGCAAAGTGATATTTGGAAGCCCATAGAGGGCTATGGTGAAAAAGGAAATATCCTCAGATGAAATCTGGAAAGAAGCTTTCAGAGAAACTGCTTAGTGTTCTGTTAATTCATCTCACAGAGTTACATCGGTATTTCGTGGATCTCTTTGCTAGCCTTATTTCTGTGGAATCTGAGAACAGATATTTCGGATCCCTTTGAAGACTATAGGGCCAAAGGAAATATCCTCCGATAACAAAGAGAAAGAAGCTTTCTGAGAAACTTCTTTGTGTTCTGTGAAATCATCTCACAGAGTTACAGCTTTCCCCTCAAGAAGCCTTTCGCTAAGACAGTTCTTGTGGAATTGGCAAAGTGATATTTGAAAGCCCATAGAGGGCTATGGTGAAAAAGGAAATATCCTCAGATGAAATCTGGAAAGAAGCTTTCTGAGAAACTGCTTAGTGTTCTGTTAATTCATCTCACAGAGTTACATCTGTATTTCGTGGATCTCTTTGCTAGCCTTATTTCTGTGGAATCTGAGAACAGATATTTCGGATCCCATTGAAGACTATAGGGCCAAAGGAAATATCCTCCGATAACAAAGAGGAAGAAGCTTTCTGAGAAACTTCTTTGTGTTCTGTGAAATCATCTCACAGAGTTACAGCTTTCCCCTCAGGAAGCCTTTCGCTAAGACAGTTCGTGTGGAATTGGCAAAGTGATATTTGGAAGCCCATAGAGGGCTATGGTGAAAAAGGAAATATCCTCAGATGAAATCTGGAAAGAAGCTTTCTGAGAAACTGCTTAGTGTTCTGTTAATTCATCTCACAGAGTTACATCGGTATTTCGTGGATCTCTTTGCTAGCCTTATTTCTGTGGAATCTGAGAACAGATATTTCAGACCCGTTTGAATACTATAGGGCCAAAGGAAATATCCTCCGATAACAAAGAGAAAGAAGCTTTCTGAGATACTTCTTTGAGTTCTGTGATATCATCTCACAGAGTTACAGCTTTCCCCTCAAGAAGCCTTTCGCTAAGACAGTTCTTGTGGAATTGGCAAAGTGATATTTGGAAGCCCTTAGAGGGCTACGGTGAAAAAGGAAATATCCTCTGATGAAATCTGGAAAGAAGCTTTCTGAGAAACTGCTTAGTGTTCTCTTAATTCATCTCACAGAGTTACATGTGTATTTCGTGGATTTCTTTGCTAGCCTTATTTCTATGGAATCTGAGAACAGATATTTCGGATCCCTTTGAAGACTATAGGGCCAAAGGAAATATCCTCCGATAACAAAGAGAAAGAAGCTTTCTGAGAAACTTCTTTGTGTTCTGTGAAATCATCTCACAGAGTTACAGCTTTCCCCTCAAGAAGCCTTTCGCTAAGTCAGTTCTTGTGGAATTGGCAAAGTGATATTTTGAAGCCCTTAGAGGGCTATGGTGAAAAAGGAAATATCCTCTGATGAAATCTGGAAAGAAGCTTTCTGAGAAACTGCTTAGTGTTCTCTTAATTCATCTCACAGAGTTACATGTGTATTTCGTGGATTTCTTTGCTAGCCTTATTTCTGTGGAATCTGAGAACAGATATTTCGGATCCCTTTGAAGACTATAGGGCCAAAGGAAATATCCTCCGATAACAAAGAGAAAGAAGCTTTCTGAGAAACTTCTTTGTGTTCTGTGAAATCATCTCACAGAGTTACAGCTTTCCCCTCAAGAAGCCTTTCGCTAAGACAGTTCTTGTGGAATTGGAAAAGTGATATTTGGAAGCCCATAGAGGGCAATGGTGAAAAAGGAAATATCCGCAGATGAAATCTGGAAAGAAGCTTTCTGAGAAACTGCTCTGTGATGTGTGACTTCCACTCACAGAGTTACATCTGTATTTCGTGGATCTCTTTGCTTGCCTTATTTCTGTGGAATCTGAGAACAGACATTTCGGATCCCTTTGAACACTATAGGGCCAAAGGAAATATCTTCCCATAACAAAGAGAAAGAAGCTTTCTGAGAAACTTCTTTGTGTTTTGTGAAATCATCTCACAGAGTTACAGCTTTCCCCTCAAGAAGACTTTCGCTAAGACAGTTCTTGTGGAATTTGCAAAGTGATATTTGGAAGCCTTAGAGGGCTATGGTGAAAAAGCAAATATCCAAAGATGAAATCTGGAAAGAAACTTTCTGAGAAAATGCTTAGTGTTCTGTTAATTCATCTCACAGAGTTACATGTGTATTTCGTGGATCTCTTTGCTAGCCTTATTTCTGTGGAATCTGAGAACAGATATTTCAGATCCGTTTGAATACTATAGGGCCAAAGGAAATATCCTCCGATAACAAAGAGAAAGAAGCTTTCTGAGAAACTTCTTTGTGTTCTGTGAAATCATCTCACAGAGTTACAGCTTTCCCCTCAAGAAGCCTTTCGCTAAGACAGTTCTTGTGGAATTGGCAAAGTGATATTTGGAAGCCCTTAGAGGGCTATGGTGAAAAAGGAAATATCATCTGATGAAATCTGGAAAGAAGCTTTCTGAGAAACTGCTTAGTGTTCTCTTAATTCATCTCACAGAGTTACATGTGTATTTCGTGGATTTCTTTGCTAGCCTTATTTCTGTGGAATCTGAGAACAGATATTTCGGATCCCTTTGAAGAATATAGGGCCAAAGGAAATATCCTCCGATAGCAAAGAGAAAGAAGCTTTCTAAGAAACTTCTTTGTGTTCTGTGAAATCATCTCACAGAGTTACAGATTTCCCCTCAAGAAGCCTTTCGCTAAGACAGTTCTTGTGGAATTGGCAAAGTGATATTTGGAAGCCCATAGAGGGCTATGGTGAAAAAGGAAATATCCTCAGATGAAATCTGGAAAGAAGCTTTCAGAGAAACTGCTTAGTGTTCTGTTAATTCATCTCACAGAGTTACATCGGTATTTCGTGGATCTCTTTGCTAGCCTTATTTCTGTGGAATCTGAGAACAGATATTTCGGATCCCTTTGAAGACTATAGGGCCAAAGGAAATATCCTCCGATAACAAAGAGAAAGAAGCTTTCTGAGAAACTTCTTTGTGTTCTGTGAAATCATCTCACAGAGTTACAGCTTTCCCCTCAAGAAGCCTTTCGCTAAGACAGTTCTTGTGGAATTGGCAAAGTGATATTTGGAAGCCCATGGAGGGCTATGGTGAAAAAGGAAATATCCTCAGATGAAATCTGGAAAGAAGCTTTCTGAGAAACTGCTTAGTGTTCTGTTAATTCATCTCACAGAGTTACATCGGTATTTCGTGGATCTCTTTGCTAGCCTTATTTATGTGGAATCTGAGAACAGATATTTCAGATCCGTTTGAATACTATAGGGCCAAAGGAAATATCCTCCGATAACAAAGAGAAAGAAGCTTTCTGAGATACTTCTTTGAGTTCTGTGATATCATCTCACAGAGTTACAGCTTTCCCCTCAAGAAGCCTTTCGCTAAGACAGTTCTTGTGGAATTGGAAAAGTGATATTTGGAAGCCCTAAGAGGGCTACGGTGAAAAAGGAAATATCCTTTGATGAAATCTGGAAAGAAGCTTTCTGAGAAACTGCTTAGTGTTCTCTTAATTCATCTCACAGAGTTACATGTGTATTTCGTGGATTTCTTTGCTAGCCTTATTTCTATGGAATCTGAGAACAGATATTTCGGATCCCTTTGAAGACTATAGGGCCAAAGGAAATATCCTCCGATAACAAAGAGAAAGAAGCTTTCTGAGAAACTTCTTTGTGTTCTGTGAAATCATCTCACAGAGTTACAGCTTTCCCCTCAAGAAGCCTTTCGCTAAGTCAGTTCTTGTGGAATTGGCAAAGTGATATTTTGAAGCCCTTAGAGGGCTATGGTGAAAAAGGAAATATCCTCTGATGAAATCTGGAAAGAAGCTTTCTGAGAAACTGCTTAGTGTTCTCTTAATTCATCTCACAGAGTTACATGTGTATTTCGTGGATTTCTTTGCTAGCCTTATTTCTGTGGAATCTGAGAACAGATATTTCGGATCCCTTTGAAGACTATAGGGCCAAAGGAAATATCCTCCGATAACAAAGAGAAAGAAGCTTTCTGAGAAACTTCTTTGTGTTCTGTGAAATCATCTCACAGAGTTACAGCTTTCCCCTCAAGAAGCCTTTCGCTAAGACAGTTCTTGTGGAATTGGAAAAGTGATATTTGGAAGCCCATAGAGTGCAATGGTGGAAAAGGAAATATCCTCAGATGAAATCTGGAAAGAAGCTTTCTGAGAAACTGCTCTGTGATGTGTGACTTCCACTCACAGAGTTACATCTGTATTTCGTGGATCTCTTTGCTTGCCTTATTTCTGTGGAATCTGAGAACAGACATTTCGGATCCCTTTGAACACTATAGGGCCAAAGGAAATATCTTCCCATAACAAAGAGAAAGAAGCTTTCTGAGAAACTTCTTTGTGTTTTGTGAAATCATCTCACAGAGTTACAGCTTTCCCCTCAAGAAGACTTTCGCTAAGACAGTTCTTGTGGAATTTGCAAAGTGATATTTGGAAGCCTTAGAGGGCTATGGTGAAAAAGGAAATATCCAAAGATGAAATCTGGAAAGAAACTTTCTGAGAAAATGCTTAGTGTTCTGTTAATTCATCTCACAGAGTTACATGTGTATTTCGTGGATCTCTTTGCTAGCCTTATTTCTGTGGAATCTGAGAACAGATATTTCGGATCCTTTTGAACACTATAGGGCCAAAGGAAATATCTTCCGATAACAAAGAGAAAGAAGCTTTCTGAGAAACTTCTTAGTGTTTTGTGAAATCATCTCACAGAGTTACAGCTTTCCCCTCAAGATGCCTTTCGCTAAGACAGTTCTTGTGGAATTGGCAAAGTGATATTTGAAAGCCCTTAGAGGGCTATGGTGAAAAGGAAATATCCTCAGATGAAATCTGGAAAGAAGCTTTCTGAGAAACTGCTCTGTGATGTGTGACTTCCACTCACAGAGTTACATGTGTATTTCGTGGATCTCTTTGCTAGCCTTATTTCTGTGGAATCTGAGAACAGATATTTCAGATCCGTTTGAATACTATAGGGCCAAAGGAAATATCCTCCGATAACAAAGAGAAAGAAGCTTTCTGAGAAACTTCTTTGTGTTCTGTGAAATCATCTCACAGAGTTACAGCTTTCCCCTCAAGAAGCCTTTCGCTAAGACAGTTCTTGTGGAATTGGCAAAGTGATATTTGGAAGCCCTTAGAGGGCTATGGTGAAAAAGGAAATATCATCTGATGAAATCTGGAAAGAAGCTTTCTGAGAAACTGCTTAGTGTTCTCTTAATTCATCTCACAGAGTTACATGTGTATTTCGTGGATTTCTTTGCTAGCCTTATTTCTGTGGAATCTGAGAACAGATATTTCGGATCCCTTTGAAGAATATAGGGCCAAAGGAAATATCCTCCGATAGCAAAGAGAAAGAAGCTTTCTGAGAAACTTCTTTGTGTTCTGTGAAATCATCTCACAGAGTTACAGATTTCCCCTCAAGAAGCCTTTCGCTAAGACAGTTCTTGTGGAATTGGCAAAGTGATATTTGGAAGCCCATAGAGGGCTATGGTGAAAAAGGAAATATCCTCAGATGAAATCTGGAAAGAAGCTTTCAGAGAAACTGCTTAGTGTTCTGTTAATTCATCTCACAGAGTTACATCGGTATTTCGTGGATCTCTTTGCTAGCCTTATTTCTGTGGAATCTGAGAACAGATATTTCGGATCCCTTTGAAGACTATAGGGCCAAAGGAAATATCCTCCGATAACAAAGAGAAAGAAGCTTTCTGAGAAACTTCTTTGTGTTCTGTGAAATCATCTCACAGAGTTACAGCTTTCCCCTCAAGAAGCCTTTCGCTAAGACAGTTCTTGTGGAATTGGCAAAGTGATATTTGGAAGCCCATGGAGGGCTATGGTGAAAAAGGAAATATCCTCAGATGAAATCTGGAAAGAAGCTTTCTGAGAAACTGCTTAGTGTTCTGTTAATTCATCTCACAGAGTTACATCGGTATTTCGTGGATCTCTTTGCTAGCCTTATTTATGTGGAATCTGAGAACAGATATTTCAGATCCGTTTGAATACTATAGGGCCAAAGGAAATATCCTCCGATAACAAAGAGAAAGAAGCTTTCTGAGATACTTCTTTGAGTTCTGTGATATCATCTCACAGAGTTACAGCTTTCCCCTCAAGAAGCCTATCGCTAAGACAGTTCTTGTGGAATTGGAAAAGTGATATTTGGAAGCCCTAAGAGGGCTACGGTGAAAAAGGAAATATCCTTTGATGAAATCTGGAAAGAAGCTTTCTGAGAAACTGCTTAGTGTTCTCTTAATTCATCTCACAGAGTTACATGTGTATTTCGTGGATTTCTTTGCTAGCCTTATTTCTATGGAATCTGAGAACAGATATTTCGGATCCCTTTGAAGACTATAGGGCCAAAGGAAATATCCTCCGATAACAAAGAGAAAGAAGCTTTCTGAGAAACTTCTTTGTGTTCTGTGAAATCATCTCACAGAGTTACAGCTTTCCCCTCAAGAAGCCTTTCGCTAAGTCAGTTCTTGTGGAATTGGCAAAGTGATATTTTGAAGCCCTTAGAGGGCTATGGTGAAAAAGGAAATATCCTCTGATGAAATCTGGAAAGAAGCTTTCTGAGAAACTGCTTAGTGTTCTCTTAATTCATCTCACAGAGTTACATGTGTATTTCGTGGATTTCTTTGCTAGCCTTATTTCTGTGGAATCTGAGAACAGATATTTCGGATCCCTTTGAAGACTATAGGGCCAAAGGAAATATCCTCCGATAACAAAGAGAAAGAAGCTTTCTGAGAAACTTCTTTGTGTTCTGTGAAATCATCTCACAGAGTTACAGCTTTCCCCTCAAGAAGCCTTTCGCTAAGACAGTTCTTGTGGAATTGGAAAAGTGATATTTGGAAGCCCATAGAGTGCAATGGTGGAAAAGGAAATATCCTCAGATGAAATCTGGAAAGAAGCTTTCTGAGAAACTGCTCTGTGATGTGTGACTTCCACTCACAGAGTTACATCTGTATTTCGTGGATCTCTTTGCTTGCCTTATTTCTGTGGAATCTGAGAACAGACATTTCGGATCCCTTTGAACACTATAGGGCCAAAGGAAATATCTTCCCATAACAAAGAGAAAGAAGCTTTCTGAGAAACTTCTTTGTGTTTTGTGAAATCATCTCACAGAGTTACAGCTTTCCCCTCAAGAAGACTTTCGCTAAGACAGTTCTTGTGGAATTTGCAAAGTGATATTTGGAAGCCTTAGAGGGCTATGGTGAAAAAGGAAATATCCAAAGATGAAATCTGGAGAGAAACTTTCTGAGAAAATGCTTAGTGTTCTGTTAATTCATCTCACAGAGTTACATGTGTATTTCGTGGATCTCTTTGCTAGCCTTATTTCTGTGGAATCTGAGAACAGATATTTCGGATCCTTTTGAACACTATAGGGCCAAAGGAAATATCTTCCGATAACAAAGAGAAAGAAGCTTTCTGAGAAACTTCTTAGTGTTTTGTGAAATCATCTCACAGAGTTACAGCTTTCCCCTCAAGATGCCTTTCGCTAAGACAGTTCTTGTGGAATTGGCAAAGTGATATTTGAAAGCCCTTAGAGGGCTATGGTGAAAAGGAAATATCCTCAGATGAAATCTGGAAAGAAGCTTTCTGAGAAACTGCTCCGTGATGTGTGACTTCCACTCACAGAGTTACATCGGTATTTCGTGGATCTCTTTGCTAGCCTTATTTCTGTGGAATCTGAGAACAGATATTTCAGATCCGTTTGAATACTATAGGGCCAAAGGAAATATCCTCCGATAACAAAGAGAAAGAAGCTTTCTGAGAAACTTCTTTGAGTTCTGTGATATCATCTCACAGAGTTTCAGCTTTCCCCTCAAGAAGCCTTTCGCTAAGACAGTTCTTGTGGAATTGGCAAAGTGATATTTGGAAGCCCATAGAGGGCTATGGTGAAAAAGGAAATATCCTCAGATGAAATCTGGAAAGAAGCTTTCAGAGAAACTGCTTAGTGTTCTGTTAATTCATCTCACAGAGTTACATCGGTATTTCGTGGATCTCTTTGCTAGCCTTATTTCTGTGGAATCTGAGAACAGATATTTCGGATCCCTTTGAAGACTATAGGGCCAAAGGAAATATCCTCCGATAACAAAGAGAAAGAAGCTTTCTGAGAAACTTCTTTGTGTTCTGTGAAATCATCTCACAGAGTTACAGCTTTCCCCTCAAGAAGCCTTTCGCTAAGACAGTTCTTGTGGAATTGGCAAAGTGATATTTGAAAGCCCATAGAGGGCTATGGTGAAAAAGGAAATATCCTCAGATGAAATCTGGAAAGAAGCTTTCTGAGAAACTGCTTAGTGTTCTGTTAATTCATCTCACAGAGTTACATCTGTATTTCGTGGATCTCTTTGCTAGCCTTATTTCTGTGGAATCTGAGAACAGATATTTCGGATCCCATTGAAGACTATAGGGCCAAAGAAAATATCCTCCGATAACAAAGAGGAAGAAGCTTTCTGAGAAACTTCTTTGTGTTCTGTGAAATCATCTCACAGAGTTACAGCTTTCCCTTCAGGAAGCCTTTCGCTAAGACAGTTCGTGTGGAATTGGCAAAGTGATATTTGGAAGACCATAGAGGGCTATGGTGAAAAAGGAAATATCCTCAGATGAAATCTGGAAAGAAGCTTTCTGAGAAACTGCTTAGTGTTCTGTTAATTCATCTCACAGAGTTACATCGGTATTTCGTGGATCTCTTTGCTAGCCTTATTTCTGTGGAATCTGAGAACAGATATTTCAGACCCGTTTGAATACTATAGGGCCAAAGGAAATATCCTCCGATAACAAAGAGAAAGAAGCTTTCTGAGATACTTCTTTGAGTTCTGTGATATCATCTCACAGAGTTACAGCTTTCCCCTCAAGAAGCCTTTCGCTAAGACAGTTCTTGTGGAATTGGCAAAGTGATATTTGGAAGCCCTTAGAGGGCTACGGTGAAAAAGGAAATATCCTCTGATGAAATCTGGAAAGAAGCTTTCTGAGAAACTGCTTAGTGTTCTCTTAATTCATCTCACAGAGTTACATGTGTATTTCGTGGATTTCTTTGCTAGCCTTATTTCTATGGAATCTGAGAACAGATATTTCGGATCCCTTTGAAGACTATAGGGCCAAAGGAAATATCCTCCGATAACAAAGAGAAAGAAGCTTTCTGAGAAACTTCTTTGTGTTCTGTGAAATCATCTCACAGAGTTACAGCTTTCCCCTCAAGAAGCCTTTCGCTAAGTCAGTTCTTGTGGAATTGGCAAAGTGATATTTTGAAGCCCTTAGAGGGCTATGGTGAAAAAGGAAATATCCTCTGATGAAATCTGGAAAGAAGCTTTCTGAGAAACTGCTTAGTGTTCTCTTAATTCATCTCACAGAGTTACATGTGTATTTCGTGGATCTCTTTGCTAGCCTTATTTCTGTGGAATCTGAGAACAGATATTTCGGATCCCTTTGAAGACTATAGGGCCAAAGGAAATATCCTCCGATAACAAAGAGAAAGAAGCTTTCTGAGAAACTTCTTTGTGTTCTGTGAAATCATCTCACAGAGTTACAGCTTTCCCCTCAAGAAGCCTTTCGCTAAGACAGTTCTTGTGGAATTGGAAAAGTGATATTTGGAAGCCCATAGAGGGCAATGGTGAAAAAGGAAATATCCGCAGATGAAATCTGGAAAGAAGCTTTCTGAGAAACTGCTCTGTGATGTGTGACTTCCACTCACAGAGTTACATCTGTATTTCGTGGATCTCTTTGCTTGCCTTATTTCTGTGGAATCTGAGAACAGACATTTCGGATCCCTTTGAACACTATAGGGCCAAAGGAAATATCTTCCCATAACAAAGAGAAAGAAGCTTTCTGAGAAACTTCTTTGTGTTTTGTGAAATCATCTCACAGAGTTACAGCTTTCCCCTCAAGAAGACTTTCGCTAAGACAGTTCTTGTGGAATTTGCAAAGTGATATTTGGAAGCCTTAGAGGGCTATG
Source organism: Macaca fascicularis (assembly GCF_037993035.2). Lineage (NCBI taxonomy): Eukaryota > Metazoa > Chordata > Mammalia > Primates > Cercopithecidae > Macaca > Macaca fascicularis. Next base: position 97,145,664 of record NC_088375.1, read on the forward strand.
GTGAAAAAGGAAATATCCAAAGATGAAATCTGGAAAGAAACTTTCTGAGAAAATGCTTAGTGTTCTGTTAATTCATCTCACAGAGTTACATCGGTATTTCGTGGATCTATTTGCTAGCCTTATTTATGTGGAATCTGAGAACAGATATTTCAGATCCGTTTGAATACTATAGGGCCAAAGGAAATATCCTCCGATAACAAAGAGAAAGAAGCTTTCTGAGATACTTCTTTGAGTTCTGTGATATCATCTCACAGAGTTACAGCTTTCCCCTCAAGAAGCCTTTCGCTAAGACAGTTCTTGTGGAATTGGCAAAGTGATATTTGGAAGCCCTTAGAGGGCTACGGTGAAAAAGGAAATATCCTCTGATGAAATCTGGAAAGAAGCTTTCTGAGAAACTGCTTAGTGTTCTCTTAATTCATCTCACAGAGTTACATGTGTATTTCGTGGATTTCTTTGCTAGCCTTATTTCTATGGAATCTGAGAACAGATATTTCGGATCCCTTTGAAGACTATAGGGCCAAAGGAAATATCCTCCGATAACAAAGAGAAAGAAGCTTTCTGAGAAACTTCTTTGTGTTCTGTGAAATCATCTCACAGAGTTACAGCTTTCCCCTCAAGAAGCCTTTCGCTAAGTCAGTTCTTGTGGAATTGGCAAAGTGATATTTTGAAGCCCTTAGAGGGCTATGGTGAAAAAGGAAATATCCTCTGATGAAATCTGGAAAGAAGCTTTCTGAGAAACTGCTTAGTGTTCTCTTAATTCATCTCACAGAGTTACATGTGTATTTCGTGGATTTCTTTGCTAGCCTTATTTCTGTGGAATCTGAGAACAGATATTTCGGATCCCTTTGAAGACTATAGGGCCAAAGGAAATATCCTCCGATAACAAAGAGAAAGAAGCTTTCTGAGAAACTTCTTTGTGTTCTGTGAAATCATCTCACAGAGTTACAGCTTTCCCCTCAAGAAGCCTTTCGCTAAGACAGTTCTTGTGGAATTGGAAAAGTGATATTTGGAAGCCCATAGAGTGCAATGGTGAAAAAGGAAATATCCTCAGATGAAATCTGGAAAGAAGCTTTCTGAGAAACTGCTCTGTGATGTGTGACTTCCACTCACAGAGTTACATCTGTATTTCGTGGATCTCTTTGCTTGCCTTATTTCTGTGGAATCTGAGAACAGACATTTCGGATCCCTTTGAACACTATAGGGCCAAAGGAAATATCTTCCCATAACAAAGAGAAAGAAGCTTTCTGAGAAACTTCTTTGTGTTTTGTGAAATCATCTCACAGAGTTACAGCTTTCCCCTCAAGAAGACTTTCGCTAAGACAGTTCTTGTGGAATTTGCAAAGTGATATTTGGAAGCCTTAGAGGGCTATGGTGAAAAAGGAAATATCCAAAGATGATATCTGGAGAGAAACTCTCTGAGAAAATGCTTAGTGTTCTGTTAATTCATCTCACAGAGTTACATGTGTATTTCGTGGATCTCTTTGCTAGCCTTATTTCTGTGGAATCTGAGAACAGATATTTCGGATCCTTTTGAACACTATAGGGCCAAAGGAAATATCTTCCGATAACAAAGAGAAAGAAGCTTTCTGAGAAACTTCTTAGTGTTTTGTGAAATCATCTTACAGAGTTACAGCTTTCCCCTCAAGATGCCTTTCGCTAAGACAGTTCTTGTGGAATTGGCAAAGTGATATTTGAAAGCCCTTAGAGGGCTATGGTGAAAAGGAAATATCCTCAGATGAAATCTGGAAAGAAGCTTTCTGAGAAACTGCTCTGTGATGTGTGACTTCCACTCACAGAGTTACATCGGTATTTCCTGGATCTCTTTGCTAGCCTTATTTCTGTGGAATCTGAGAACAGATATTTCAGATCCGTTTGAATACTATAGGGCCAAAGGAAATATCCTCCGATAACAAAGAGAAAGAAGCTTTCTGAGAAACTTCTTTGTGTTCTGTGAAATCATCTCACATAGTTACAGCTTTCCCCTCAAGAAGCCTTTCGCTAAGACAGTTCTTGTGGAATTGGCAAAGTGATATTTGGAAGCCCATAGAGGGCTATGGTGAAAAAGGAAATATCCTCAGATGAAATCTGGAAAGAAGCTTTCAGAGAAACTGCTTAGTGTTCTGTTAATTCATCTCACAGAGTTACATCTGTATTTCGTGGATCTCTTTGCTAGCCTTATTTCTGTGGAATCTGAGAACAGATATTTCGGATCCCTTTGAAGACTATAGGGCCAAAGGAAATATCCTCCGATAACAAAGAGAAAGAAGCTTTCTGAGAAACTTCTTTGTGTTCTGTGAAATCATCTCACAGAGTTACAGCTTTCCCCTCAAGAAGCCTTTCGCTAAGACAGGTCTTGTGGAATTGGCAAAGTGATATTTGAAAGCCCATAGAGGGCTATGGTGAAAAAGGAAATATCCTCAGATGAAATCTGGAAAGAAGCTTTCTGAGAAACTGCTTAGTGTTCTGTTAATTCATCTCACAGAGTTACATCGGTATTTCGTGGATCTCTTTGCTAGCCTTATTTATGTGGAATCTGAGAACAGATATTTCGGATCCCATTGAAGACTATAGGGCCAAAGGAAATATCCTCCGATAACAAAGAGGAAGAAGCTTTCTGAGAAACTTCTTTGTGTTCTGTGAAATCATCTCACAGAGTTACAGCTTTCCCCTCAGAAAGCCTTTCGCTAAGACAGTTCTTGTGGAATTGGCAAAGTGATATTTGGAAGCCCTTAGAGGGCTACGGTGAAAAAGGAAATATCCTCTGATGAAATCTGGAAAGAAGCTTTCTGAGAAACTGCTTAGTGTTCTCTTAATTCATCTCACAGAGTTACATGTGTATTTCGTGGATTTCTTTGCTAGCCTTATTTCTATGGAATCTGAGAACAGATATTTCGGATCCCTTTGAAGACTATAGGGCCAAAGGAAATATCCTCCGATAACAAAGAGAAAGAAGCTTTCTGAGAAACTTCTTTGTGTTCTGTGAAATCATCTCACAGAGTTACAGCTTTCCCCTCAAGAAGCCTTTCGCTAAGTCAGTTCTTGTGGAATTGGCAAAGTGATATTTTGAAGCCCTTAGAGGGCTATGGTGAAAAAGGAAATATCCTCTGATGAAATCTGGAAAGAAGCTTTCTGAGAAACTGCTTAGTGTTCTCTTAATTCATCTCACAGAGTTACATGTGTATTTCCTGGATTTCTTTGCTAGCCTTATTTCTGTGGAATCTGAGAACAGATATTTCGGATCCCTTTGAAGACTATAGGGCCAAAGGAAATATCCTCCGATAACAAAGAGAAAGAAGCTTTCTGAGAAACTTCTTTGTGTTCTGTGAAATCATCTCACAGAGTTACAGCTTTCCCCTCAAGAAGCCTTTCGCTAAGACAGTTCTTGTGGAATTGGAAAAGTGATATTTGGAAGCCCATAGAGGGCAATGGTGAAAAAGGAAATATCCGCAGATGAAATCTGGAAAGAAGCTTTCTGAGAAACTGCTCTGTGATGTGTGACTTCCACTCACAGAGTTACATCTGTATTTCGTGGATCTCTTTGCTTGCCTTATTTCTGTGGAATCTGAGAACAGACATTTCGGATCCCTTTGAACACTATAGGGCCAAAGGAAATATCTTCCCATAACAAAGAGAAAGAAGCTTTCTGAGAAACTGCTTTGTGTTTTGTGAAATCATCTCACAGAGTTACAGCTTTCCCCTCAAGAAGACTTTCGCTAAGACAGTTCTTGTGGAATTTACAAAGTGATATTTGGAAGCCTTAGAGGGCTATGGTGAAAAAGGAAATATCCAAAGATGAAATCTGGAAAGAAACTTTCTGAGAAAATGCTTAGTGTTCTGTTAATTCATCTCACAGAGTTACATGTGTATTTCGTGGATCTCTTTGCTAGCCTTATTTCTGTGGAATCTGAGAACAGATATTTCGGATCCTTTTGAACACTATAGGGCCAAAGGAAATATCTTCCGATAACAAAGAGAAAGAAGCTTTCTGAGAAACTTCTTAGTGTTTTGTGAAATCATCTCACAGAGTTACAGCTTTCCCCTCAAGATGCCTTTCGCTAAGACAGTTCTTGTGGAATTGGCAAAGTGATATTTGAAAGCCCTTAGAGGGCTATGGTGAAAAGGAAATATCCTCAGATGAAATCTGGAAAGAAGCTTTCTGAGAAACTGCTCTGTGATGTGTGACTTCCACTCACAGAGTTACATGTGTATTTCGTGGATCTCTTTGCTAGCCTTATTTCTGTGGAATCTGAGAACAGATATTTCAGATCCGTTTGAATACTATAGGGCCAAAGGAAATATCCTCCGATAACAAAGAGAAAGAAGCTTTCTGAGAAACTTCTTTGTGTTCTGTGAAATCATCTCACAGAGTTACAGCTTTCCCCTCAAGAAGCCTTTCGCTAAGACAGTTCTTGTGGAATTGGCAAAGTGATATTTGGAAGCCCTTAGAGGGCTATGGTGAAAAAGGAAATATCATCTGATGAAATCTGGAAAGAAGCTTTCTGAGAAACTGCTTAGTGTTCTCTTAATTCATCTCACAGAGTTACATGTGTATTTCGTGGATTTCTTTGCTAGCCTTATTTCTGTGGAATCTGAGAACAGATATTTCGGATCCCTTTGAAGAATATAGGGCCAAAGGAAATATCCTCCGATAGCAAAGAGAAAGAAGCTTTCTGAGAAACTTCTTTGTGTTCTATGAAATCATCTCACAGAGTTACAGCTTTCCCCTCAAGAAGCCTTTCGCTAAGACAGTTCTTGTGGAATTGGCAAAGGGATATTTGGAAGCCCATAGAGGGCTGTGGTGAAAAAGGAAATATCCTCAGATGAAATCTGGAAAGAAGCTTTCTGAGAAACTGCTCTGTGATGTGTGACTTTTACTCACAGAGTTACATCTGTATTTCGTGGATCTCTTTGCTAGCCTTATTTCTGTGGAATCTGACAACAGATATTTCGGATCCCTTTGAAGACTATAGGGCCAAAGGAAATATCCTCCGATAACAAAGAGAAAGAAGCTTTCTGAGAAACTTCTTTGTGTTCTGTGAAATCATCTCACAGAGTTACAGCTTTCCCCTCAAAAAGCCTTTTGCTAAGACAGTTCTTGTGGAATTGGCAAAGTGATATTTGGAAGCCCTTAGAGGGCTATGGTGAAAAAGGAAATATCATCTGATGAAATCTGGAAAGAAGCTTTCTGAGAAACTGCTTAGTGTTCTCTTAATTCATCTCACAGAGTTACATGTGTATTTCGTGGATTTCTTTGCTAGCCTTATTTCTGTGGAATCTGAGAACAGATATTTCGGATCCCTTTGAAGACTATAGGGCCAAAGGAAATATCCTCCGATAACAAAGAGAAAGAAGCTTTCTGAGAAACTTCTTTGTGTTCTGTGAAATCATCTCACAGAGTTACAGCTTTCCCCTCAAGAAGCCTTTCGCTAAGACAGTTCTTGTGGAATTGGCAAAGTGATATTTGGAAGCCCATGGAGGGCTATGGTGAAAAAGGAAATATCCTCAGATGAAATCTGGAAAGAAGCTTTCTGAGAAACTGCTCTGTGATGTGTGACTTTTACTCACAGAGTTACATCTGTATTTCGTGGATCTCTTTGCTAGCCTTATTTCTGTGGAATCTGAGAACAGATATTTCGGATCCCTTTGAAGACTATAGGGCCAAAGGAAATATCCTCCGATAACAAAGAGAAAGAAGCTTTCTGAGAAACTTCTTTGTGTTCTGTGAAATCATCTCACAGAGTTACAGCTTTCCCCTCAAGAAGCCTTTCGCTAAGACAGTTCTTGTGGAATTGGCAAAGTGATATTTGGAAGCCAATAGAGGGCTATGGTGAAAAAGAAAATATCCTCAGATGAAATCTGGAAAGAAGCTTTCTGAGAAACTGCTTAGTGTTCTGTTAATTCATTTCACAGAGTTACATCTGTATTTCGTGGATCTCTTTGCTAGCCTTATTTCTGTGGAATCTGAGAACAGATATTTCGGATCCCTTTGAAGACTATAGGGCCAAAGTAAATATCCTCCTATAACAAAGAGAAAGAAGCTTTCTGAGAAACTTCTTTGTGTTCTGTGAAATCATCTCACAGAGTTACAGCTTTTCCCTCAAGAAGCCTTTCGCTAAGTCAGTTCTTGTGGAATTGGCAAAGTGATATTTTGAAGCCCTTAGAGGGCTATGGTGAAAAAGGAAATATCCTCAGATGAAATCTGGAAAGAAGCTTTCTGAGAAACTGCTTAGTGTTCTCTTAATTCATCTCACAGAGTTACATGTGTATTTCGTGGATTTCTTTGCTAGCCTTATTTCTGTGGAATCTGAGAACAGATATTTCGGATCCCTTTGAAGAATATAGGGCCAAAGGAAATATCCTCCGATAGCAAAGAGAAAGAAGCTTTCTGAGAAACTTCTTTGTGTTCTGTGAAATCATCTCACAGAGTTACAGATTTCCCCTCAAGAAGCCTTTCGCTAAGACAGTTCTTGTGGAATTGGCAAAGTGATATTTGGAAGCCCATAGAGGGCTATGGTGAAAAAGGAAATATCCTCAGATGAAATCTGGAAAGAAGCTTTCAGAGAAACTGCTTAGTGTTCTGTTAATTCATCTCACAGAGTTACATCGGTATTTCGTGGATCTCTTTGCTAGCCTTATTTCTGTGGAATCTGAGAACAGATATTTCGGATCCCTTTGAAGACTATAGGGCCAAAGGAAATATCCTCCGATAACAAAGAGAAAGAAGCTTTCTGAGAAACTTCTTTGTGTTCTGTGAAATCATCTCACAGAGTTACAGCTTTCCCCTCAAGAAGCCTTTCGCTAAGACAGTTCTTGTGGAATTGGCAAAGTGATATTTGGAAGCCCATAGAGGGCTATGGTGAAAAAGGAAATATCCTCAGATGAAATCTGGAAAGAAGCTTTCTGAGAAACTGCTTAGTGTTCTGTTAATTCATCTCACAGAGTTACATCGGTATTTCGTGGATCTCTTTGCTAGCCTTATTTATGTGGAATCTGAGAACAGATATTTCAGATCCGTTTGAATACTATAGGGCCAAAGGAAATATCCTCCGATAACAAAGAGAAAGAAGCTTTCTGAGATACTTCTTTGAGTTCTGTGATATCATCTCACAGAGTTACAGCTTTCCCCTCAAGAAGCCTTTCGCTAAGACAGTTCTTGTGGAATTGGAAAAGTGATATTTGGAAGCCCTAAGAGGGCTACGGTGAAAAAGGAAATATCCTTTGATGAAATCTGGAAAGAAGCTTTCTGAGAAACTGCTTAGTGTTCTCTTAATTCATCTCACAGAGTTACATGTGTATTTCGTGGATTTCTTTGCTAGCCTTATTTCTATGGAATCTGAGAACAGATATTTCGGATCCCTTTGAAGACTATAGGGCCAAAGGAAATATCCTCCGATAACAAAGAGAAAGAAGCTTTCTGAGAAACTTCTTTGTGTTCTGTGAAATCATCTCACAGAGTTACAGCTTTCCCCTCAAGAAGCCTTTCGCTAAGTCAGTTCTTGTGGAATTGGCAAAGTGATATTTTGAAGCCCTTAGAGGGCTATGGTGAAAAAGGAAATATCCTCTGATGAAATCTGGAAAGAAGCTTTCTGAGAAACTGCTTAGTGTTCTCTTAATTCATCTCACAGAGTTACATGTGTATTTCGTGGATTTCTTTGCTAGCCTTATTTCTGTGGAATCTGAGAACAGATATTTCGGATCCCTTTGAAGACTATAGGGCCAAAGGAAATATCCTCCGATAACAAAGAGAAAGAAGCTTTCTGAGAAACTTCTTTGTGTTCTGTGAAATCATCTCACAGAGTTACAGCTTTCCCCTCAAGAAGCCTTTCGCTAAGACAGTTCTTGTGGAATTGGAAAAGTGATATTTGGAAGCCCATAGAGTGCAATGGTGGAAAAGGAAATATCCTCAGATGAAATCTGGAAAGAAGCTTTCTGAGAAACTGCTCTGTGATGTGTGACTTCCACTCACAGAGTTACATCTGTATTTCGTGGATCTCTTTGCTTGCCTTATTTCTGTGGAATCTGAGAACAGACATTTCGGATCCCTTTGAACACTATAGGGCCAAAGGAAATATCTTCCCATAACAAAGAGAAAGAAGCTTTCTGAGAAACTTCTTTGTGTTTTGTGAAATCATCTCACAGAGTTACAGCTTTCCCCTCAAGAAGACTTTCGCTAAGACAGTTCTTGTGGAATTTGCAAAGTGATATTTGGAAGCCTTAGAGGGCTATGGTGAAAAAGGAAATATCCAAAGATGATATCTGGAGAGAAACTTTCTGAGAAAATGCTTAGTGTTCTGTTAATTCATCTCACAGAGTTACATGTGTATTTCGTGGATCTCTTTGCTAGCCTTATTTCTGTGGAATCTGAGAACAGATATTTCGGATCCTTTTGAACACTATAGGGCCAAAGGAAATATCTTCCGATAACAAAGAGAAAGAAGCTTTCTGAGAAACTTCTTAGTGTTTTGTGAAATCATCTCACAGAGTTACAGCTTTCCCCTCAAGATGCCTTTCGCTAAGACAGTTCTTGTGGAATTGGCAAAGTGATATTTGAAAGCCCTTAGAGGGCTATGGTGAAAAGGAAATATCCTCAGATGAAATCTGGAAAGAAGCTTTCTGAGAAACTGCTCTGTGATGTGTGACTTCCACTCACAGAGTTACATCGGTATTTCGTGGATCTCTTTGCTAGCCTTATTTCTTTGGAATCTGAGAACAGATATTTCAGATCCGTTTGAATACTATAGGGCCAAAGGAAATATCCTCCGATAACAAAGAGAAAGAAGCTTTCTGAGAAACTTCTTTGAGTTCTGTGATATCATCTCACAGAGTTACAGCTTTCCCCTCAAGAAGCCTTTCGCTAAGACAGTTCTTGTGGAATTGGCAAAGTGATATTTGGAAGCCCATAGAGGGCTATGGTGAAAAAGGAAATATCCTCAGATGAAATCTGGAAAGAAGCTTTCAGAGAAACTGCTTAGTGTTCTGTTAATTCATCTCACAGAGTTACATCGGTATTTCGTGGATCTCTTTGCTAGCCTTATTTCTGTGGAATCTGAGAACAGATATTTCGGATCCCTTTGAAGACTATAGGGCCAAAGGAAATATCCTCCGATAACAAAGAGAAAGAAGCTTTCTGAGAAACTTCTTTGTGTTCTGTGAAATCATCTCACAGAGTTACAGCTTTCCCCTCAAGAAGCCTTTCGCTAAGACAGTTCTTGTGGAATTGGCAAAGTGATATTTGAAAGCCCATAGAGGGCTATGGTGAAAAAGGAAATATCCTCAGATGAAATCTGGAAAGAAGCTTTCTGAGAAACTGCTTAGTGTTCTGTTAATTCATCTCACAGAGTTACATCTGTATTTCGTGGATCTCTTTGCTAGCCTTATTTCTGTGGAATCTGAGAACAGATATTTCGGATCCCATTGAAGACTATAGGGCCAAAGAAAATATCCTCCGATAACAAAGAGGAAGAAGCTTTCTGAGAAACTTCTTTGTGTTCTGTGAAATCATCTCACAGAGTTACAGCTTTCCCTTCAGGAAGCCTTTCGCTAAGACAGTTCGTGTGGAATTGGCAAAGTGATATTTGGAAGCCCATAGAGGGCTATGGTGAAAAAGGAAATATCCTCAGATGAAATCTGGAAAGAAGCTTTCTGAGAAACTGCTTAGTGTTCTGTTAATTCATCTCACAGAGTTACATCGGTATTTCGTGGATCTCTTTGCTAGCCTTATTTCTGTGGAATCTGAGAACAGATATTTCAGACCCGTTTGAATACTATAGGGCCAAAGGAAATATCCTCCGATAACAAAGAGAAAGAAGCTTTCTGAGATACTTCTTTGAGTTCTGTGATATCATCTCACAGAGTTACAGCTTTCCCCTCAAGAAGCCTTTCGCTAAGACAGTTCTTGTGGATTTGGCAAAGTGATATTTGGAAGCCCTTAGAGGGCTACGGTGAAAAAGGAAATATCCTCTGATGAAATCTGGAAAGAAGCTTTCTGAGAAACTGCTTAGTGTTCTCTTAATTCATCTCACAGAGTTACATGTGTATTTCGTGGATTTCTTTGCTAGCCTTATTTCTATGGAATCTGAGAACAGATATTTCGGATCCCTTTGAAGACTATAGGGCCAAAGGAAATATCCTCCGATAACAAAGAGAAAGAAGCTTTCTGAGAAACTTCTTTGTGTTCTGTGAAATCATCTCACAGAGTTACAGCTTTCCCCTCAAGAAGCCTTTCGCTAAGTCAGTTCTTGTGGAATTGGCAAAGTGATATTTTGAAGCCCTTAGAGGGCTATGGTGAAAAAGGAAATATCCTCTGATGAAATCTGGAAAGAAGCTTTCTGAGAAACTGCTTAGTGTTCTCTTAATTCATCTCACAGAGTTACATGTGTATTTCGTGGATCTCTTTGCTAGCCTTATTTCTGTGGAATCTGAGAACAGATATTTCGGATCCCTTTGAAGACTATAGGGCCAAAGGAAATATCCTCCGATAACAAAGAGAAAGAAGCTTTCTGAGAAACTTCTTTGTGTTCTGTGAAATCATCTCACAGAGTTACAGCTTTCCCCTCAAGAAGCCTTTCGCTAAGACAGTTCTTGTGGAATTGGAAAAGTGATATTTGGAAGCCCATAGAGGGCAATGGTGAAAAAGGAAATATCCGCAGATGAAATCTGGAAAGAAGCTTTCTGAGAAACTGCTCTGTGATGTGTGACTTCCACTCACAGAGTTACATCTGTATTTCGTGGATCTCTTTGCTTGCCTTATTTCTGTGGAATCTGAGAACAGACATTTCGGATCCCTTTGAACACTATAGGGCCAAAGGAAATATCTTCCCATAACAAAGAGAAAGAAGCTTTCTGAGAAACTTCTTTGTGTTTTGTGAAATCATCTCACAGAGTTACAGCTTTCCCCTCAAGAAGACTTTCGCTAAGACAGTTCTTGTGGAATTTGCAAAGTGATATTTGGAAGCCTTAGAGGGCTATGGTGAAAAAGGAAATATCCAAAGATGAAATCTGGAAAGAAACTTTCTGAGAAAATGCTTAGTGTTCTGTTAATTCATCTCACAGAGTTACATCGGTATTTCGTGGATCTCTTTGCTAGCCTTATTTATGTGGAATCTGAGAACAGATATTTCAGATCCGTTTGAATACCATAGGGCCAAAGGAAATATCCTCCGATAACAAAGAGAAAGAAGCTTTCTGAGATACTTCTTTGAGTTCTGTGATATCATCTCACAGAGTTACAGCTTTCCCCTCAAGAAGCCTTTCGCTATGACAGTTCTTGTGGAATTGGCAAAGTGATATTTGGAAGCCCTTAGAGGGCTACGGTGAAAAAGGAAATATCCTCTGATGAAATCTGGAAAGAAGCTTTCTGAGAAACTGCTTAGTGTTCTCTTAATTCATCTCACAGAGTTACATGTGTATTTCGTGGATTTCTTTGCTAGCCTTATTTCTATGGAATCTGAGAACAGATATTTCGGATCCCTTTGAAGACTATAGGGCCAAAGGAAATATCCTCCGATAACAAAGAGAAAGAAGCTTTCTGAGAAACTTCTTTGTGTTCTGTGAAATCATCTCACAGAGTTACAGCTTTCCCCTCAAGAAGCCTTTCGCTAAGTCAGTTCTTGTGGAATTGGCAAAGTGATATTTTGAAGCCCTTAGAGGGCTATGGTGAAAAAGGAAATATCCTCTGATGAAATCTGGAAAGAAGCTTTCTGAGAAACTGCTTAGTGTTCTCTTAATTCATCTCACAGAGTTACATGTGTATTTCGTGGATTTCTTTGCTAGCCTTATTTCTGTGGAATCTGAGAACAGATATTTCGGATCCCTTTGAAGACTATAGGGCCAAAGGAAATATACTCCGATAACAAAGAGAAAGAAGCTTTCTGAGAAACTTCTTTGTGTTCTGTGAAATCATCTCACAGAGTTACAGCTTTCCCCTCAAGAAGCCTTTCGCTAAGACAGTTCTTGTGGAATTGGAAAAGTGATATTTGGAAGCCCATAGAGTGCAATGGTGAAAAAGGAAATATCCTCAGATGAAATCTGGAAAGAAGCTTTCTGAGAAACTGCTCTGTGATGTGTGACTTCCACTCACAGAGTTACATCTGTATTTCGTGGATCTCTTTGCTTGCCTTATTTCTGTGGAATCTGAGAACAGACATTTCGGATCCCTTTGAACACTATAGGGCCAAAGGAAATATCTTCCCATAACAAAGAGAAAGAAGCTTTCTGAGAAACTTCTTTGTGTTTTGTGAAATCATCTCACAGAGTTACAGCTTTCCCCTCAAGAAGACTTTCGCTAAGACAGTTCTTGTGGAATTTGCAAAGTGATATTTGGAAGCCTTAGAGGGCTATGGTGAAAAAGGAAATATCCAAAGATGATATCTGGAGAGAAACTCTCTGAGAAAATGCTTAGTGTTCTGTTAATTCATCTCACAGAGTTACATGTGTATTTCGTGGATCTCTTTGCTAGCCTTATTTCTGTGGAATCTGAGAACAGATATTTCGGATCCTTTTGAACACTATAGGGCCAAAGGAAATATCTTCCGATAACAAAGAGAAAGAAGCTTTCTGAGAAACTTCTTAGTGTTTTGTGAAATCATCTCACAGAGTTACAGCTTTCCCCTCAAGATGCCTTTCGCTAAGACAGTTCTTGTGGAATTGGCAAAGTGATATTTGAAAGCCCTTAGAGGGCTATGGTGAAAAGGAAATATCCTCAGATGAAATCTGGAAAGAAGCTTTCTGAGAAACTGCTCTGTGATGTGTGACTTCCACTCACAGAGTTACATCGGTATTTCCTGGATCTCTTTGCTAGCCTTATTTCTGTGGAATCTGAGAACAGATATTTCAGATCCGTTTGAATACTATAGGGCCAAAGGAAATATCCTCCGACAACAAAGAGAAAGAAGCTTTCTGAGAAACTTCTTTGTGTTCTGTGAAATCATCTCACATAGTTACAGCTTTCCCCTCAAGAAGCCTTTCGCTAAGACAGTTCTTGTGGAATTGGCAAAGTGATATTTGGAAGCCCATAGAGGGCTATGGTGAAAAAGGAAATATCCTCAGATGAAATCTGGAAAGAAGCTTTCAGAGAAACTGCTTAGTGTTCTGTTAATTCATCTCACAGAGTTACATCTGTATTTCGTGGATCTCTTTGCTAGCCTTATTTCTGTGGAATCTGAGAACAGATATTTCGGATCCCTTTGAAGACTATAGGGCCAAAGGAAATATCCTCCGATAACAAAGAGAAAGAAGCTTTCTGAGAAACTTCTTTGTGTTCTGTGAAATCATCTCACAGAGTTACAGCTTTCCCCTCAAGAAGCCTTTCGCTAAGACAGGTCTTGTGGAATTGGCAAAGTGATATTTGAAAGCCCATAGAGGGCTATGGTGAAAAAGGAAATATCCTCAGATGAAATCTGGAAAGAAGCTTTCTGAGAAACTGCTTAGTGTTCTGTTAATTCATCTCACAGAGTTACATCGGTATTTCGTGGATCTCTTTGCTAGCCTTATTTATGTGGAATCTGAGAACAGATATTTCGGATCCCATTGAAGACTATAGGGCCAAAGGAAATATCCTCCGATAACAAAGAGGAAGAAGCTTTCTGAGAAACTTCTTTGTGTTCTGTGAAATCATCTCACAGAGTTACAGCTTTCCCCTCAGAAAGCCTTTCGCTAAGACAGTTCTTGTGGAATTGGCAAAGTGATATTTGGAAGCCCTTAGAGGGCTACGGTGAAAAAGGAAATATCCTCTGATGAAATCTGGAAAGAAGCTTTCTGAGAAACTGCTTAGTGTTCTCTTAATTCATCTCACAGAGTTACATGTGTATTTCGTGGATTTCTTTGCTAGCCTTATTTCTATGGAATCTGAGAACAGATATTTCGGATCCCTTTGAAGACTATAGGGCCAAAGGAAATATCCTCCGATAACAAAGAGAAAGAAGCTTTCTGAGAAACTTCTTTGTGTTCTGTGAAATCATCTCACAGAGTTACAGCTTTCCCCTCAAGAAGCCTTTCGCTAAGTCAGTTCTTGTGGAATTGGCAAAGTGATATTTTGAAGCCCTTAGAGGGCTATGGTGAAAAAGGAAATATCCTCTGATGAAATCTGGAAAGAAGCTTTCTGAGAAACTGCTTAGTGTTCTCTTAATTCATCTCACAGAGTTACATGTGTATTTCCTGGATTTCTTTGTTAGCCTTATTTCTGTGGAATCTGAGAACAGATATTTCGGATCCCTTTGAAGACTATAGGGCCAAAGGAAATATCCTCCGATAACAAAGAGAAAGAAGCTTTCTGAGAAACTTCTTTGTGTTCTGTGAAATCATCTCACAGAGTTACAGCTTTCCCCTCAAGAAGCCTTTCGCTAAGACAGTTCTTGTGGAATTGGAAAAGTGATATTTGGAAGCCCATAGAGGGCAATGGTGAAAAAGGAAATATCCGCAGATGAAATCTGGAAAGAAGCTTTCTGAGAAACTGCTCTGTGATGTGTGACTTCCACTCACAGAGTTACATCTGTATTTCGTGGATCTCTTTGCTTGCCTTATTTCTGTGGAATCTGAGAACAGACATTTCGGATCCCTTTGAACACTATAGGGCCAAAGGAAATATCTTCCCATAACAAAGAGAAAGAAGCTTTCTGAGAAACTGCTTTGTGTTTTGTGAAATCATCTCACAGAGTTACAGCTTTCCCCTCAAGAAGACTTTCGCTAAGACAGTTCTTGTGGAATTTACAAAGTGATATTTGGAAGCCTTAGAGGGCTATGGTGAAAAAGGAAATATCCAAAGATGAAATCTGGAAAGAAACTTTCTGAGAAAATGCTTAGTGTTCTGTTAATTCATCTCACAGAGTTACATGTGTATTTCGTGGATCTCTTTGCTAGCCTTATTTCTGTGGAATCTGAGAACAGATATTTCGGATCCTTTTGAACACTATAGGGCCAAAGGAAATATCTTCCGATAACAAAGAGAAAGAAGCTTTCTGAGAAACTTCTTAGTGTTTTGTGAAATCATCTCACAGAGTTACAGCTTTCCCCTCAAGATGCCTTTCGCTAAGACAGTTCTTGTGGAATTGGCAAAGTGATATTTGAAAGCCCTTAGAGGGCTATGGTGAAAAGGAAATATCCTCAGATGAAATCTGGAAAGAAGCTTTCTGAGAAACTGCTCTGTGATGTGTGACTTCCACTCACAGAGTTACATGTGTATTTCGTGGATCTCTTTGCTGGCCTTATTTCTGTGGAATCTGAGAACAGATATTTCAGATCCGTTTGAATACTATAGGGCCAAAGGAAATATCCTCCGATAACAAAGAGAAAGAAGCTTTCTGAGAAACTTCTTTGTGTTCTGTGAAATCATCTCACAGAGTTACAGCTTTCCCCTCAAGAAGCCTTTCGCTAAGACAGTTCTTGTGGAATTGGCAAAGTGATATTTGGAAGCCCTTAGA
This sequence comes from Macaca fascicularis, assembly GCF_037993035.2. NCBI lineage: Eukaryota > Metazoa > Chordata > Mammalia > Primates > Cercopithecidae > Macaca > Macaca fascicularis. Next base: position 97,161,080 of record NC_088375.1, read on the forward strand.
GGGCTATGGTGAAAAAGGAAATATCATCTGATGAAATCTGGAAAGAAGCTTTCTGAGAAACTGCTTAGTGTTCTCTTAAGTCATCTCACAGAGTTACATGTGTATTTCGTGGATTTCTTTGCTAGCCTTATTTCTGTGGAATCTGAGAACAGATATTTCGGATCCCTTTGAAGAATATAGGGCCAAAGGAAATATCCTCCGATAGCAAAGAGAAAGAAGCTTTCTGAGAAACTTCTTTGTGTTCTATGAAATCATCTCACAGAGTTACAGCTTTCCCCTCAAGAAGCCTTTCGCTAAGACAGTTCTTGTGGAATTGGCAAAGGGATATTTGGAAGCCCATAGAGGGCTATGGTGAAAAAGGAAATATCCTCAGATGAAATCTGGAAAGAAGCTTTCTGAGAAACTGCTCTGTGATGTGTGACTTTTACTCACAGAGTTACATCTGTATTTCGTGGATCTCTTTGCTAGCCTTATTTCTGTGGAATCTGACAACAGATATTTCGGATCCCTTTGAAGACTATAGGGCCAAAGGAAATATCCTCCGATAACAAAGAGAAAGAAGCTTTCTGAGAAACTTCTTTGTGTTCTGTGAAATCATCTCACAGAGTTACAGCTTTCCCCTCAAAAAGCCTTTTGCTAAGACAGTTCTTGTGGAATTGGCAAAGTGATATTTGGAAGCCCTTAGAGGGCTATGGTGAAAAAGGAAATATCATCTGATGAAATCTGGAAAGAAGCTTTCTGAGAAACTGCTTAGTGTTCTCTTAATTCATCTCACAGAGTTACATGTGTATTTCGTGGATTTCTTTGCTAGCCTTATTTCTGTGGAATCTGAGAACAGATATTTCGGATCCCTTTGAAGACTATAGGGCCAAAGGAAATATCCTCCGATAACAAAGAGAAAGAAGCTTTCTGAGAAACTTCTTTGTGTTCTGTGAAATCATCTCACAGAGTTACAGCTTTCCCCTCAAGAAGCCTTTCGCTAAGACAGTTCTTGTGGAATTGGCAAAGTGATATTTGGAAGCCCATGGAGGGCTATGGTGAAAAAGGAAATATCCTCAGATGAAATCTGGAAAGAAGCTTTCTGAGAAACTGCTCTGTGATGTGTGACTTTTACTCACAGAGTTACATCTGTATTTCGTGGATCTCTTTGCTAGCCTTATTTCTGTGGAATCTGAGAACAGATATTTCGGATCCCTTTGAAGACTATAGGGCCAAAGGAAATATCCTCCGATAACAAAGAGAAAGAAGCTTTCTGAGAAACTTCTTTGTGTTCTGTGAAATCATCTCACAGAGTTACAGCTTTCCCCTCAAGAAGCCTTTCGCTAAGACAGTTCTTGTGGAATTGGCAAAGTGATATTTGGAAGCCAATAGAGGGCTATGGTGAAAAAGAAAATATCCTCAGATGAAATCTGGAAAGAAGCTTTCTGAGAAACTGCTTAGTGTTCTGTTAATTCATTTCACAGAGTTACATCTGTATTTCGTGGATCTCTTTGCTAGCCTTATTTCTGTGGAATCTGAGAACAGATATTTCGGATCCCTTTGAAGACTATAGGGCCAAAGTAAATATCCTCCTATAACAAAGAGAAAGAAGCTTTCTGAGAAACTTCTTTGTGTTCTGTGAAATCATCTCACAGAGTTACAGCTTTTCCCTCAAGAAGCCTTTCGCTAAGTCAGTTCTTGTGGAATTGGCAAAGTGATATTTTGAAGCCCTTAGAGGGCTATGGTGAAAAAGGAAATATCCTCAGATGAAATCTGGAAAGAAGCTTTCTGAGAAACTGCTTAGTGTTCTCTTAATTCATCTCACAGAGTTACATGTGTATTTCGTGGATTTCTTTGCTAGCCTTATTTCTGTGGAATCTGAGAACAGATATTTCGGATCCCTTTGAAGACTATAGGGCCAAAGGAAATATCCTCCGATAACAAAGAGAAAGAAGCTTTCTGAGAAACTTCTTTGTGTTCTGTGAAATCACCTCACAGAGTTACAGCTTTCCCCTCAAGAAGCCTTTCGCTAAGACAGTTCTTGTGGAATTGGAAAAGTGATATTTGGAAGCCCATAGAGGGCTATGGTGAAAAAGGAAATATCCTCAGATGAAATCTGGAAAGAAGCTTTCTGAGAAACTGCTCTGTGATGTGTGACTTCCACTCACAGAGTTACATCTGTATTTCGTGGATCTCTTGGCTAGCCTTATTTCTGTGGAATCTGAGAACAGACATTTCGGATCCTTTTGAACACTATAGGGCCAAAGGAAATATCTTCCGATAACAAAGAGAAAGAAGCTTTCTGAGAAACTTCTTTGTGTTTTGTGAAATCATCTCACAGAGTTACAGCTTTCCCCTCAAGAAGCCTTTCGCTAAGACAGTTCTTGTGGAATTGGCAAAGTGATATTTGGAAGCCCATAGAGGGCTATGGTGAAAAAGGAAATATCCAAAGATGAAATCTGGAAAGAAACTTTCTGAGAAACTGCTTAGTGTTCTTTTAATTCATCTCACAGAGTTACATGTGAATTTCGTGGATCTCTTTGCTAGCCTTATTTCTGTGGAATCTGAGAACAGATATTTCGGATCCTTTTGAACACTATAGGGCCAAAGGAAATATCTTCCGATAACAAAGAGAAAGAAGCTTTCTGAGAAACTTCTTAGTGTTTTGTGAAATCATCTCACAGAGTTACAGCTTTCCCCTCAAGAAGCCTTTCGCTAAGACAGTTCTTGTGGAATTGGAAAAGTGATATTTGGAAGCCCTTAGAGGGCTATGGTGAAAAAGGAAATATCCTCAGATGAAATCTGGAAAGAAGCTTTCTGAGAAACTGCTTAGTGTTCTGTTAATTCATCTCACAGAGTTACATCGGTATTTCGTAGATCTCTTTGCTAGCCTTATTTCTGTGGAATCTGAGAACAGATATTTCGGATCCCTTTGAAGACTATAGGGCCAAAGGAAATATCCTCCGATAACAAAGAGAAAGAAGCTTTCTGAGAAACTTCTTTGTGTTCTGTGAAATCATCTCACAGAGTTACAGTTTTCCCCTCAAGAAGCCTTTCGCTAAGACAGTTCTTGTGGAATTGGCAAAGTGATATTTGGAAGCCCATAGAGGGCTATGGTGAAAAAGGAAATATCCTCAGATGAAATCTGGAAAGAAGCTTTCAGAGAAACTGCTTAGTGTTCTGTTAATTCATCTCACAGAGTTACATCTGTATTTCGTGGATCTCTTTGCTAGACTTATTTCTGTGGAATCTGAGAACAGATATTTCGGATCCCTTTGAAGACTATAGGGCCAAAGGAAATATCCTCCGATAACAAAGAGAAAGAAGCTTTCTGAGAAACTTCTTTGTGTTCTGTGAAATCATCTCACAGAGTTACAGCTTTCCCCTCAAGAAGCCTTTCGCTAAGACAGTTCTTGTGGAATTGGCAAAGTGATATTTGAAAGCCCATAGAGGGCTATGGTGAAAAAGGAAATATCCTCATATGAAATCTGGAAAGAAGCTTTCTGAGAAACTGCTTAGTGTTCTGTTAATTCATCTCACAGAGTTACATCGGTACTTCGTGGATCTCTTTGCTAGCCTTATTTCTGTGGAATCTGAGAACAGATATTTCGGATCCCTTTGAAGACTATAGGGCCAAAGGAAATATCCTCCGATAACAAAGAGAAAGAAGCTTTCTGAGAAACTTCTTTGTGTTCTGTGAAATCATCTCACAGAGTTACAGCTTTCCCCTCAAGAAGCCTTTCGCTAAGACAGTTCTTGTAGAATTGGCAAAGTGATATTTGAAAGCCCATAGAGGGCTATGGTGAGAAAGGAAATATCCTCAGATGAAATCTGGAAAGAAGCTTTCTGAGAAACTGCTTAGTGTTCTGTTAATTCTTCTCACAGAGTTACATCGGTATTTCGTGGATCTCTTTGCTAGCCTTATTTCTGTGGAATCTGAGAACAGATATTTCGGATCCCTTTGAAGACTATAGGGCCTAAGGAAATATCATCCGATAACAAAGAGAAAGAAGCTTTCTGAGAAACTTCTTTGTGTTCTGTGAAATCATCTCACAGAGTTACAGCTTTCCCCTCAAGAAGCCTTTCGCTAAGACAGTTCTTGTGGAATTGGAAAAGTGATATTTGGAAGCCCATAGAGGGCAATGGTGAAAAAGGAAATATCCGCAGATGAAATCTGGAAAGAAGCTTTCTGAGAAACTGCTCTGTGATGTGTGACTTCCACTCACAGAGTTACATCTGTATTTCGTGGATCTCTTTGCTTGCCTTATTTCTGTGGAATCTGAGAACAGACATTTCGGATCCCTTTGAACACTATAGGGCCAAAGGAAATATCTTCCCATAACAAAGAGAAAGAAGCTTTCTGAGAAACTTCTTTGTGTTTTGTGAAATCATCTCACAGAGTTACAGCTTTCCCCTCAAGAAGACTTTCGCTAAGACAGTTCTTGTGGAATTTGCAAAGTGATATTTGGAAGCCTTAGAGGGCTATGGTGAAAAAGGAAATATCCAAAGATGAAATCTGGAAAGAAACTTTCTGAGAAAATGCTTAGTGTTCTGTTAATTCATCTCACAGAGTTACATGTGTATTTCGTGGATCTCTTTGCTAGCCTTATTTCTGTGGAATCTGAGAACAGATATTTCGGATCCTTTTGAACACTATAGGGCCAAAGGAAATATCTTCCGATAACAAAGAGAAAGAAGCTTTCTGAGAAACTTCTTAGTGTTTTGTGAAATCATCTCACAGAGTTACAGCTTTCCCCTCAAGATGCCTTTCGCTAAGACAGTTCTTGTGGAATTCGCAAAGTGATATTTGAAAGCCCTTAGAGGGCTATGGTGAAAAGGAAATATCCTCAGATGAAATCTGGAAAGAAGCTTTCTGAGAAACTGCTCTGTGATGTGTGACTTCCACTCACAGAGTTACATCGGTATTTCGTGGATCTCTTTGCTAGCCTTATTTCTGTGGAATCTGAGAACAGATATTTCAGATCCGTTTGAATACTATAGGGCCAAAGGAAATATCCTCCGATAACAAAGAGAAAGAAGCTTTCTGAGAAACTTCTTTGAGTTCTGTGAAATCATCTCACAGAGTTACAGCTTTCCCCTCAAGAAGCCTTTCGCTAAGACAGTTCTTGTGGAATTGGCAAAGTGATATTTGGAAGCCCTTAGAGGGCTATGGTGAAAAAGGAAATATCATCTGATGAAATCTGGAAAGAAGCTTTCTGAGAAACTGCTTAGTGTTCTCTTAATTCATCTCACAGAGTTACTTGTGTATTTCGTGGATTTCTTTGCTAGCCTTATTTCTGTGGAATCTGAGAACAGATATTTCGGATCCCTTTGAAGACTATAGGGCCAAAGGAAATATCCTCCGATAACAAAGAGAAAGAAGCTTTCTGAGAAACTTCTTTGTGTTCTGTGAAATCATCTCACAGAGTTACAGCTTTCCCCTCAAGAAGCCTTTCGCTAAGACAGTTCTTGTGGAATTGGAAAAGTGATATTTGGAAGCTCATAGAGGGCTATGGTGAAAAAGGAAATATCCTCAGATGAAATCTGGAAAGAAGCTTTCTGAGAAACTGCTCTGTGATGTGTGACTTTTACTCACAGAGTTACATCGGTATTTCGTGGATCTCTTTGCTAGCCTTATTTCTGTGGAATCTGAGAACAGATATTTCGGATCCCTTTGAAGACTATAGGGCCAAAGGAAATATCCTCCGATAACAAAGAGAAAGAAGCTTTCTGAGAAACTTCTTTGTGTTCTGTGAAATCATCTCACAGAGTTACAGCTTTCCCCTCAAAAAGCCTTTTGCTAAGACAGTTCTTGTGGAATTGGCAAAGTGATATTTGGAAGCCCTTAGAGGGCTATGGTGAAAAAGGAAATATCATCTGATGAAATCTGGAAAGAAGCTTTCTGAGAAACTGCTTAGTGTTCTCTTAATTCATCTCACAGAGTTACATGTGTATTTCGTGGATTTCTTTGCTAGCCTTATTTCTGTGGAATCTGAGAACAGATATTTCGGATCCCTTTGAAGACTATAGGGCCAAAGGAAATATCCTCCGATAACAAAGAGAAAGAAGCTTTCTGAGAAACTTCTTTGTGTTCTGTGAAATCATCTCACAGAGTTACAGCTTTCCCCTCAAGAAGCCTTTCGCTAAGACAGTTCTTGTGGAATTGGCAAAGTGATATTTGGAAGCCCATGGAGGGCTATGGTGAAAAAGGAAATATCCTCAGATGAAATCTGGAAAGAAGCTTTCTGAGAAACTGCTCTGTGATGTGTGACTTTTACTCACAGAGTTACATCTGTATTTCGTGGATCTCTTTGCTAGCCTTATTTCTGTGGAATCTGAGAACAGATATTTCGGATCCCTTTGAAGACTATAGGGCCAAAGGAAATATCCTCCGATAACAAAGAGAAAGAAGCTTTCTGAGAAACTTCTTTGTGTTCTGTGAAATCATCTCACAGAGTTACAGCTTTCCCCTCAAGAAGCCTTTCGCTAAGACAGTTCTTGTGGAATTGGCAAAGTGATATTTTGAAGCCCTTAAAGGGCTATGGTGAAAAAGGAAATATCCTCAGATGAAATCTGGAAAGAAGCTTTCTGAGAAACTGCTTAGTGTTCTCTTAATTCATCTCACAGAGTTACATGTGTATTTCGTGGATTTCTTTGCTAGCCTTATTTCTGTGGAATCTGAGAACAGATATTTCGGATCCCTTTGAAGACTATAGGGCCAAAGGAAATATCCTCCGATAACAAAGAGAAAGAAGCTTTCTGAGAAACTTCTTTGTGTTCTGTGAAATCATCTCACAGAGTTACAGCTTTCCCCTCAAGAAGCCTTTCGCTAAGACAGTTCTTGTGGAATTGGCAAAGTGATATTTGGAAGCCCATAGAGGGCTATGGTGAAAAAGGAAATATCCTCAGATGAAATCTGGAAAGAAGCTTTCTGAGAAACTGCTCTGTGATGTGTGACTTCCACTCACAGAGTTACATCTGTATTTCGTGGATCTCTTGGCTAGCCTTATTTCTGTGGAATCTGAGAACAGACATTTCGGATCCCTTTGAACACTATAGGGCCAAAGGAAATATCTTCCGATAACAAAGAGAAAGAAGCTTTCTGAGAAACTTCTTTGTGTTTTGTGAAATCATCTCACAGAGTTACAGCTTTCCCCTCAAGAAGCCTTTCGCTAAGACAGTTCTTGTGGAATTGGCAAAGTGATATTTGGAAGCCCATAGAGGGCTATGGTGAAAAAGGAAATATCCAAAGATGAAATCTGGAAGAAACTTTCTGAGAAACTGCTTAGTGTTCTTTTAATTCATCTCACAGAGTTACATGTGTATTTCGTGGATCTCTTTGCTAGCCTTATTTCTGTGGAATCTGAGAACAGATATTTCGGATCCTTTAGAACACTATAGGGCCAAAGGAAATATCTTCCGATAACAAAGAGAAAGAAGCTTTCTGAGAAACTTCTTAGTGTTTTGTGAAATCATCTCACAGAGTTACAGCTTTCCCCTCAAGAAGCCTTTCGCTAAGACAGTTCTTGTGGAATTGGCAAAGTGATATTTGGAAGCCCATAGAGGGCTATGGTAAAAAAGGAAATATCCTCAGATGAAATCTGGAAAGAAGCTTTCAGAGAAACTGCTTAGTGTTCTGTTAATTCATCTCACAGAGTTACATCTGTATTTCGTGGATCTCTTTGCTAGACTTATTTCTGTGGAATCTGAGAACAGATATTTCGGATCCCTTTGAAGACTATAGGGCCAAAGGAAATATCCTCCGATAACAAAGAGAAAGAAGCTTTCTGAGAAACTTCTTTGTGTTCATGAAATCATCTCACAGAGTTACAGCTTTCCCCTCAAGAAGCCTTTCGCTAAGACAGTTCTTGTGGAATTGGCAAAGTGATATTTGAAAGCCCATAGAGGGCTATGGTGAAAAAGGAAATATCCTCTGATGAAATCTGGAAAGAAGCTTTCTGAGAAACTGCTTAGTGTTCTGTTAATTCATCTCACAGGGTTACATCGGTACTTCGTGGATCTCTTTGCTAGCCTTATTTCTGTGGAATCTGAGAACAGATATTTCGAATCCCTTTGAAGACTATAGGGCCAAAGGAAATATCCTCCGATAACAAAGAGAAAGAAGCTTTCTGAGAAACTTCTTTGTGTTCTGTGAAATCATCTCACAGAGTTACAGCTTTCCCCTCAAGAAGCCTTTCGCTAAGACAGTTCTTGTAGAATTGGCAAAGTGATATTTGAAAGCCCGTAGAGGGCTATGGTGAAAAAGGAAATATCCTCAGATGAAATCTGGAAAGAAGCCTTCTGAGAAACTGCTTAGTGTTCTGTTAATTCATCTCACAGAGTTACATCTGTATTTCGTGGATCTCTTTGCTAGCCTTATTTCTGTGGAATCTGAGAACAGATATTTCGGATCCCTTTGAAGACTATAGGGCCAAAGGAAATATCCTCCGATAACAAAGAGAAAGAAGCTTTCTGAGAAACTTCTTTGTGTTCTTTGAAATCATCTCACAGAGTTACAGCTTTCCCCTCAAGAAGCCTTTCGCTAAGACAGTTCGTGTGTAATTGGCAAAGTGATATTTGGAAGCCCATAGAGGGCTATGGTGAAAAAGGAAATATCCTCAGATGAAATCTGGAAAGAAGCTTTCAGAGAAACTGCTTAGTGTTCTGTTAATTCATCTCACAGAGTTACATGTGTATTTCGTGGATCTCTTTGCTAGCCTTATTTATGTGGAATCTGAGAACAGATATTTCGGATCCGTTTGAATACTATAGGGCCAAAGGAAATATCCTCCGATAACAAAGAGAAAGAAGCTTTCTGAGAAACTTCTTTGAGTTCTGTGAAATCATCTCACAGAGTTACAGCTTTCCCCTCAAGAAGACTTTCGCTAAGACAGTTCTTGTGGAATTGGCAAAGTGATATTTGGAAGCCCTTAGAGTGCTATGGTGAAAAAGGAAATATCCTCTGATGAAATCTGGAAAGAAGCTTTCTGAGAAACTGCTTAGTGTTCTCTTAATTCATCTCACAGAGTTACATGTGTATTTCTTGGATTTCTTTGCTAGCCTTTTTTCTGTGGAATCTGAGAACAGATATTTCGGATCACTTTGAAGACTATAGGGCCAAAGGAAATATCCTCCGATAACAAAGAGAAAGAAGCTTTCTGAGAAACTTCTTTGTGTTCTGTGAAATCATCTCACAGAGTTACAGCTTTCCCCTCAAGAAGCCTTTCGCTAAGACAGTTCTTGTAGAATTGGCAAAGTGATATTTGGAAGACAATAGAGGGCTATGGTGAAAAAGGAAATATCCTCAGATGAAATCTGGAAAGAAGCTTTCTGAGAAACTGCTTAGTGTTCTGTTAATTCATTTCACAGAGTTACATCTGTATTTCGTGGATCTCATTGCTAGCCTTATTTCTGTGGAATCTGAGAACAGATATTTCGGATCCCTTTGAAGACTATAGGGCCAAAGGAAATATCCTCCGATAACAAAGAGAAAGGAGCTTTCTGAGAAAATTCTTTGTGTTCTGTGAAATCATCTCACAGAGTTACAGCTTTCCCCTCAAGAAGCCTTTCGCTAAGACAGTTCTTGTGGAATTGGCAAAGTGATATTTGGAAGCCCTTAGAGGGCTATGGTGAAAAAGGAAATATCCTCAGATGAAATCTGGAAAGAAGCTTTCAGAGAAACTGCTTAGTGTTCTGTTAATTCATCTCACAGAGTTACATCTGTATTTCGTGGATCTCTTTGCTAGCCTTATTTCTGTGGAATCTGAGAACAGATATTTCGGATCCCTTTGAAGACTATAGGGCCAAAGGAAATATCCTCCGATAACAAAGAGAAAGAAGCTTTCTGAGAAACTTCTTTGTGTTCTGTGAAATCATCTCACAGAGTTACAGCTTTCCCCTCAAGAAGCCTTCCGCTAAGACAGTTCGTGTGGAATTGGCAAAGTGATATTTGGAAGCCCATAGAGGGCTATGGTGAAAAAGGAAATATCCTCAGATGAAATCTGGAAAGAAGATTTCTGAGAAACTGCTTAGTTTTCTGTTAATTCATCTCACAGAGTTACATCGGTATTTCGTGGATCTCTTTGCTAGCCTTATTTCTGTGGAATCTGAGAACGGATATTTCGGATCCGTTTGAATACTATAGGGCCAAAGGAAATATCCTCCGATAACAAAGAGAAAGAAGCTTTCTGAGAAACTTCTTTGAGTTCTGTGAAATCATCTCACAGAGTTACAGCTTTCCCCTCAAGAAGACTTTCGCTAAGACAGTTCTTGTGGAATTGGCAAAGTGATATTTGGAAGCCCTTAGAGTGCTATGGTGAAAAAGGAAATATCCTCTGATGAAATCTGGAGAGAAGCTTTCTGAGAAACTGCTTAGTGTTCTCTTAATTCATCTCACAGAGTTACATGTGTATTTCGTGGATTTCTTTGCTTGCCTTATTTCTGTGGAATCTGAGAACAGATATTTCGGATCCCTTTGAAGACTATAGGGCCAAAGGAAATATCCTCCGAAAACAAAGAGAAAGAAGCTTTCTGAGAAACTCTTTGTGTTCTGTGAAATCATCTCACAGAGTTACAGCTTTCCGCTCAAGAAGCCTTTCGCTAAGACAGTTCTTGAGGAATTGGCAAAGTGATATTTGGAAGACAATAGAGGGCTATGGTGAAAAATGAAATATCCTCAGATGAAAGCTGGAAGGAAGCTTTCTGAGAAACTGCTTAGTGTTCTGTTAATTCATCTCACAGAGTTACATCTGTATTTCGTGGATCTCTTTGCTAGCCTTATTTCTGTGGAATCTGAGAACAGATATTTCGGATCCCTTTGAAGACTATAGGGCCAAAGGAAATATCCTCCGATAACAAAGAGAAAGAAGCTTTCTGAGAAACTTCTTTGTGTTCTGTGAAATCATCTCACAGAGTTACAGCTTTCCCCTCAAGAAGCCTTCCGCTAAGACAGTTCGTGTGGAATTGGCAAAGTGATATTTGGAAGCCCATAGAGGGCTATGGTGAAAAAGGAAATATCCTCAGATGAAATCTGGAAAGAAGATTTCTGAGAAACTGCTTAGTTTTCTGTTAATTCATCTCACAGAGTTACATCGGTATTTCGTGGATCTCTTTGCTAGCCTTATTTCTGTGGAATCTGAGAACGGATATTTCGGATCCGTTTGAATACTATAGGGCCAAAGGAAATATCCTCCGATAACAAAGAGAAAGAAGCTTTCTGAGAAACTTCTTTGAGTTCTGTGAAATCATCTCACAGAGTTACAGCTTTCCCCTCAAGAAGACTTTCGCTAAGACAGTTCTTGTGGAATTGGCAAAGTGATATTTGGAAGCCCTTAGAGTGCTATGGTGAAAAAGGAAATATCCTCTGATGAAATCTGGAGAGAAGCTTTCTGAGAAACTGCTTAGTGTTCTCTTAATTCATCTCACAGAGTTACATGTGTATTTCGTGGATTTCTTTGCTTGCCTTATTTCTGTGGAATCTGAGAACAGATATTTCGGATCCCTTTGAAGACTATAGGGCCAAAGGAAATATCCTCCGAAAACAAAGAGAAAGAAGCTTTCTGAGAAACTCTTTGTGTTCTGTGAAATCATCTCACAGAGTTACAGCTTTCCGCTCAAGAAGCCTTTCGCTAAGACAGTTCTTGAGGAATTGGCAAAGTGATATTTGGAAGACAATAGAGGGCTATGGTGAAAAATGAAATATCCTCAGATGAAAGCTGGAAGGAAGCTTTCTGAGAAACTGCTTAGTGTTCTGTTAATTCATTTCACAGAGTTACATCTGTATTTCGTGGATCTCATTGCTAGCCTTATTTCTGTGGAATCTGAGAACAGATATTTCGGATCCCTTTGAAGACTATAGGGCCAAAGGAAATATCCTCCGATAACAAAGAGAAAGGAGCTTTCTGAGAAACTTCTTTGTGTTCTGTGAAATCATCTCACAGAGTTACAGCTTTCCCCTCAAGAAGCCTTTCGCTAAGACAGTTCTTGTGGAATTGGCAAAGTGATATTTGGAAGCCCATAGAGGGCTATGGTGAAAAAGGAAATATCCTCAGATGAAATCTGGAAAGAAGCTTTCAGAGAAACTGCTTAGTGTTCTGTTAATTCATCTCACAGAGTTACATCTGTATTTCGTGGATCTCTTTGCTAGCCTTATTTCTGTGGAATCTGAGAACAGATATTTCGGATCCCTTTGAAGACTATAGGGCTAAAGGAAATATCCTCCGATAACAAAGAGAAAGAAGCTTTCTGAGAAACTTCTTTGTGTTCTGTGAAATCATCTCACAGAGTTACAGCTTTCCCCTCAAGAAGCCTTTCGCTAAGACAGTTCTTGTGGAATTGGCAAAGTGATATTTGAAAGCCCATAGAGGGCTATGATGAAAAAGGAAATATCCTCAGATGACATCTGGAAAGAAGCTTTCTGAGAAACTGCTTAGTGTTCTGTTAATTCATCTCACAGAGTTACATCTGTATTTCGTGGATCTCTTTGCTAGCCTTATTTCTGTGGACTCTGAGAACAGATATTTCGGATCCCTTTGAAGACTATAGGGCCAAAGGAAATATCCTCCGATATCAAAGAGAAAGAAGCTTTCTGAGAAACTTCTTTGTGTTCTGTGAAATCATCTCACAGAGTTACAGCTTTCCCCTCAAGAAGCCTTTCGCTAAGATAGTTCTTGTGGAATTGGCAAAGTGATATATGGAAGCCCTTATAGTGCTATGGTGAAAAAGGAAATATCCTCTGATGAAATCTGGAAAGAAGCTTTCTGAGAAACTGCTTAGTGTTCTGTTAATTCATCTCACAGAGTTACATGTGTATTTCGTGGATTTCTTTGCTAGCCTTATTTCTGTGGAATCTGAGAACAGATATTTCGGATCCCTTTGAAGACTATAGGGCCAAAGGAAATATCCTCCGATAACAAAGAGAAAGAAGCTTTCTGAGAAACTTCTTTGTGTTCTGTGAAATCATCTCACAGAGTTACAGCTTTCCCCTCAAGAAGCCTTTCGCTAAGACAGTTCTTGTGGAATTGGCAAAGTGATATTTGGAAGCCCATAGAGGGCTATGGTGAAAAAGGAAATATCCTCAGATGAAATCTGGAAAGAAGTGTTCTGAGAAACTACTCTGTGATGTGTGACTTTTACTCACAGAGTTACATCTGTATTTCGTGGATCTCTTTGCTAGCCTTATTTCTGTGGAATCTGAGAACAGATATTTCGGATCCCTTTGAAGATGATAGGGCCAAAGGAAATATCCTCCGATAACAAAGAGAAAGAAGCTTTCTGAGAAACTTCTTTGTGATGTGTGACTTCCACTCACAGAGTTACATCTGTATTTCGTGGATCTCTTTGCTAGCCTTATTTCTGTGGAATCTGAGAACAGACATTTCGGATCCCTTTGAACACTATAGGGCCAAAGGAAATATCTTCCGATAACAAAGAGAAAGAAGCTTTCTGAGAAACTTCTTTGTGTTTTGTGAAATCATCTCACAGAGTTACAGCTTTCCCCTCAAGAAGCCTTTCGCTAAGACAGTTCTTGTGGAATTTGCAAAGTGATATTTGGAAGCCCATAGAGGGCTATGGTGAAAAAGGAAATATCCAAAGATGAAATCTGGAAAGAAACTTTCTGAGAAACTGCTTAGTGTTCTGTTAATTCATCTCACAGAGTTACATGTGTATTTCGTGGATCTCTTTGCTAGCCTTATTTCTGTGGAATCTGAGAACAGATATTTCGGATCCTTTTGAACACTATAGGGCCAAAGGAAATATCTTCCGATAACAAAGAGAAAGAAGCTTTCTGAGAAACTTCTTAGTGTTTTGTGAAATCATCTCACAGAGTTACAGCTTTCCCCTCAAGAAGCCTTTCGCTAAGACAGTTCTTGTGGAATTGGCAAAGTGATATTTGGAAGCCCATAGAGGGCTATGGTGAAAAAGGAAATATCCTCAGATGAAATCTGGAAAGAAGCTTTCTGAGAAACTGCTTAGTGTTCTGTTAATTCATCTCACAGAGTTACATCGGTATTTCGTGGATCTCTTTGCTAGCCTTATTTCTGTGGAATCTGAGAACAGACATTTCGGATCCCTTTGAACACTATAGGGCCAAAGGAAATATCTTCCGATAACAAAGAGAAAGAAGCTTTCTGAGAAACTTCTTTGTGTTTTGTGAAATCATCTCACAGAGTTACAGCTTTCCCCTCAAGAAGCCTTTCGCTAAGACAGTTCTTGTGGAATTTGCAAAGTGATATTTGGAAGCCCATAGAGGGCTATGGTGAAAAAGGAAATATCCAAAGATGAAATCTGGAAAGAAACTTTCTGAGAAACTGCTTAGTGTTCTGTTAATTCATCTCACAGAGTTACATGTGTATTTCGTGGATCTCTTTGCTAGCCTTATTTCTGTGGAATCTGAGAACAGATATTTCGGATCCTTTTGAACACTATAGGGCCAAAGGAAATATCTTCCGATAACAAAGAGAAAGAAGCTTTCTGAGAAACTTCTTAGTGTTTTGTGAAATCATCTCACAGAGTTACAGCTTTCCCCTCAAGAAGCCTTTCGCTAAGACAGTTCTTGTGGAATTGGCAAAGTGATATATGGAAACCCATAGAGGGCTATGGTGAAAAAGGAAATATCCTCAGATGAAATCTGGAAAGAAGCTTTCTGAGAAACTGCTCTGTGATGTGTGACTTCCACTCACAGAGTTACATCTGTATTTCGTGGATCTCTTTGCTAGCCTTATTTCTGTGGAATCTGAGAACAGACATTTCGGATCCCTTTGAACACTATAGGGCCAAAGGAAATATCTTCCGATAACAAAGAGAAAGAAGCTTTCTGAGAAACTTCTTGGTGTTTTGTGAAATCATCTCACAGAGTTACAGCTTTCCCCTCAAGAAGCCTTTCGCTAAGACAGTTCTTGTGGAATTTGCAAAGTGATATTTGGAAGCCCATAGAGGGCTATGGTGAAAAAGGAAATATCCAAAGATGAAATCTGGAAAGAAACTTTCTGAGAAACTGCTTAGTGTTCTGTTAATTAATCTCACAGAGTTACATGTGTATTTCGTGGATCTCTTTGCTAGCCTTATTTCTGTGGAATCTGAGAACAGATATTTCGGATCCTTTTGAACACTATAGGGCCAAAGGAAATATCTTCCGATAACAAAGAGAAAGAAGCTTTCTGAGAAACTTCTTAGTGTTTTGTGAAATCATCTCACAGAGTTACAGCTTTCCCCTCAAGAAGCCTTTCGCTAAGACAGTTCTTGTGGAATTGGCAAAGTGATATTTGGAAGCCCTTAGAGGGCTATGGTGAAAAAGGAAATATCCTCAGATGAAATCTGGAAAGAAGCTTTCTGAGAAACTGCTTAGTGTTCTGTTAATTCATCTCACAGAGTTACATCGGTATTTCGTGGATCTCTTTGCTAGCCTTATTTCTGTGGAATCTGAGAACAGACATTTCGGATGCCTTTGAACACTATAGGGCCAAAGGAAATATCTTCCGATAACAAAGAGAAAGAACCTTTCTGAGAAACGTCTTTGTGTTTTGTGAAATCATCTCACAGAGTTACAGCTTTCCCCTCAAGAAGCCTTTCGCTAAGACAGTTCTTGTGGAATTTGCAAAGTGATATTTGGAAGCCCTTAGAGGTCTATGGTGAAAAAGGAAATATCCAAAGATGAAATCTGGAAAGAAACTTTCTGAGAAACTGCTTAGTGTTCTGTTAATTAATCTCACAGAGTTACATGTGTATTTCGTGGATCTCTTTGCTAGCCTTATTTCTGTGGAATCTGCGAACAGATATTTCGGATCCTTTTGAACACTATAGGGCCAAAGGAAATATCTTCCGACAACAAAGAGAAAGAAGCTTTCTGAGAAACTTCTTAGTGTTTTGTGAAATCATCTCACAGAGTTACAGCTTTCCCCTCAAGAAGCCTTTCGCTAAGACAGTTCTTGTGGAATTGGCAAAGTGATATTTGGAAGCCCATAGAGGGCTATGTTGAAAAAGAAAATATCCTCAGATGAAATCTGGAAAGAAGCTTTCTGAGAAACTGCTTAGTGTTCTGTTAATTCATCTCACAGAGTTACATCGGTATTTCGTGGATCTCTTTGCTAGCCTTATTTCTGTGGAATCTGAGAACAGATATTTCGGATCCCTTTGAAGACTATAGGGCCAAAGGAAATATCCTCCGATAACAAAGAGAAAGAAGCTTTCTGAGAAACTTCTTTGTGTTCTGTGAAATCATCTCACAGAGTTACAGCTTTCCCCTCAAGAAGCCTTTCGCTAAGACAGTTCTTGTGGAATTGGTAAAGTGATATTTGGAAGCCCATAGAGGGCTATGGTGAACAAGGAAATATCCTCAGATGAAATCTGGAAAGAAGCTTTCAGAGAAACTGCTTAGTGTTCTGTTAATTCATCTCACAGAGTTACATCTGTATTTCGTGGATCTCTTTGCTAGCCTTATTTCTGTGGAATATGAGAACAGATATTTCGGATCCCTTTGAAGACTATAGGGCCGAAGGAAATATCCTCCGATAACAAAGAGAAAGAAGCTTTCTGAGAAAGTTCTTTGTGTTCTGTGAAATCATCTCACAGAGTTACAGCTTTCCCCTCAAGAAGCCTTTCGCTAAGGCAGTTCTTGTGGAATTGACAAAGTGATATTTGGAAGCCCAAAGAGGGCTATGGTGAAAAAGGAAATATCCTCAGATGAAATCTGGAAAGAAGCTTTCTGAGAAACTGCTTAGTGTTCTGTTAATTCGTGTCACAGAGTTACATCTGTATTTCGGTGATCTCTTTGCTAGCCTTATTTCTGTGGAATCTGAGAATAGATATTTCGGATCCCTTTGAAGACTATAGGGCCAAAGGAAATATCCTCCGATAACAAAGAGAAAGAAGCTTTCTGAGAAACTTCTTTGTGTTCTGTGAAATCATCTCACAGAGTTACAGCTTTCCCCTCAAGAAGCCTTTCGCTAAGACAGTTCTTCTGGAATTGGCAAAGTGATATTTGAAAGCCCATAGAGGGCTATGGTGAAAAAGGAAATATCCTCTGATGAAATCTGGAAAGAAGCTTTCTGAGAAACTGCTTAGTGTTCTCTTAATTCATCTCACAGAGATACATGTGTGTTTCGTGGATTTCTTTGCTAGCCCTATTTCTGTGGAATCTGAGAACAGATATTTCGGATCCCTTTGAAGACTATAGGGCCAAAGGAAATATCCTCCGATAACAAAGAGAAAGAAGCTTTCTGAGAAACTTCTTTGTGTTCTGTGAAATCATCTCACAGAGTTACAACTTTCCCCTCAAGAAGCCTTTCGCTAAGACAGTTCTTGTGGAATTGGAAAAGTGATATTTGGAAGCCCATAGAGGGCTATGGTGAAAAAGGAAATATCCTCAGATGAAATCTGGAAAGAAGCTTTCTGAGAAACTGCTCTGTGATGTGTGACTTCCACTCACAGAGTTACATCTGTATTTCGTGGATCTCTTTGCTAGCCTTATTTCTGTGGAATCTGAGAACAGACATTTCGGATCCCTTTGAACACTATAGGGCCAAAGGAAATATCTTCCGATAACAAAGAGAAAGAAGCTTTCTGAGAAACTTCTTTGTGTTTTTTGAAATCATCTCACAGAGTTACAGCTTTCCCCTCAAGAAGCCTTTCGCTAAGACAGTTCTTGTGGAATTTGCAAAGTGATATTTGGAACCCCTAGAGGGCTATGGTGAAAAAGGAAATATCCAAAGATGAAATCTGGAAAGAAACTTTCTGAGAAACTGCTTAGTGTTCTGTTAATTAATCTCAGAGAGTTACATGTGTATTTCGTGGATCTCTTTGCTAGCCTTATTTCTGTGGAATCTGAGAACAGATATTTCGGATCCCTTTGAAGACTATAGGGCCAAAGGAAATATCCTCCGATAACAAAGAGAAAGAAGCTTTCTGAGAAACTTCTTTGTGTTCTGTGAAATCATCTCACAGAGTTACAGCTTTCCCCTCAAGAAGCCTTTCGCTAAGACAGTTCTTGTGGAATTGGCAAAGTGATATTTGGAAGCCCATAGAGGGCTATGGTGAAAAAGGAAATATCCTCAGATGAAATCTGGAAAGAAGCTTTCAGAGAAACTGCTTAGTGTTCTGTTAATTCATCTCACAGAGTTACATCGGTATTTCGTGGATCTCTTTGCTAGCCTTATTTCTGTGGAATCTGAGAACAGATATTTCGGATCCCTTTGAAGACTATAGGGCCAAAGGAAATATCCTCCGATAACAAAGAGAAAGAAGCTTTCTGAGAAACTTCTTTGTGTTTTGTGAAATCATCTCACAGAGTTACAGCTTTCCCCTCAAGAAGCCTTTCGCTAAGACAGTTCTTGTGGAATTGGTAAAGTGATATTTGGAAGCCCATAGAGGGCTATGGTGAAAAAGGAAATATCCTCAGATGAAATCTGGAAAGAAGCTTTCAGAGAAACTGCTTAGTGTTCTGTTAATTCATCTCTCAGAGTTACATCTGTATTTCGTGGATCTCTTTGCTAGCCTTATTTCTGTGGAATCTGAGAACAGATATTTCGGATCCCTTTGAAGACTATAGGGCCAAAGGAAATATCCTCCGATAACAAAGAGAAAGAAGCTTTCTGAGAAACTTCTTTGTGTTCTGTGAAATCATCTCACAGAGTTACAGCTTTCCCCTCAAGAAGCCTTTCGCTAAGACAGTTCTTGTGGAATTGGCAAAGTGATATTTGGAAGCCCTTAGAGGGCTATGGTGAAAAAGGAAATATCCTCAGATGAAATCTGGAAAGAAGCTTTCTGAGAAACTGCTTAGTGTTCTGTCAATTCATCTCACAGAGTTACATGTGTATTTCGTGGATCTCTTTGCTAGCCTTATTTCTGTGGAATCTGAGAACAGATATTTCGGATTCCTTTGAAGACTATAGGGCCAAAGGAAATATCCTCCGATAACAAAGAGAAAGAAGCTTTCTGAGAAAGTTCTTTGTGTTCCGTGAAATCATCTCACAGAGTTACAGCTTTCCCCTCAAGAAGCCTTTCGCTAAGACAGTTCTTCTGGAATTGGCAAAGTGATATTTGAAAGCCCATAGAGGGCAATGGTGAAAAAGGAAATATCCTCAGATGAAATCTGCAAAGAAGCTTTCTGAGAAACTGCTTAGTGTTCTGTTAATTCATCTCACAGAGTTACATCTGTATTTCGTGGATCTCTTTGCTAGCCCTATTTCTGTGGAATCTGAGAACAGATATTTCGGATCCCTTTGAAGACTATAGGGCCAAAGGAAATATCCTCCGATAACAAAGAGAAAGAAGCTTTCTGAGAAACTTCTTTGTGTTCTGTGAAATCATCTCACAGAGTTACAGCTTTCCCCTCAAGAAGCCTTTCGCTAAGACAGTTCTTGTGGAATTGGCAAAGTGATATATGGAAACCCATAGAGGGCTATGGTGAAAAAGGAAATATCCTCAGATGAAATCTGGAAAGAAGCTTTCTGAGAAACTGCTCTGTGATGTGTGACTTCCACTCACAGAGTTACATCTGTATTTCGTGGATCTCTTTGCTAGCCTTATTTCTGTGGAATCTGAGAACAGACATTTCGGATCCCTTTGAACACTATAGGGCCAAAGGAAATACCTTCCGATAACAAAGAGAAAGAAGCTTTCTGAGAAACTTCTTGGTGTTTTGTGAAATCATCTCACAGAGTTACAGCTTTCCCCTCAAGAAGCCTTTCGCTAAGACAGTTCTTGTGGAATTTGCAAAGTGATATTTGGAAGCCCATAGAGGGCTATGGTGAAAAAGGAAATATCCAAAGATGAAATCTGGAAAGAAACTTTCTGAGAAACTGCTTAGTGTTCTGTTAATTAATCTCACAGAGTTACATGTGTATTTCGTGGATCTCTTTGCTAGCCTTATTTCTGTGGAATCTGAGAACAGATATTTCGGATCCTTTTGAACACTATAGGGCCAAAGGAAATATCTTCCGATAACAAAGAGAAAGAAGCTTTCTGAGAAACTTCTTAGTGTTTTGTGAAATCATCTCACAGAGTTACAGCTTTCCCCTCAAGAAGCCTTTCGCTAAGACAGTTCTTGTGGAATTGGCAAAGTGATATTTGGAAGCCCTTAGAGGGCTATGGTGAAAAAGGAAATATCCTCAGATGAAATCTGGAAAGAAGCTTTCTGAGAAACTGCTTAGTGTTCTGTTAATTCATCTCACAGAGTTACATCGGTATTTCGTGGATCTCTTTGCTAGCCTTATTTCTGTGGAATCTGAGAACAGACATTTCGGATGCCTTTGAACACTATAGGGCCAAAGGAAATATCTTCCGATAACAAAGAGAAAGAACCTTTCTGAGAAACGTCTTTGTGTTTTGTGAAATCATCTCACAGAGTTACAGCTTTCCCCTCAAGAAGCCTTTCGCTAAGACAGTTCTTGTGGAATTTGCAAAGTGATATTTGGAAGCCCTTAGAGGTCTATGGTGAAAAAGGAAATATCCAAAGATGAAATCTGGAAAGAAACTTTCTGAGAAACTGCTTAGTGTTCTGTTAATTAATCTCATAGAGTTACATGTGTATTTCGTGGATCTCTTTGCTAGCCTTATTTCTGTGGAATCTGCGAACAGATATTTCGGATCCTTTTGAACACTATAGGGCCAAAGGAAATATCTTCCGACAACAAAGAGAAAGAAGCTTTCTGAGAAACTTCTTAGTGTTTTGTGAAATCATCTCACAGAGTTACAGCTTTCCCCTCAAGAAGCCTTTCGCTAAGACAGTTCTTGTGGAATTGGCAAAGTGATAT
Source organism: Macaca fascicularis (assembly GCF_037993035.2). Classification (NCBI taxonomy): domain Eukaryota; kingdom Metazoa; phylum Chordata; class Mammalia; order Primates; family Cercopithecidae; genus Macaca; species Macaca fascicularis. Next base: position 97,181,809 of record NC_088375.1, read on the forward strand.
TTGGAAGCCCATAGAGGGCTATGTTGAAAAAGAAAATATCCTCAGATGAAATCTGGAAAGAAGCTTTCTGAGAAACTGCTTAGTGTTCTGTTAATTCATCTCACAGAGTTACATCGGTATTTCGTGGATCTCTTTGCTAGCCTTATTTCTGTGGAATCTGAGAACAGATATTTCGGATCCCTTTGAAGACTATAGGGCCAAAGGAAATATCCTCCGATAACAAAGAGAAAGAAGCTTTCTGAGAAACTTCTTTGTGTTCTGTGAAATCATCTCACAGAGTTACAGCTTTCCCCTCAAGAAGCCTTTCGCTAAGACAGTTCTTGTGGAATTGGTAAAGTGATATTTGGAAGCCCATAGAGGGCTATGGTGAAAAAGGAAATATCCAAAGATGAAATCTGGAAAGAAGCTTTCAGAGAAACTGCTTAGTGTTCTGTTAATTCATCTCACAGAGTTACATCTGTATTTCGTGGATCTCTTTGCTAGCCTTATTTCTGTGGAATATGAGAACAGATATTTCGGATCCCTTTGAAGACTATAGGGCCGAAGGAAATATCCTCCGATAACAAAGAGAAAGAAGCTTTCTGAGAAAGTTCTTTGTGTTCTGTGAAATCATCTCACAGAGTTACAGCTTTCCCCTCAAGAAGCCTTTCGCTAAGGCAGTTCTTGTGGAATTGGCAAAGTGATATTTGGAAGCCCAAAGAGGGCTATGGTGAAAAAGGAAATATCCTCAGATGAAATCTGGAAAGAAGCTTTCTGAGAAACTGCTTAGTGTTCTGTTAATTCGTGTCACAGAGTTACACCTGTATTTCGGTGATCTCTTTGCTAGCCTTATTTCTGTGGAATCTGAGAACAGATATTTCGGATCCCTTTGAAGACTATAGGGCCAAAGGAAATATCCTCCGATAACAAAGAGAAAGAAGCTTTCTGAGAAACTTCTTTGTGTTCTGTGAAATCATCTCACAGAGTTACAGCTTTCCCCTCAAGAAGCCTTTCGCTAAGACAGTTCTTCTGGAATTGGCAAAGTGATATTTGAAAGCCCATAGAGGGCTATGGTGAAAAAGGAAATATCCTCTGATGAAATCTGGAAAGAAGCTTTCTGAGAAACTGCTTAGTGTTCTCTTAATTCATCTCACAGAGTTACATGTGTGTTTCGTGGATTTCTTTGCTAGCCCTATTTCTGTGGAATCTGAGAACAGATATTTCGGATCCCTTTGAAGACTATAGGGCCAAAGGAAATATCCTCCGATAACAAAGAGAAAGAAGCTTTCTGAGAAACTTCTTTGTGTTCTGTGAAATCATCTCACAGAGTTACAACTTTCCCCTCAAGAAGCCTTTCGCTAAGACAGTTCTTGTGGAATTGGAAAAGAAGTGTTTGGAAGCCCATAGAGGGCTATGGTGAAAAAGGAAATATCCTCAGATGAAATCTGGAAAGAAGCTTTCTGAGAAACTGCTCTGTGATGTGTGACTTCCACTCACAGAGTTACATCTGTATTTCGTGGATCTCTTTGCTAGCCTTATTTCTGTGGAATCTGAGAACAGACATTTCGGATCCCTTTGAACACTATAGGGCCAAAGGAAATATCTTCCGATAACAAAGAGAAAGAAGCTTTCTGAGAAACTTCTTTGTGTTTTTTGAAATCATCTCACAGAGTTACAGCTTTCCCCTCAAGAAGCCTTTCGCTAAGACAGTTCTTGTGGAATTTGCAAAGTGATATTTGGAACCCCTAGAGGGCTATGGTGAAAAAGGAAATATCCATAGATGAAATCTGGAAAGAAACTTTCTGAGAAACTGCTTAGTGTTCTGTTAATTAATCTCAGAGAGTTACATGTGTATTTCGTGGATCTCTTTGCTAGCCTTATTTCTGTGGAATCTGAGAACAGATATTTCGGATCCTTTTGAACACTATAGGGCCAAAGGAAATATCTTCCGATAACAAAGAGAAAGAAGCTTTCTGAGAAACTTCTTTGTGTTCTGTGAAATCATCTCACAGAGTTACAGCTTTCCCCTCAAGAAGCCTTTCGCTAAGACAGTTCGTGTGGAATTGGCAAAGTGATATTTGGAAGCCCATAGAGGGCTATGGTGAAAAAGGAAATATCCTCAGATGAAATCTGGAAAGAAGCTTTCTGAGAAACTGCTTAGTGTTCTGTTAATTCATCTCACAGAGTTACATCGGTATTTCGTGGATCTCTTTGCTAGCCTTATTTCTGTGGAATCTGAGAACAGATATTTCGGATCCCTTTGAAGACTATAGGGCCAAAGGAAATATCCTCCGATAACAAAGAGAAAGAAGCTTTCTGAGAAACTTCTTTGTGTTCTGTGAAATCATCTCACAGAGTTACAGCTTTCCCCTCAAGAAGCCTTTCGCTAAGACAGTTCTTGTGGAATTGGTAAAGTAATATTTGGAAGCCCATAGAGGGCTATGGTGAAAAAGAAAATATCCTCAGATGAAATCTGGAAAGAAGGTTTCTGAGAAACTGCTCTGTGATGAGTGACTTCCACTCACAGAGTTACATCTGTATTTCGTGGATCTCTTTGCTAGCCTTATTTCTGTGGAATTTGAGAACAGACATTTCGGATCCCTTTGAACACTATAGGGCCAAAGGAAATATCTTCCGATAACAAAGAGAAAGAAGCTTTCTGAGAAACTTCTTTGTGTTTTGTGAAATCATCTCACAGAGTTACAGCTTTCCCCTCAAGAAGCCTTTCGCTAAGACAGTTCTTGTGGAATTGGCAAAGTGATATTTGGAAGCCCATAGAGGGCTATGGTGAAAAAGGAAATATCCAAAGATGAAATCTGGAAAGAAACTTTCTGAGAAACTGCTTAGGGTTCTGTTAATTCATCTCACAGATTTACATGTGTATTTCGTGGATCTCTTTGCTAGCCTTATTTCTGTGGAATCTGAGAACAGATATTTCGGATCCCTTTGAAGACTATAGGGCCAAAGGAAATATCCTCCGATAACAAAGAGAAAGAAGCTTTCTGAGAAACTTCTTTGTGTTCTGTGAAATCATCTCACCGAGTTACAGCATTCCCCTGAAGAAGACTTTCGCTAAGACAGTTCTTGTGGAATTGGCAAAGTGTTATTTGGAAGCCCATAGAGGGCTATGGTGAAAAAGGAAATATCCTCAGATGAAACCTGGAAAGAAGCTTTCTGAGAAACTGCTCTGTGATGTGTGACTTCCACTCACAGAGTTACATCTCTATTTCGTGGATCTCTTCGCTAGCCTTATTTCTGTGGAATCTGAGAACAGATATTTCGGATCCCTTTGAAGACTATAGGGCCAAAGGAAATATCCTCCGATAACAAAGAGAAAGAAGCTTTCTGAGAAACTTCTTTGTGTTCTGTGAAATCATCTCACAGAGTTACAGCTTTCCCCTCAAGAAGCCTTTCGCTAAGTCAGTTCTTCTGGAATTGGCCAAGTGATATTTTCAAGCCCTTAGAGGGCTATGGTGAAAAAGGAAATATCCTCTGATGAAATCTGGAAAGAAGCTTTCTGAGAAACTGCTTAGTGTTCTCTTAATTCATCTCACAGAGTTACATGTGTATTTCGTGGATTTCTTTGCTAGCCCTATTTCTGTGGAATCTGAGAACAGATATTTCGGATCCCTTTGAAGACTACAGGGCCAAAGGAAATATCCTCCGATAACAAAGAGAAAGAGGCTTTCTGAGAAACTTCTTTGTGTTCTGTGAAGTCATCTCACAGAGTTACAGCTTTCCCCTCAAGAAGCCTTTCGCTAAGACAGTTCTTGTGGAATTGGCAAAGTGATATTTGGAAGCCCATAGAGGGCTATGGTGAAAAAGGAAATATCCTCAGATGAAATCTGGAAAGAAGCTTTCTGAGAAACTGCTCTGTGATGTGTGACTTCCACTCACAGAATTACATCTGTATTTCGTGGATCTCTTTGCTAGCCTTATTTCTGTGGAATCTGAGAACAGACATTTCGGATCCCTTTGAACACTATAGGGCCAAAGGAAATATCTTCCGATAACAAAGAGAAAGAAGCTTTCTGAGAAACTTCTTTGTGTTTTGTGAAATCATCTCACAGAGTTACAGCTTTCCCCTCAAGAAGCCTTTCGCTAAGACAGTTCTTGTGGAATTTGCAAAGTGATATTTGGAAGCCCATAGAGGGCTATGGTGAAAAAGGAAATATCCAAAGATGAAATCTGGAAAGAAACTTTCTGAGAAACTGCTTAGTGTTCTGTTAATTAATCTCACAGAGTTACATCTGTATTTCGGTGATCTCTTTGCTAGCCTTATTTCTGTGGAATCTGAGAACAGATATTTCGGATCCTTTTGAACACTATAGGGCCAAAGGAAATATCCTCCGATAACAAAGAGAAAGAAGCTTTCTGAGAAACTTCTTTGTGTTCTGTGAAATCATCTCACAGAGTTACAGCTTTCCCCTCAAGAAGCCTTTCGCTAAGACAGTTCTTCTGGAATTGGCAAAGTGATATTTGAAAGCCCATAGAGGGCTATGGTGAAAAAGGAAATATCCTCTGATGAAATCTGGAAAGAAGCTTTCTGAGAAACTGCTTAGTGTTCTCTTAATTCATCTCACAGAGTTACATGTGTGTTTCGTGGATTTCTTTGCTAGCCCTATTTCTGTGGAATCTGAGAACAGATATTTCGGATCCCTTTGAAGACTATAGGGCCAAAGGAAATATCCTTCGATAACAAAGAGAAAGAAGCTTTCTGAGAAACTTCTTTGTGTTCTGTGAAATCATCTCACAGAGTTACAACTTTCCCCTCAAGAAGCCTTTCGCTAAGACAGTTCTTGTGGAATTGGAAAAGTGATATTTGGAAGCCCATAGAGGGCTATGGTGAAAAAGGAAATATCCTCAGATGAAATCTGGAAAGAAGCTTTCTGAGAAACTGCTCTGTGATGTGTGACTTCCACTCACAGAGTTACATCTGTATTTCGTGGATCTCTTTGCTAGCCTTATTTCTGTGGAATCTGAGAACAGACATTTCGGATCCCTTTGAACACTATAGGGCCAAAGGAAATATCTTCCGATAACAAAGAGAAAGAAGCTTTCTGAGAAACTTCTTTGTGTTTTTTGAAATCATCTCACAGAGTTACAGCTTTCCCCTCAAGAAGCCTTTCGCTAAGACAGTTCTTGTGGAATTTGCAAAGTGATATTTGGAACCCCTAGAGGGCTATGGTGAAAAAGGAAATATCCAAAGATGAAATCTGGAAAGAAACTTTCTGAGAAACTGCTTAGTGTTCTGTTAATTAATCTCAGAGAGTTACATGTGTATTTCGTGGATCTCTTTGCTAGCCTTATTTCTGTGGAATCTGAGAACAGATATTTCGGATCCTTTTGAACACTATAGGGCCAAAGGAAATATCTTCCGATAACAAAGAGAAAGAAGCTTTCTGAGAAACTTCTTTGTGTTCTGTGAAATCATCTCACAGAGTTACAGCTTTCCCGTCAAGAAGCCTTTCGCTAAGACAGTTCGTGTGGAATTGGCAAAGTGATATTTGGAAGCCCATAGAGGGCTATGGTGAAAAAGGAAATATCCTCAGATGAAATCTGGAAAGAAGCTTTCTGAGAAACTGCTTAGTGTTCTGTTAATTCATCTCACAGAGTTACATCGGTATTTCGTGGATCTCTTTGCTAGCCTTATTTCTGTGGAATCTGAGAACAGATATTTCGGATCCCTTTGAAGACTATAGGGCCAAAGGAAATATCCTCCGATAACAAAGAGAAAGAAGCTTTCTGAGAAACTTCTTTGTGTTCTGTGAAATCATCTCACAGAGTTACAGCTTTCCCCTCAAGAAGCCTTTCGCTAAGACAGTTCTTGTGGAATTGGTAAAGTGATATTTGGAAGCCCATAGAGGGCTATGGTGAAAAAGGAAATATCCTCAGATGAAATCTGGAAAGAAGGTTTCTGAGAAACTGCTCTGTGATGAGTGACTTCCACTCACAGAGTTACATCTGTGTTTCGTGGATCTCTTTGCTAGCCTTATTTCTGTGGAATTTGAGAACAGACATTTCGGATCCCTTTGAACACTATAGGGCCAAAGGAAATATCTTCCGATAACAAAGAGAAAGAAGCTTTCTGAGAAACTTCTTTGTGTTTTGTGAAATCATCTCACAGAGTTACAGCTTTCCCCTCAAGAAGCCTTTGGCTAAGACAGTTCTTGTGGAATTGGCAAAGTGATATTTGGAAGCCCATAGAGGGCTATGGTGAAAAAGGAAATATCCAAAGATGAAATCTGGAAAGAAACTTTCTGAGAAACTGCTTAGGGTTCTGTTAATTCATCTCACAGATTTACATGTGTATTTCGTGGATCTCTTTGCTAGCCTTATTTCTGTGGAATCTGAGAACAGATATTTCGGATCCCTTTGAAGACTATAGGGCCAAAGGAAATATCCTCCGATAACAAAGAGAAAGAAGCTTTCTGAGAAACTTCTTTGTGTTCTGTGAAATCATCTCACCGAGTTACAGCATTCCCCTGAAGAAGACTTTCGCTAAGACAGTTCTTGTGGAATTGGCAAAGTGTTATTTGGAAGCCCATAGAGGGCTATGGTGAAAAAGGAAATATCCTCAGATGAAACCTGGAAAGAAGCTTTCTGAGAAACTGCTCTGTGATGTGTGACTTCCACTCACAGCGTTACATCTCTATTTCGTGGATCTCTTCGCTAGCCTTATTTCTGTGGAATCTGAGAACAGATATTTCGGATCCCTTTGAAGACTATAGGGCCAAAGGAAATATCCTCCGATAACAAAGAGAAAGAAGCTTTCTGAGAAACTTCTTTGTGTTCTGTGAAATCATCTCACAGAGTTACAGCTTTCCCCTCAAGAAGCCTTTCGCTAAGTCAGTTCTTCTGGAATTGGCAAAGTGATATTTTCAAGCCCCTAGAGGGCTATGGTGAAAAAGGAAATATCCTCTGATGAAATCTGGAAAGAAGCTTTCTGAGAAACTGCTTAGTGTTCTCTTAATTCATCTCACAGAGTTACATGTGTATTTCGTGGATTTCTTTGCTAGCCCTATTTCTGTGGAATCTGAGAACAGATATTTCGGATCCCTTTGAAGACTACAGGGCCAAAGGAAATATCCTCCGATAACAAAGAGAAAGAAGCTTTCTGAGAAACTTCTTTGTGTTCTGTGAAATCATCTCACAGAGTTACAGCTTTCCCCTCAAGAAGCCTTTCGCTAAGACAGTTCTTGTGGAATTGGCAAAGTGATATTTGGAAGCCCATAGAGGGCTATGGTGAAAAAGGAAATATCCTCAGATGAAATCTGGAAAGAAGCTTTCTGAGAAACTGCTCTGTGATGTGTGACTTCCACTCACAGAGTTACATCTGTATTTCGTGGATCTCTTTGCTAGCCTTATTTCTGTGGAATCTGAGAACAGACATTTCGGATCCCTTTGAACACTATAGGGCCAAAGGAAATATCTTCCGATAACAAAGAGAAAGAAGCTTTCTGAGAAACTTCTTTGTGTTTTGTGAAATCATCTCACAGAGTTACAGCTTTCCCCTCAAGAAGCCTTTCGCTAAGACAGTTCTTGTGGAATTTGCAAAGTGATATTTGGAAGCCCATAGAGGTCTACGGTGAAAAAGGAAATATCCAAAGATGAAATCTGGAAAGAAACTTTCTGAGAAACTGCTTAGTGTTCTGTTAATTAATCTCACAGAGTTACATCTGTATTTCGGTGATCTCTTTGCTAGCCTTATTTCTGTGGAATCTGAGAACAGATATTTCGGATCCTTTTGAACACTATAGGGCCAAAGGAAATATCTTCCGATAACAAAGAGAAAGAAGCTTTCTGAGAAACTTCTTAGTGTTTTGTGAAATCATCTCACAGAGTTACAGCTTTCCCCTCAAGAAGCCTTTCGCTAAGACAGTTCTTGTGGAATTGGCAAAGTGATATTTGGAAGCCCATAGAGGGCTATGGTGAAAAAGGAAATATCCTCAGATGAAATCTGGAAAGAAGCTTTCTGAGAAACTGCTTAGTATTCTGTTAATTCATCTCACAGAGATACATCGGTATTTCGTGGATCTTTTTGCTAGCCTTATTTCTGTGGAATCTGAGAACAGATATTTCGGATCCCTTTGAAGACTATAGGGCCAAAGGAAATATCCTCCGATAACAAAGAGAAAGAAGCTTTCTGAGAAACTTCTTTGTGTTCTGTGAAATCATCTCACAGAGTTACAGCTTTCCCCTCAAGAAGCCTTTCGCTAAGACAGTTCGTGTGGAATTGGCAAAGTGATATTTGGAAGCCCATAGAGGGCTATGGTGAAAAAGGAAATATCCTCAGATGAAATCTGGAAAGAAGCTTTCTGAGAAACTGCTTAGTGTTCTGTTAATTCATTTCACAGAGTTACATTTGTATTTCGTGGATCTCTTTGCTAGCCTTATTTCTGTGGAATCTGAGAACAGATATTTCGGATCCCTTTGAAGACTATAGGGCCAAAGGAAATATCCTCCGATAACAAAGAGAAAGAAGCTTTCTGAGAAACTTCTTTGTGTTCTGTGAAATCATCTCACAGAGTTACAGCTTTCCCCTCAAGAAGCCTTTCGCTAAGACAGTTCTTGTGGAATTGGCAAAGTGATATTTGGAAGCCCATAGAGGGCTATGGTGAAAAAGGAAATATCCTCAGATGAAACCTGGAAAGAAGCTTTCTGAGAAACTGCTCTGTGATGTGTGACTTCCACTCACAGAGTTACATCTGTATTTCGTGGATCTCTTTGTTGCCTTATTTCTGTGGAATCTGAGAACAGATATTTCGGATCCCTTTGAAAACTATAGGGCCAAAGGAAATATCCTCCGATAACAAAGAGAAAGAAGCTTTCTGAGAAACTTCTTTGTGTTCTGTGAAATCATCTCTCAGAGTTACAGCTTTCCCCTCAAGAAGCCTTTCGCTAAGTCAGTTCTTGTGGAATTGGCAAAGTGATATTTTGAAGCCCTTAGAGGGCTATGGTGAAAAAGGAAATATCCTGTGATGAAATCTGGAAAGAAGCTTTCTGAGAAACTGCTTAGTGTTCTCTTAATTCATCTCACAGAGTTACATGTGTATTTCGTGGATTTCTTTGCTAGCCCTATTTCTGTGGAATCTGAGAACAGATATTTCGGATCCTTTTGAACACTATAGGGCCAAAGAAAATATCCTCCGATAACAAAGAGAAAGAAGCTTTCTGAGAAACTTCTTTGTGTTTTGTGAAATCATCTCACAGAGTTACAGCTTTCCCCTCAAGAAGCCTTTCGCTAAGACAGTTCTTGTGGAATTTGCAAAGTGATATTTGGAAGCCCATAGAGGGCTATGGTGAAAAAGGAAATATCCAAAGATGAAATCTGGAAAGAAACTTTCTGAAAACTGCTTAGTGTTCTGTTAATTAATCTCACAGAGTTACATGTGTATTTCGTGGATCTCTTTGCTAGCCTTATTTCTGTGGAATCTGAGAACACATATTTCGGATCCTTTTGAACACTATAGGGCCAAAGGAAATATCTTCCGATAACAAAGAGAAAGAAGCTTTCTGAGAAACGTCTTAGTGTTTTGTGAAATCATCTCACAGAGTTACAGCTTTCCCCTCAAGAAGCCTTTCGCTAAGACAGTTCTTGTGGAATTGGCAAAGTGATATTTGGAAGCCCATAGAGGGCTATGGTGAAAAAGGAAATATCCTCAGATGAAATCTGGAAAGAAGCTTTCAGAGAAACTGGTAGTGTTCTGTTAATTCATCTCACAGAGTTATATCTGTATTTCGTGGATCTCTTTGCTAGCCTTATTTCTGTGGAATCTGAGAACAGATATTTCGGATCCCTTTGAAGACTATAGGGCCAAAGAAAATATCCTCCGATAACAAAGAGAAAGAAGCTTTCTGAGAAACTTCTTTGTGTTCTGTGAAATCATCTCAGAGAGTTACAGCTTTCCCCTCAAGAAGCCTTTCGCTAAGACAGTTCTTGTGGAATTGGCAAAGTGATATTTGGAAGCCCATAGAGGGCTATGGTGAAAAAGGAAATATCCTCAGATGAAACCTGGAAAGAAGCTTTCTGAGAAACTGCTCTGTGATGTGTGACTTCCACTCACAGAGTTACATCTGTATTTCGTGGATCTCTTTGCTAGCCTTATTTCTGTGGAATCTGAGAACAGATATTTCGGATCCCTTTGAAGACTATAGGGCCAAAGGAAATATCCTCCGATAACAAAGAGAAAGAAGCTTTCTGAGAAACTTCTTTGTGTTCTGTGAAATCATCTCACAGAGTTACAACTTTCCCCTCAAGAAGCCTTTCGCTAAGACAGTTCTTGTGGAATTGGAAAAGTGATATTTGGAAGCCCATAGAGGGCTATGGTGAAAAAGGAAATATCCTCAGATGAAATCTGGAAAGAAGCTTTCTGAGAAACTGCTCTGTGTTGTGTGACTTCCACTCACAGAGTTACATCCGTATTTCGTGGATCTCTTTGCTAGCCTTATTTCTGTGGAATCTGAGAACAGACATTTCGGATCCCTTTGAACACTATAGGGCCAAAGGAAATATCTTCCGATAACAAAGAGAAAGAAGCTTTCTGAGAAACTTCTTTGTGTTTTTTGAAATCATCTCACAGAGTTACAGCTTTCCCCTCAAGAAGCCTTTCGCTAAGACAGTTCTTGTGGAATTTGCAAAGTGATATTTGGAACCCCTAGAGGGCTATGGTGAAAAAGGAAATATCCAAAGATGAAATCTGGAAAGAAACTTTCTGAGAAACTGCTTAGTGTTCTGTTAATTAATCTCAGAGAGTTACATGTGTATTTCGTGGATCTCTTTGCTAGCCTTATTTCTGTGGAATCTGAGAACAGATATTTCGGATCCTTTTGAACACTATAGGGCCAAAGGAAATATCTTCCGATAACAAAGAGAAAGAAGCTTTCTGAGAAACTTCTTTGTGTTCTGTGAAATCATCTCACAGAGTTACAGCTTTCCCCTCAAGAAGCCTTTCGCTAAGACAGTTCGTGTGGAATTGGCAAAGTGATATTTGGAAGCCCATAGAGGGCTATGGTGAAAAAGGAAATATCCTCAGATGAAATCTGGAAAGAAGCTTTCTGAGAAACTGCTTAGTGTTCTGTTAATTCATCTCACAGAGTTACATCGGTATTTCGTGGATCTCTTTGCTAGCCTTATTTCTGTGGAATCTGAGAACAGATATTTCGGATCCCTTTGAAGACTATAGGGCCAAAGGAAATATCCTCCGATAACAAAGAGAAAGAAGCTTTCTGAGAAACTTCTTTGTGTTCTGTGAAATCATCTCACAGAGTTACAGCTTTCCCCTCAAGAAGCCTTTCGCTAAGACAGTTCTTGTGGAATTGGTAAAGTGATATTTGGAAGCCCATAGAGGGCTATGGTGAAAAAGGAAATATCCTCAGATGAAATCTGGAAAGAAGGTTTCTGAGAAACTGCTCTGTGATGAGTGACTTCCACTCACAGAGTTACATCTGTATTTCGTGGATCTCTTTGCTAGCCTTATTTCTGTGGAATTTGAGAACAGACATTTCGGATCCCTTTGAACACTATAGGGCCAAAGGAAATATCTTCCGATAACAAAGAGAAAGAAGCTTTCTGAGAAACTTCTTTGTGTTTTGTGAAATCATCTCACAGAGTTACAGCTTTCCCCTCAAGAAGCCTTTGGCTAAGACAGTTCTTGTGGAATTGGCAAAGTGATATTTGGAAGCCCATAGAGGGCTATGGTGAAAAAGGAAATATCCAAAGACGAAATCTGGAAAGAAACTTTCTGAGAAACTGCTTAGGGTTCTGTTAATTCATCTCACAGATTTACATGTGTATTTCGTGGATCTCTTTGCTAGCCTTATTTCTGTGGAATCTGGGAACAGATATTTCGGATCCCTTTGAAGACTATAGGGCCAAAGGAAATATCCTCCGATAACAAAGAGAAAGAAGCTTTCTGAGAAACTTCTTTGTGTTCTGTGAAATCATCTCACCGAGTTACAGCATTCCCCTGAAGAAGACTTTCGCTAAGACAGTTCTTGTGGAATTGGCAAAGTGTTATTTGGAAGCCCATAGAGGGCTATGGTGAAAAAGGAAATATCCTCAGATGAAACCTGGAAAGAAGCTTTCTGAGAAACTGCTCTGTGATGTGTGACTTCCACTCACAGAGTTACATCTCTATTTCGTGGATCTCTTCGCTAGCCTTATTTCTGTGGAATCTGAGAACAGATATTTCGGATCCCTTTGAAGACTATAGGGCCAAAGGAAATATCCTCCGATAACAAAGAGAAAGAAGCTTTCTGAGAAACTTCTTTGTGTTCTGTGAAATCATCTCACAGAGTTACAGCTTTCCCCTCAAGAAGCCTTTCGCTAAGTCAGTTCTTCTGGAATTGGCAAAGTGATATTTTCAAGCCCTTAGAGGGCTATGGTGAAAAAGGAAATATCCTCTGATGAAATCTGGAAAGAAGCTTTCTGAGAAACTGCTTAGTGTTCTCTTAATTCATCTCACAGAGTTACATGTGTATTTCGTGGATTTCTTTGCTAGCCCTATTTCTGTGGAATCTGAGAACAGATATTTCGGATCCCTTTGAAGACTACAGGGCCAAAGGAAATATCCTCCGATAACAAAGAGAAAGAAGCTTTCTGAGAAACTTCTTTGTGTTCTGTGAAATCATCTCACAGAGTTACAGCTTTCCCCTCAAGAAGCCTTTCGCTAAGACAGTTCTTGTGGAATTGGCAAAGTGATATTTGGAAGCCCATAGAGGGCTATGGTGAAAAAGGAAATATCCTCAGATGAAATCTGGAAAGAAGCTTTCTGAGAAACTGCTCTGTGATGTGTGACTTCCACTCACAGAGTTACATCTGTATTTCGTGGATCTCTTTGCTAGCCTTATTTCTGTGGAATCTGAGAACAGACATTTCGGATCCCTTTGAACACTATAGGGCCAAAGGAAATATCTTCCGATAACAAAGAGAAAGAAGCTTTCTGAGAAACTTCTTTGTGTTTTGTGAAATCATCTCACAGAGTTACAGCTTTCCCCTCAAGAAGCCTTTCGCTAAGACAGTTCTTGTGGAATTTGCAAAGTGATATTTGGAAGCCCATAGAGGGCTATGGTGAAAAAGGAAATATCCAAAGATGAAATCTGGAAAGAAACTTTCTGAGAAACTGCTTAGTGTTCTGTTAATTAATCTCACAGAGTTACATCTGTATTTCGGTGATCTCTTTGCTAGCCTTATTTCTGTGGAATCTGAGAACAGATATTTCGGATCCTTTTGAACACTATAGGGCCAAAGGAAATATCTTCCGATAACAAAGAGAAAGAAGCTTTCTGAGAAACTTCTTAGTGTTTTGTGAAATCATCTCACAGAGTTACAGCTTTCCCCTCAAGAAGCCTTTCGCTAAGACAGTTCTTGTGGAATTGGCAAAGTGATATTTGGAAGCCCATAGAGGGCTATGGTGAAAAAGGAAATATCCTCAGATGAAATCTGGAAAGAAGCTTTCTGAGAAACTGCTTAGTATTCTGTTAATTCATCTCACAGAGATACATCGGTATTTCGTGGATCTTTTTGCTAGCCTTATTTCTGTGGAATCTGAGAACAGATATTTCGGATCCCTTTGAAGACTATAGGGCCAAAGGAAATATCCTCCGATAACAAAGAGAAAGAAGCTTTCTGAGAAACTTCTTTGTGTTCTGTGAAATCATCTCACAGAGTTACAGCTTTCCCCTCAAGAAGCCTTTCGCTAAGACAGTTCGTGTGGAATTGGCAAAGTGATATTTGGAAGCCCATAGAGGGCTATGGTGAAAAAGGAAATATCCTCAGATGAAATCTGGAAAGAAGCTTTCTGAGAAACTGCTTAGTGTTCTGTTAATTCATTTCACAGAGTTACATCTGTATTTCGTGGATCTCTTTGCTAGCCTTATTTCTGTGGAATCTGAGAACAGATATTTCGGATCCCTTTGAAGACTATAGGGCCAAAGGAAATATCCTCCGATAACAAAGAGAAAGAAGCTTTCTGAGAAACTTCTTTGTGTTCTGTGAAATCATCTCACAGAGTTACAGCTTTCCCCTCAAGAAGCCTTTCGCTAAGACAGTTCTTGTGGAATTGGCAAAGTGATATTTGGAAGCCCATAGAGGGCTATGGTGAAAAAGGAAATATCCTCAGATGAAACCTGGAAAGAAGCTTTCTGAGAAACTGCTCTGTGATGTGTGACTTCCACTCACAGAGTTACATCTGTATTTCGTGGATCTCTTTGTTGCCTTATTTCTGTGGAATCTGAGAACAGATATTTCGGATCCCTTTGAAGACTATAGGGCCAAAGGAAATATCCTCCGATAACAAAGAGAAAGAAGCTTTCTGAGAAACTTCTTTGTGTTCTGTGAAATCATCTCTCAGAGTTACAGCTTTCAACTCAAGAAGCCTTTCGCTAAGTCAGTTCTTGTGTAATTGGCAAAGTGATATTTTGAAGCCCTTAGAGGGCTATGGTGAAAAAGGAAATATCCTGTGATGAAATCTGGAAAGAAGCTTTCTGAGAAACTGCTTAGTGTTCTCTTAATTCATCTCACAGAGTTACATGTGTATTTCGTGGATTTCTTTGCTAGCCCTATTTCTGTGGAATCTGAGAACAGATATTTCGGATCCCTTTGAAGACTATAGGGCCAAAGGAAATATCCTCCGATAACAAAGAGAAAGAAGCTTTCTGAGAAACTTCTTTGTGTTCTGTGAAATCATCTCACAGAGTTACAGCTTTCCCCTCAATAAGCCTTTAGCTAAGACAGTTCTTGTGGAATTGGCAAAGTGATATTTGGAAGCCCATAGAGGGCTATGGTGAAAAAGGAAATATCCTCAGATGAAATCTGGAAAGAAGCTTTCTGAGAAACTGCTCTGTGATGTGTGACTTCCACTCACAGAGTTACATCTGTATTTCGTGGATCTCTTTGCTAGCCTTATTTCTGTGGAATCTGAGAACAGACATTTCGGATCCCTGTGAACACTATAGGGCCAAAGGAAATATCTTCCGATAACAAAGAGAAAGAAGCTTTCTGAGAAACTTCTTTGTGTTTTGTGAAATCATCTCACAGAGTTACAGCTTTCCCCTCAAGAAGCCTTTCGCTAAGACAGTTCTTGTGGAATTTGCAAAGTGATATTTGGAAGCCCATAGAGGGCTATGGTGAAAAAGGAAATATCCAAGATGAAATCTGGAAAGAAACTTTCTGAGAAACTGCTTAGTGTTCTGTTAATTAATCTCACAGAGTTACATGTGTATTTCGTGGATCTCTTTGCTAGCCTTATTTCTGTGGAATCTGAGAACAGATATTTCGGATCCTTTTGAACACTATAGGGCCAAAGGAAATATCTTCCGATAACAAAGAGAAAGAAGCTTTCTGAGAATCGTCTTAGTGTTTTGTGAAATCATCTCACAGAGTTACAGCTTTCCCCTCAAGAAGCCTTTCGCTAAGACAGTTCTTGTGGAATTGGCAAAGTGATATTTGGAAGCCCATAGAGGGCTATGGTGAAAAAGGAAATATCCTCAGATGAAATCTGGAAAGAAGCTTTCAGAGAAACTGGTAGTGTTCTGTTAATTCATCTCACAGAGTTATATCTGTATTTCGTGGATCTCTTTGCTAGCCTTATTTCTGTGGAATCAGAGAACAGATATTTCGGATCCCTTTGAAGACTATAGGGCCAAAGAAAATATCCTCCGATAACAAAGAGAAAGAAGCTTTCTGAGAAACTTCTTTGTGTTCTGTGAAATCATCTCAGAGAGTTACAGCTTTCCCCTCAAGAAGCCTTTCGCTAAGACAGTTCTTGTGGAATTGGCAAAGTGATATTTGGAAGCCCATAGAGGGCTATGGTGAAAAAGGAAATATCCTCAGATGAAACCTGGAAAGAAGCTTTCTGAGAAACTGCTCTGTGATGTGTGACTTCCACTCACAGAGTTACATCTGTATTTCGTGGATCTCTTTGCTAGCCTTATTTCTGTGGAATCTGAGAACAGATATTTCGGATCCCTTTGAAGACTATAGGGCCAAAGGAAATATCCTCCGATAACAAAGAGAAAGAAGCTTTCTGAGAAACTTCTTTGTGTTCTGTGAAATCATCTCACAGAGTTACAGCTTTCCCCTCTAGAAGCCTTTCGCTGAGACAGTTCTTGTGGAATTGGAAAAGTGATATTTTGAAGCCCATAGAGGGCTATGGTGAAAAAGGAAATATCCTCAGATGAAATCTGGAAAGAAGGTTTCTGAGAAACTGCTCTGTGATGTGTGACTTCCACTCACAGAGTTACATCTGTATTTCGTGGATCTCTTTGCTAGCCTTATTTCTGTGGAATCTGAGGACAGATATTTCGGATCCTTTTGAACACTATAGGGCCAAAGGAAATATCTTCCGATAACAAAGAGAAAGAAGCTTTCTGAGAAACTTCTTAGTGTTTTGTGAAATCATCTCACAGAGTTACAGCTTTCCCCTCAAGAAGCCTTTAGCTAAGACAGTTCTTGTGGAATTGGCAAAGTGATATTTGGAAGCCCTTAGAGGGCTATGGTGAAAAAGGAAATATCCTCAGATGAAATCTGGAAAGAAGCTTTCTGAGAAACTGCTTAGTGTTCTGTTAATTCATCTCACAGAGTTACATCGGTATTTCGTGGATCTCTTTGCTAGCCTTATTTCTGTGGAATCTGAGAACAGACATTTCGGATGCCTTTGAACACTATAGGGCCAAAGGAAATATCTTCCGATAACAAAGAGAAAGAAGCTTTCTGAGAAACGTCTTTGTGTTTTGTGAAATCATCTCACAGAGTTACAGCTTTCCCCTCAAGAAGCCTTTCGCTAAGACAGTTCTTGTGGAATTTGCAAAGTGATATTTGGAAGCCCTTAGAGGTCTATGGTGAAAAAGGAAATATCCAAAGATGAAATCTGGAAAGAAACTTTCTGAGAAACTGCTTAGTGTTCTGTTAATTAATCTCACAGAGTTACATGTGTATTTCGTGGATTTCTTTGCTAGCCTTATTTCTGTGGAATCTGCGAACAGATATTTCGGATCCTTTTGAACACTATAGGGCCAAAGGAAATATCTTCCGATAACAAAGAGAAAGAAGCTTTCTGAGAATCGTCTTAGTGTTTTGTGAAATCATCTCACAGAGTTACAGCTTTCCCCTCAAGAAGCCTTTCGCTAAGACAGTTCTTGTGGAATTGGCAAAGTGATATTTGGAAGCCCATAGAGGGCTATGTTGAAAAAGAAAATATCCTCAGATGAAATCTGGAAAGAAGCTTTCTGAGAAACTGCTTAGTGTTCTGTTAATTCATCTCACAGAGTTACATCGGTATTTCGTGGATCTCTTTGCTAGCCTTATTTCTGTGGAATCTGAGAACAGATATTTCGGATCCCTTTGAAGACTATAGGGCCAAAGGAAATATCCTCCGATAACAAAGAGAAAGAAGCTTTCTGAGAAACTTCTTTGTGTTCTGTGAAATCATCTCACAGAGTTACAGCTTTCCCCTCAAGAAGCCTTTCGCTAAGACAGTTCTTGTGGAATTGGTAAAGTGATATTTGGAAGCCCATAGAGGGCTATGGTGAACAAGGAAATATCCTCAGATGAAATCTGGAAAGAAGCTTTCAGAGAAACTGCTTAGTGTTCTGTTAATTCATCTCACAGAGTTACATCTGTATTTCGTGGATCTCTTTGCTAGCCTTATTTCTGTGGAATCTGAGAACAGATATTTCGGATCCCTTTGAAGACTATAGGGCCAAAGGAAATATCCTCCGATAACAAAGAGAAAGAAGCTTTCTGAGAAAGTTCTTTGTGTTCTGTGAAATCATCTCACAGAGTTACAGCTTTCCCCTCAAGACGCCTTTCGCTAAGGCAGTTCTTGTGGAATTGGCAAAGTGATATTTGGAAGCCCAAAGAGGGCTATGGTGAAAAAGGAAATATCCTCAGATGAAATCTGGAAAGAAGCTTTCTGAGAAACTGCTTAGTGTTCTGTTAATTCGTGTCACAGAGTTACATCTGTATTTCGTGGATTTCTTTGCTAGCCTTATTTCTGTGGAATCTGAGAACAGATATTTCGGATCCCTTTGAAGACTATAGGGCCAAAGGAAATATCCTCCGATAACAAAGAGAAAGAAGCTTTCTGAGAAACTTCTTTGTGTTCTGTGAAATCATCTCACAGAGTTACAGCTTTCCCCTCAAGAAGCCTTTCGCTAAGACAGTTCTTCTGGAATTGGCAAAGTGATATTTGAAAGCCCATAGAGGGCTATGGTGAAAAAGGAAATATCCTCTGATGAAATCTGGAAAGAAGCTTTCTGAGAAACTGCTTAGTGTTCTCTTAATTCATCTCACAGAGTTACATGTGTGTTTCGTGGATTTCTTTGCTAGCCCTATTTCTGTGGAATCTGAGAACAGATATTTCGGATCCCTTTGAAGACTATAGGGCCAAAGGAAATATCCTCCGATAACAAAGAGAAAGAAGCTTTCTGAGAAACTTCTTTGTGTTCTGTGAAATCATCTCACAGAGTTACAGCTTTCCCCTCAAGAAGCCTTTCGCTAAGACAGTTCTTGTGGAATTGGTAAAGTGATATTTGGAAGCCCATAGAGGGCTATGGTGAACAAGGAAATATCCTCAGATGAAATCTGGAAAGAAGCTTTCTGAGAAACTGCTCTGTGATGTGTGACTTCCACTCACAGAGTTACATCTGTATTTCGTGGATCTCTTTGCTAGCCTTATTTCTGTGGAATCTGAGAACAGACATTTCGGATCCCTTTGAACACTATAGGGCCAAAGGAAATATCTTCCGATAACAAAGAGAAAGAAGCTTTCTGAGAAACTTCTTTGTGTTTTTTGAAATCATCTCACAGAGTTACAGCTTTCCCCTCAAGAAGCCTTTCGCTAAGACAGTTCTTGTGGAATTTGCAAAGTGATATTTGGAACCCCTAGAGGGCTATGGTGAAAAAGGAAATATCCAAAGATGAAATCTGGAAAGAAACTTTCTGAGAAACTGCTTAGTGTTCTGTTAATTAATCTCAGAGAGTTACATGTGTATTTCGTGGATCTCTTTGCTAGCCTTATTTCTGTGGAATCTGAGAACAGATATTTCGGATCCTTTTGAACACTATAGGGCCAAAGGAAATATCTTCCGATAACAAAGAGAAAGAAGCTTTCTGAGAAACTTCTTTGTGTTCTGTGAAATCATCTCACAGAGTTACAGCTTTCCCCTCAAGAAGCCTTTCGCTAAGACAGTTCGTGTGGAATTGGCAAAGTGATATTTGGAAGCCCATAGAGGGCTATGGTGAAAAAGGAAATATCCTCAGATGAAATCTGGAAAGAAGCTTTCTGAGAAACTGCTTAGTGTTCTGTTAATTCATCTCACAGAGTTACATCGGTATTTCGTGGATCTCTTTGCTAGCCTTATTTCTGTGGAATCTGAGAACAGATATTTCGGATCCCTTTGAAGACTATAGGGCCAAAGGAAATATCCTCTGATAACAAAGAGAAAGAAGCTTTCTGAGAAACTTCTTTGTGTTCTGTGAAATCATCTCACAGAGTTACAGCTTTCCCCTCAAGAAGCCTTTCGCTAAGACAGTTCTTGTGGAATTGGTAAAGTGATATTTGGAAGCCCATAGAGGGCTATGGTGAAAAAGGAAATATCCTCAGATGAAATCTGGAAAGAAGGTTTCTGAGAAACTGCTCTGTGATGAGTGACTTCCACTCACAGAGTTACATCTGTATTTCGTGGATCTCTTTGCTAGCCTTATTTCTGTGGAATTTGAGAACAGACATTTCGGATCCCTTTGAACACTATAGGGCCAAAGGAAATATCTTCCGATAACAAAGAGAAAGAAGCTTTCTGAGAAACTTCTTTGTGTTTTGTGAAATCATCTCACAGAGTTACAGCTTTCCCCTCAAGAAGCCTTTGGCTAAGACAGTTCTTGTGGAATTGGCAAAGTGATATTTGGAAGCCCATAGAGGGCTATGGTGAAAAAGGAAATATCCAAAGATGAAATCTGGAAAGAAACTTTCTGAGAAACTGCTTAGGGTTCTGTTAATTCATCTCACAGATTTACATGTGTATTTCGTGGATCTCTTTGCTAGCCTTATTTCTGTGGAATCTGAGAACAGATATTTCGGATCCCTTTGAAGACTATAGGGCCAAAGGAAATATCCTGCGATAACAAAGAGAAAGAAGCTTTCTGAGAAACTTCTTTGTGTTCTGAGAAATCATCTCACCGAGTTACAGCATTCCCCTGAAGAAGACTTTCGCTAAGACAGTTCTTGTGGAATTGGCAAAGTGTTATTTGGAAGCCCATAGAGGGCTATGGTGAAAAAGGAAATATCCTCAGATGAAACCTGGAAAGAAGCTTTCTGAGAAACTGCTCTGTGATGTGTGACTTCCACTCACAGAGTTACATCTCTATTTCGTGGATCTCTTCGCTAGCCTTATTTCTGTGGAATCTGAGAACAGATATTTCGGATCCCTTTGAAGACTATAGGGCCAAAGGAAATATCCTCCGATAACAAAGAGAAAGAAGCTTTCTGAGAAACTTCTTTGTGTTCTGTGAAATCATCTCACAGAGTTACAGCTTTCCCCTCAAGAAGCCTTTCGCTAAGTCAGTTCTTCTGTAATTGGCAAAGTGATATTTTCAAGCCCTTAGAGGGCTATGGTGAAAAAGGAAATATCCTCTGATGAAATCTGGAAAGAAGCTTTCTGAGAAACTGCTTAGTGTTCTCTTAATTCATCTCACAGAGTTACATGTGTATTTCGTGGATTTCTTTGCTAGCCCTATTTCTGTGGAATCTGAGAACAGATATTTCGGATCCCTTTGAAGACTACAGGGCCAAAGGAAATATCCTCCGATAACAAAGAGAAAGAAGCTTTCTGAGAAACTTCTTTGTGTTCTGTGAAATCATCTCACAGAGTTACAGCTTTCCCCTCAAGAAGCCTTTCGCTAAGACAGTTCTTGTGGAATTGGCAAAGTGATATTTGGAAGCCCATAGAGGGCTATGGTGAAAAAGGAAATATCCTCAGATGAAATCTGGAAAGAAGCTTTCTGAGAAACTGCTCTGTGATGTGTGACTTCCACTCACAGAGTTACATCTGTATTTCGTGGATCTCTTTGCTAGCCTTATTTCTGTGGAATCTGAGAACAGACATTTCGGATCCCTTTGAACACTATAGGGCCAAAGGAAATATCTTCCGATAACAAAGAGAAAGAAGCTTTCTGAGAAACTTCTTTGTGTTTTGTGAAATCATCTCACAGAGTTACAGCTTTCCCCTCAAGAAGCCTTTCGCTAAGACAGTTCTTGTGGAATTTGCAAAGTGATATTTGGAAGCCCATAGAGGGCTATGGTGAAAACGGAAATATCCAAAGATGAAATCTGGAAAGAAACTTTCTGAGAAACTGCTTAGTGTTCTGTTAATTAATCTCACAGAGTTACATCTGTATTTCGGTGATCTCTTTGCTAGCCTTATTTCTGTGGAATCTGAGAACAGATATTTCGGATCCTTTTGAACACTATAGGGCCAAAGGAAATATCTTCCGATAACAAAGAGAAAGAAGCTTTCTGAGAAACTTCTTAGTGTTTTGTGAAATCATCTCACAGAGTTACAGCTTTCCCCTCAAGAAGCCTTTCGCTAAGACAGTTCTTGTGGAATTGGCAAAGTGATATTTGGAAGCCCATAGAGGGCTATGGTGAAAAAGGAAATATCCTCAGATGAAATCTGGAAAGAAGCTTTCTGAGAAACTGCTTAGTATTCTGTTAATTCATCTCACAGAGATACATCGGTATTTCGTGAATCTTTTTGCTAGCCTTATTTCTGTGGAATCTGAGAACAGATATTTCGGATCCCTTTGAAGACTATAGGGCCAAAGGAAATATCCTCCGATAACAAAGAGAAAGAAGCTTTCTGAGAAACTTCTTTGTGTTCTGTGAAATCATCTCACAGAGTTACAGCTTTCCCCTCAAGAAGCCTTTCGCTAAGACAGTTCGTGTGGAATTGGCAAAGTGATATTTGGAAGCCCATAGAGGGCTATGGTGAAAAAGGAAATATCCTCAGATGAAATCTGGAAAGAAGCTTTCTGAGAAACTGCTTAGTGTTCTGTTAATTCATTTCACAGAGTTACATCTGTATTTCGTGGATCTCTTTGCTAGCCTTATTTCTGTGGAATCTGAGAACAGATATTTCGGATCCCTTTGAAGACTATAGGGCCAAAGGAAATATCCTCCGATAACAAAGAGAAAGAAGCTTTCTGAGAAACTTCTTTGTGTTCTGTGAAATCATCTCACAGAGTTACAGCTTTCCCCTCAAGAAGCCTTTCGCTAAGACAGTTCTTGTGGAATTGGCAAAGTGATATTTGGAAGCCCATAGAGGGCTATGGTGAAAAAGGAAATATCCTCAGATGAAACCTGGAAAGAAGCTTTCTGAGAAACTGCTCTGTGATGTGTGACTTCCACTCACAGAGTTACATCTGTATTTCGTGGATCTCTTTGCTAGCCTTATTTCTGTGGAATCTGAGAACAGATATTTCGGATCCCTTTGAAGACTATAGGGCCAAAGGAAATATCCTCCGATAACAAAGAGAAAGAAGCTTTCTGAGAAACTTCTTTGTGTTCTGTGAAATCATCTCTCAGAGTTACAGCTTTCCCCTCAAGAAGCCTTTCGCTAAGTCAGTTCTTGTGGAATTGGCAAAGTGATATTTTGAAGCCCTTAGAGGGCTATGGTGAAAAAGGAAATATCCTGTGATGAAATCTGGAAAGAAGCTTTCTGAGAAACTGCTTAGTGTTCTCTTAATTCATCTCACAGAGTTACATGTGTATTTCGTGGATTTCTTTGCTAGCCCTATTTCTGTGGAATCTGAGAACAGATATTTCGGATCCCTTTGAAGACTATAGGGCCAAAGGAAATATCCTCCGATAACAAAGAGAAAGAAGCTTTCTGAGAAACTTCTTTGTGTTCTGTGAGATCATCTCACAGAGTTACAGCTTTCCCCTCAAGAAGCCTTTCGCTAAGACAGTTCTTGTGGAATTGGCAAAGTGATATTTGGAAGCCCATAGAGGGCTATGGTGAAAAAGGAAATATCCTCAGATGAAATCTGGAAAGAAGGTTTCTGAGAAACTGCTCTGTGATGAGTTACTTCCACTCACAGAGTTACATCTGTATTTCGTGGATCTCTTTGCTAGCCTTATTTCTGTGGAATTTGAGAACAGACATTTCGGATCCCTTTGAACACTATAGGGCCAAAGGAAATATCTTCCGATAACAAAGAGAAAGAAGCTTTCTGAGAAACTTCTTTGTGTTTTGTGAAATCATCTCACAGAGTTACAGCTTTCCCCTCAAGAAGCCTTTGGCTAAGACAGTTTTTGTGGAATTGGCAAAGTGATATTTGGAAGCCCATAGAGGGCTATGGTGAAAAAGGAAATATCCAAAGATGAAATCTGGAAAGAAACTTTCTGAGAAACTGCTTAGGGTTCTGTTAATTCATCTCACAGATTTACATGTGTATTTCGTGGATCTCTTTGCTAGCCTTATTTCTGTGGAATCTGAGAACAGATATTTCGGATCCCTTTGAAGACTATAGGGCCAAAGGAAATATCCTCCGATAACAAAGAGAAAGAAGCTTTCTGAGAAACTTCTTTGTGTTTTGTGAAATCATCTCACCGAGTTACAGCTTTCCCCTCAAGAAGCCTTTCGCTAAGACAGTTCTTGTGGAATTTGCAAAGTGATATTTGGAAGCCCATAGAGGGCTATGGTGAAAAAGGAAATATCCAAAGATGAAATCTGGAAAGAAACTTTCTGAGAAACTGCTTAGGGTTCTGTTAATTCATCTCACAGATTTACATGTGTATTTCGTGGATCTCTTTGCTAGCCTTATTTCTGTGGAATCTGAGAACAGATATTTCGGATCCTTTTGAACACTATAGGGCCAAAGGAAATATCTTCCGATAACAAAGAGAAAGAAGCTTTCTGAGAAACTTCTTAGTGTTTTGTGAAATCATCTCACAGAGTTACAGCTTTCCCCTCAAGAAGCCTTTCGCTAAGACAGTTCTTGTGGAATTGGCAAAGTGATATTTGGAAGCCCATAGAGGGCTATGGTGAAAAAGGAAATATCCTCAGATGAAATCTGGAAAGAAGCTTTCTGAGAAACTGCTTAGTATTCTGTTAATTCATCTCACAGAGATACATCGGTATTTCGTGGATCTTTTTGCTAGCCTTATTTCTGTGGAATCTGAGAACAGATATTTCGGATCCCTTTGAAGACTACAAGGCCAAAGGAAATATCCTCCGATAACAAAGAGAAAGAAGCTTTCTGAGAAACTTCTTTGTGTTCGGTGAAATCATCTCACAGAGTTAATGCTTTCCCCTCAAGAAGCCTTTCGCTAAGACAGTTCGTGTGGAATTGGCAAAGTGATATTTGGAAGCCCATAGAGGGCTATGGTGAAAAAGGAAATATCCTCAGATGAAATCTGGAAAAAAGCTTTCTGAGAAACTGCTTAGTGTTCTGTTAATTCATTTCACAGAGTTACATCTGTATTTCGTGGATCTCTTTGCTAGCCTTATTTCTGTGGAATCTGAGAACAGATATTTCGGATCCCTTTGAAGACTATAGGGCCAAAGGAAATATCCTCCGATAACAAAGAGAAAGAAGCTTTCTGAGAAACTTCTTTGTGTTCTGTGAAATAATCTCACAGAGTTACAGCTTTCCCCTCAAGAAGCCTTTCGCTAAGACAGTTCTTGTGGAATTGGCAAAGTGATATTTGGAAGCCCATAGAGGGCTATGGTGAAAAAGGAAATATCCTCAGATGAAACCTGGAAAGAAGCTTTCTGAGAAACTGCTCTGTGATGTGTGACTTCCACTCACAGAGTTACATCTGTATTTCGTGGATCTCTTTGCTAGCCTTATTTCTGTGGAATCTGAGAACAGATATTTCGGATCCCTTTGAAGACTATAGGGTCAAAGGAAATATCCTCCGATAACAAAGAGAAAGAAGCTTTCTGAGAAACTTCTTTGTGTTCTGTGAAATCATCTCACAGAGTTACAGCTTTCCCCTCAAGAAGCCTTTCGCTAAGTCAGTTCTTGTGGAATTGGCAAAGTGATATTTTGAAGCCCTTAGAGGGCTATGGTGAAAAAGGAAATATCCTCTGATGAAATCTGGAAAGAAGCTTTCTGAGAAACTGCTTAGTGTTCTCTTAATTCATCTCACAGAGTTACATGTGTATTTCGTGGATTTCTTTGCTAGCCCTATTTCTGTGGAATCTGAGAACAGATATTTCGGATCCCTTTGAAGACTATAGGGCCAAAGGAAATATCCTCCGATAACAAAGAGAAAGAAGCTTTCTGAGAAACTTCTTTGTGTTCTGTGAAATCATCTCACAGAGTTACAGCTTTCCCCTCAAGAAGCCTTTCGCTAAGACAGTTCTTGTGGAATTGGCAAAGTGATATTTGGAAGCCCATAGAGGGCTATGGTGAAAAAGGAAATATCCTCAGATGAAATCTGGAAAGAAGCTTTCTGAGAAACTGCTCTGTGATGTGTGACTTCCACTCACAGAGTTACATCTGTATTTCGTGGATCTCTTTGCTAGCCTTATTTCTGTGGAATCTGAGAACAGACATTTCGGATCCCTTTGAACACTATAGGGCCAAAGGAAATATCTTCCGATAACAAAGAGAAAGAAGCTTTCTGAGAAACTTCTTGGTGTTTTGTGAAATCATCTCACAGAGTTACAGCTTTCCCCTCAAGAAGCCTTTCGCTAAGACAGTTCTTGTGGAATTTGCAAAGTGATATTTGGAAGCCCATAGAGGGCTATGGTGAAAAAGGAAATATCCAAAGATGAAATCTGGAAAGAAACTTTCTGAGAAACTGCTTAGTGTTCTGTTAATTAATCTCACAGAATTACATGTGTATTTCGTGGATCTCTTTGCTAGCCTTATTTCTGTGGAATCTGAGAACAGATATTTCGGATCCTTTTGAACACTATAGGGCCAAAGGAAATATCTTCCGATAACAAAGAGAAAGAAGCTTTCTGAGAAACGTCTTAGTGTTTTGTGAAATCATCTCACAGAGTTACAGCTTTCCCCTCAAGAAGCCTTTCGCTAAGACAGTTCTTGTGGAATTGGCAAAGTGATATTTGGAAGCCCATAGAGGGCTATGGTGAAAAAGGAAATATCCTCAGAAGAAATCTGGAAAGAAGCTTTCTGAGAAACTGCTTAGTGTTCTGTTAATTCATCTCACAGAGTTACATCGGTATTTCGTGGATCTCTTTGCTAGCCTTATTTCTGTGGAATCTGAGAACAGATATTTCGGATCCCTTTGAAGACTATAGGGCCAAAGGAAATATCCTCCGATAACAAAGAGAAAGAAGCTTTCTGAGAAACTTCTTTGTGTTCTGTGAAATCATCTCACAGAGTTACAGCTTTCCCCTCAAGAAGCCTTTCGCTGAGACAGTTCTTGTGGAATTGGCAAAGTGATATTTGGAAGCCCATAGAGGGCTATGGTGAAAAAGGAAATATCCTCAGATGAAATCTGGAAAGAAGCTTTCAGAGAAACTGGTAGTGTTCTGTTAATTCATCTCACAGAGTTATATCTGTATTTCGTGGATCTCTTTGCTAGCCTTATTTCTGTGGAATCTGAGAACAGATATTTCGGATCCCTTTGAAGACTATAGGGCCAAAGGAAATATCCTCCGATAACAAAGAGAAAGAAGCTTTCTGAGAAACTTCTTTGTGTTCTGTGAAATCATCTCACAGAGTTACAGCTTTCCCCTCAAGAAGCCTTTCGCTAAGACAGTTCTTGTGGAATTGGCAAAGTGATATTTGAAAGCCCATAGAGGGCTATGGTGAAAAAGGAAATATCCTCAGATGAAATCTGGAAAGAAGCTTTCTGAGAAACTGCTTAGTGTTCTGTTAATTCATCTCACAGAGTTACATCTGTATTTCGTGGATCTCTTTGCTAGCCTTATTTCTGTGGAATCTGAGAACAGATATTTCGGATCCCTTTGAAGACTATAGGGCCAAAGGAAATATCCTCCGATAACAAAGAGAAAGAAGCTTTCTGAGAAACTTCTTTGTGTTCTGTGAAATCATCTCACAGAGTTACAGCTTTCCCCTCAAGAAGCGTTTCGCTAAGACAGTTTGTGTGGAATTGGCAAAGTGATATTTGGAAGCCCATAGAGGGCTATGGTGAAAAAGGAAATATCCTCAGATGAAATCTGGAAAGAAGCTTTCAGAGAAACTGCTTAGTGTTCTGTTAATTCATCTCACAGAGTTACATCGGTATTTCGTGGATCTCTTTGCTAGCCTTATTTCTGTGGAATCTGAGAACAGATATTTCGGATCCGTTTGAATACTATAGAGCCAAAGGAAATATCCTCCGATAACAAAGAGAAAGAAGCTTTCTGAGAAACTTCTTTGAGTTCTGTGAAATCATCTCACAGAGTTACAGCTTTCCCCTCAAGAAGCCTTTCGCTAAGACAGTTCGTGTGGAATTGGCAAAGTGATATTTGGAAGCCCGTAGAGGGCTATGGTGAAAAAGGAAATATCCTCAGATGAAATCTGGAAAGAAGCTTTCTGAGAAACTGCTCTGTGATCTGTTAATTCATCTCACAGAGTTACATCTGTATTTCGTGGATCTCTTTGCTAGCCTTATTTCTGTGGAATCTGAGAACAGATATTTCGGATCCGTTTGAATACTATAGGGCCAAAGGAAATATCCTCCGATAACAAAGAGAAAGAAGATTTCTGAGAAACTTCTTTGAGTTCTGTGAAATCATCTCACAGAGTTACAGCTTTCCCCTCAAGAAGCCTTTCGCTAAGACAGTTCTTGTGGAATTGGCAAAGTGATATTTGGAAGCCCTTAGAGGGCTATGGTGAAAAAGGAAATATCCTCTGATGAAATCTGGAAAGAAGCTTTCTGAGAAACTGCTTAGTGTTCTCTTAATTCATCTCACAGAGTTACATGTGTATTTCGTGGATTTCTTTGCTAGCCTTATTTCTGTGGAATCTGAGAACAGATATTTCGGATCCCTTTGAAGACTATAGGGCCAAAGGAAATATCCTCCGATAACAAAGAGAAAGAAGCTTTCTGAGAAACTTCTTTGTGTTCTGTGAAATCATCTCACAGAGTTACAGCTTTCCCCTCAAGAAGCCTTTCGCTAAGACAGTTCTTGTGGAATTGCAAAGTGATATTTGGAAGCCCATAGAGGGCTATGGTGAAAAAGGAAAATCCCCAGATGAAACCTGGAAAGAAGCTTTCTGAGAAACTGCTCTGTGATGTGTGACTTCCACTCACAGAGTTACATCTGTATTTCGTGGATCTCTTTGCTAGCCTAATTTTTTGGAATCTGAGAACAGATATTTCGGATCCCTTTGAAGACTATAGGGCCAAAGGAAATATCCTCCGATAACAAAGAGAAAGAAGCTTTCTGAGAAACTTCTTTGTGTTCTGTGAAATCATCTCACAGAGTTACAGCTTTCCCCTCAAGAAACCTTTCGCTAAGACAGTTCTTGTGGAATTGGAAAAGTGATATTTTGAAGGCCATAGAGGGCTATGGTGAAAAAGGAAATATCCTCAGATGAAATCTGGAAAGAAGGTTTCTGAGAAACTGCTCTGTGATGTGTGACTTCCACTCACAGAGTTACATCTGTATTTCGTGGATCTCTTTGCTAGCCTTATTTCTGTGGAATTTGAGAACAGACATTTCGGATCCATTTGAACACAATAGGGCCAAAGGAAATATCTTCCGATAACAAAGAGAAAGAAGCTTTCTGAGAAACTTCTTTGTGTTTTGTGAAATCATCTCACAGAGTTACAGCTTTCCCCTCAAGAAGCCTTTCGCTAAGACAGTTCTTGTGGAATTTGCAAAGTGATATTTGGAAGCCCATAGAGGGCTATGGTGAAAAAGGAAATATCCAAAGATGAAATCTGGAAGGAAACTTTCTGAGAAACTGCTTAGTGTTCTGTTAATTCATCTCACAGAGTTACATGTGTATTTCGTGGATCTCTTTGCTAGCCTTATTTCTGTGGAATCTGAGAACAGATATTTCGGATCCTTTTGAACACTATAGGGCCAAAGGAAATATCTTCCGATAACAAAGAGAAAGAAGCTTTCTGAGAAACTACTTAGTGTTTTGTGAAATCATCTCACAGAGTTACAGCTTCCCCTCAAGAACCCTTTTGCTAAGACAGTTCTTGTGGTATTGGCAAAGTGATATTTGGAAGCCCATAGAGGGCTACGGTGAAAATGGAAATATCCTCAGATGAAATCTGGAAAGAAGCTTTCAGAGAAACTGCTTAGTGTTCTGTTAATTCATCTCACAGAGTTACATCTGTATTTCGTGGATCTCTTTGCTAGCCTTATTTCTGTGGAATCTGAGAACAGATATTTCGGATCCCTTTGAAGACTATAGGGCCAAAGGAAATATCCTCCGATAACAAAGAGAAAGAAGCTTTCTGAGAAACTTCTTTGTGTTCGGTGAAATCATCTCACAGAGTTACAGCTTTCCCCTCAAGAAGCCTTTCGCTAAGACAGTTCTTGTGGAATTGGCAAAGTGATATTTGGAAGCCCATAGAGGGCTATGGTGAAAAAGGAAATATCCTCAGATGAAATCTGGAAAGAAGCTTTCTGAGAAACTGCTTAGTGTTCTGTTAATTCATCTCACAGAGTTACATCGGTATTTCGTGGATCTCTTTGCTAGCCTTATTTCTGTGGAATCTGAGAACAGATATTTCGGATCCGTTTGAATACTATAGGGCCAAAGGAAATATCATCCGATAACAAAGAGAAAGAAGCTTTCTGAGAAACTTCTTTGAGTTCTGTGAAATCATCTCACAGAGTTACAGCTTTCCCCTCAAGAAGCCTTTCGCTAAGACAGTTCTTGTGGAATTGGCAAAGTGATATTTGGAAGCCCTTAGAGGGCTATGGTGAAAAAGGAAATATCCTCTGATGAAATCTGGAAAGAAGCTTTCTGAGAAACTGCTTAGTGTTCTCTTAATTCATCTCACAGAGTTACATGTGTATTTCGTGGATTTCTTTGCTAGCCTTATTTCTGTGGAATCTGAGAACAGATATTTCGGATCCCTTTGAAGACTATAGGGCCAAAGGAAATATCCTCCGATAACAAAGAGAAAGAAGCTTTCTGAGAAACTTCTTTGTGTTCTGTGAAATCATCTCACAGAGTTACAGCTTTCCCCTCAAGAAGCCTTTCGCTAAGACAGTTCTTGTGGAATTGGCAAAGTGATATTTGGAAGCCCATAGAGGGCTATGGTGAAAAAGGAAATATCCTCAGATGAAATCTGGAAAGAAGCTTTCATAGAAACTGCTTAGTATTCTGTTAATTCATCTCACAGAGTTACATCTGTATTTCGTGGATCTCTTTGCTAGCCTTATTTCTGTGGAATCAGAGAACAGATATTTCGGATCCCTTTGAAGACTATAGGGCCAAAGGAAATATCCTCCGATAACAAAGAGAAAGAAGCTTTCTGAGAAACTTCTTTGTGTTCTGTGAAATCATCTCACAGAGTTACAGCTTTCCCCTCAAGAAGCCTTTCGCTAAGACAGTTCTTGTGGAATTGGCAAAGTGATATTTGAAAGCCCATACAGGGCTATGGTGAAAAAGGAAATATCCTCAGATGAAATCTGGAAAGAAGCTTTCTGAGAAACTGCTTAGTGTTCTGTTAATTCATCTCACAGAGTTACATCTGTATTTCGTGGATCTCTTTGCTAGCCTTATTTCTGTGGAATCTGAGAACAGATATTTCGGATCCCTTTGAAGACTAGAGGGCCAAAGGAAATATCATCCGATAACAAAGAGAAAGAAGCTTTCTGAGAAACTTCTTTGTGTTCTGTGAAATCATCTCACAGAGTTACAGCTTTCCCCTCAAGAAGCCTTTCGCTAAGACAGTTCGTGTGGAATTGGCAAAGTGATATTTGGAAGCCCATAGAGGGCTATGGTGAAAAAGGAAATATCCTCAGATGAAATCTGGAAAGAAGCTTTCAGAGAAACTGCTTAGTGTTCTGTTAATTCATCTCACAGAGTTACATCGGTATTTCGTGGATCTCTTTGCTAGCCTTATTTCTGTGGAATCTGAGAACAGATATTTCGGATCCGTTTGAATACTATAGGGCCAAAGGAAATATCCTCCGATAACAAAGAGAAAGAAGCTTTCTGAGAAACTTCTTTGAGTTCTGTGAAATCATGTCACAGAGTTACAGCTTTCCCCTCAAGAAGCCTTTCGCTAAGACAGTTCTTGTGGAATTGGCAAAGTGATATTTGGAAGCCCTTAGAGGGCTATGGTGAAAAAGGAAATATCCTCTGATGAAATCTGGAAAGAAGCTTTCTGAGAAACTGCTTAGTGTTCTCTTAATTCATCTCACAGAGTTACATGTGTATTTCGTCGATTTCTTTGCTAGCCTTATTTCTGTGGAATCTGAGAACAGATATTTCGGATCCCTTTGAAGACTATAGGGCCAAAGGAAATATCCTCCGATAACAAAGAGAAAGAAGCTTTCTGAGAAACTTCTTTGTGTTCTGTGAAATCATCTCACAGAGTTACAGCGTTCCCCTCAAGAAGCCTTTCGCTAAGACAGTTCTTGTGGAATTGGCAAAGTGATATTTGGAAGCCCTTAGAGGGCTATGGTGAAAAAGGAAATATCCTCAGATGAAATCTGGAAAGAAGCTTTCTGAGAAACTGCTCTGTGATGAGTGACTTTTACTCACAGAGTTACATCTGTATTTCGTGGATCTCTTTGCTAGCCTTATTTCTGTGGAATCTGAGAACAGATATTTCGGATCCCTTTGAAGATGATAGGGCCAAAGGAAATATCCTCCGATAACAAAGAGAAAGAAGCTTTCTGAGAAACTTCTTTGTGTTCTGTGAAATCATCTCACAGAGTTACAGCTTTCCCCTCAAGAAGCCTTTCGCTAAGACAGTTCTTGTGGAATTGGCAAAGTGATATTTGGAAGCCAATAGAGGGCTATGGTGAAAAAGGAAATATCCTCAGATGAAATCTGGAAAGAAGCTTTCTGAGAAACTGCTTAGTGTTCTGTTAATTCATTTCACAGAGTTACATCTGTATTTCGTGGATCTCTTTGCTAGCCTTATTTCTGTGGAATCTGAGAACAGATATTTCGGATCCCTTTGAAGACTATAGGGCCAAAGGAAATATCCTCCGATAACAAAGACAAAGAAGCTTTCTGAGAAACTTCTTTGTGTTCTGTGAAATCATCTCACAGAGTTACAGCTTTCCCCTCAAGAAGCCTTTCGCTAAGACAGTTCTTGTGGAATTGGAAAAGTGATATTTGGAAGCCCATAGAGGGCTATGGTGAAAAAGGAAATATCCTCAGATGAAACCTGGAAAGAATCTTTCTGAGAAACTGCTCTGTGATGTGTGACTTCCACTCACAGAGTTACATCTGTATTTCGTGAATCTCTTTGCTAGCCTTATTTCTGTGGAATCTGAAACAGATATTTCGGATCCCTTTGAAGACTATAGGGCCAAAGGAAATATCCTCCGATAACAAAGAGAAAGAAGCTTTCTGAGAAACTTCTTTCTGTTCTGTGAAATCATCTCACAGAGTTACAGCTTTCCCCTCAAGAAGCCTTTCGCTAAGTCAGTTCTTGTGGAATTGGCAAAGTGATATTTTGAAGCCCTTAGAGGGCTATGGTGAAAAAGGAAATATCCTCTGATGAAATCTGGAAAGAAGCTTTCTGAGAAACTGCTTAGTGTTCTCTTAATTCATCTCACAGAGTTACATGTGTATTTCGTGGATTTCTTTGCTAGCCTTATTTCTGTGGAATCTGAGAACAGATATTTCGGATCCCTTTGAAGACTATAGGGTCAAAGGAAATATCCTCCGATAACAAAGAGAAAGAAGCTTTCTGAGAAACTTCTTTGTGTTCTGTGAAATCATCTCACAGAGTTACAGCTTTCCCCTCAAGAAGCCTTTCGCTAAGACAGTTCTTGTGGAATTGGCAAAGTGATATTTGAAAGCCCATAGAGGGCTATGGTGAAAAAGGAAATATCCTCAGATGAAATCTGGAAAGAAGCTTTCTGAGAAACTGCTTAGTGTTCTGTTAATTCATCTCACAGAGTTACATCTGTATTTCGTGGATCTCTTTGCTAGCCTTATTTGTGTGGAATCTGAGAACAGATATTTCGGATCCCTTTGAAGACTATAGGGCCAAAGGAAATATCCTCCGATAACAAAGAGAAAGAAGCTTTCTGAGAAACTTCTTTGTGTTCTGTGAAATCATCTCACAGAGTTACAGCTTTCCCCTCAAGAAGCCTTTCGCTAAGACAGTTCGTGTGGAATTGGCAAAGTGATATTTGGAAGCCCGTAGAGGGCTATGGTGAAAAAGGAAATATCCTCAGATGAAATCTGGAAAGAAGCTTTCTGAGAAACTGCTTAGTGATCTGTTAATTCATCTCACAGAGTTACATCGGTATTTCGTGGATCTCTTTGCTAGCCTTATTTCTGTGGAATCTGAGAACAGATATTTCGGATCCGTTTGAATACTATAGGGCCAAAGGAAATATCCTCCGATAACAATGAGAAAGAAGATTTCTGAGAAACTTCTTTGAGTTCTGTGAAATCATCTCACAGAGTTACAGCTTTCCCCTCAAGAAGCCTTTCGCTAAGACAGTTCTTGTGGAATTGGCAAAGTGATATTTGGAAGCCCTTAGAGGGCTATTTTGAAAAAGGAAATATCCTCTGATGAAATCTGGAAAGAAGCTTTCTGAGAAACTGCTTAGTGTTCTCTTAATTCATCTCACAGAGTTACATGTGTATTTCGTGGATTTCTTTGCTAGCCTTATTTCTGTGGAATCTGAGAACAGATATTTCGGATCCCTTTGAAGACTATAGGGCCAAAGGAAATATCCTCCGATAACAAAGAGAAAGAAGCTTTCTGAGAAACTTCTTTGTGTTCTGTGAAATCATCTCACAGAGTTACAGCTTTCCCCTCAAGAAGCCTTTCGCTAAGACAGTTCTTGTGGAATTGGCAAAGTGATATTTGGAAGCCCTTAGAGGGCTATGGTGAAAAAGGAAATATCCTCAGATGAAATCTGGAAAGAAGCTTTCTGAGAAACTGCTCTGTGATGTGGGACTTTTACTCACAGAGTTACATCTGTATTTCGTGGATCTCTTTGCTAGCCTTATTTCTGTGGAATTTGAGAACAGATATTTCGGATCCCTTTGAAGATGATAGGGCCAAAGGAAATATCCTCCGATAACAAAGAGAAAGAAGCTTTCTGAGAAACTTCTTTGTGTTCTGTGAAATCATCTCACAGAGTTACAGCTTTCCCCTCAAGAAGCCTTTCGCTAAGACAGTTCTTGTGGAATTGGCAAAGTGATATTTGGAAGCCAATAGAGGGCTATGGTGAAAAAGGAAATATCCTCAGATGAAATCTGGAAAGAAGCTTTCTGAGAAACTGCTTAGTGTTCTGTTAATTCATTTCACAGAGTTACATCTGTATTTCGTGGATCTCTTTGCTAGCCTTATTTCTGTGGAATCTGAGAACAGATATTTCGGATCCCTTTGAGGACTATAGGGCCAAAGGAAATATCCTCCGATAACAAAGAGAAAGAAGCTTTCTGAGAAACTTCTTTGTGTTCTGTGAAATCATCTCACAGAGTTACAGCTTTCCCCTCAAGAAGCCTTTCGCTAAGACAGTTCTTGTGGAATTGGCAAAGTGATATTTGGAAGCCCATAGAGGGCTATGGTGAAAAAGGAAATATCCCCAGATGAAACCTGGAAAGAAGCTTTCTGAGAAACTGCTCTGTGATGTGTGACTTCCACTCACAGAGTTACATCTGTATTTCGTGGATCTCTTTGCTAGCCTTATTTCTTTGGAATCTGAGAACAGATATTTCGGATCCCTTTGAAGACTATAGGGCCAAAGGAAATATCCTCCGATAACAAAGAGAAAGAAGCTTTCTGAGAAACTTCTTTGTGTTCTGTGAAATCATCTCACAGAGTTACAGCTTTCCCCTCAAGAAACCTTTCGCTAAGACAGTTCTTGTGGAATTGGAAAAGTGATATTTTGAAGCCCATAGAGGGCTATGGTGAAAAAGGAAATATCCTCAGATGAAATCTGGAAGGAAGGTTTCTGAGAAACTGCTCTGTGATGTGTGACTTCCACTCACAGAGTTACATCTGTATTTCGTGGATCTCTTTGCTAGCCTTATTTCTGTGGAATTTGAGAACAGACATTTCGGATCCCTTTGAACACTATAGGGCCAAAGGAAATATCTTCCGATAACAAAGAGAAAGAAGCTTTCTGAGAAACTTCTTTGTGTTTTGTGAAATCATCTCACAGAGTTACAGCTTTCCCCTCAAGAAGCCTTTCGCTAAGACAGTTCTTGTGGAATTTGCAAAGTGATATTTGGAAGCCCATAGAGGGCTATGGTGAAAAAGGAAATATCCAAAGATGAAATCTGGAAAGAAACTTTCTGAGAAACTGCTTAGTGTTCTCTTAATTCATCTCACAGAGTTACATGTGTATTTCGTGGATCTCTTTGCTAGCCTTATTTCTGTGGAATCTGAGAACAGATATTTCGGATCCTTTTGAACACTATAGGGCCAAAGGAAATATCTTCCGATAACAAAGAGAAAGAAGCTTTCTGAGAAACTACTTAGTGTTTTGTGAAATCATCTCACAGAGTTACAGCTTTCCCCTCAAGAACCCTTTTGCTAAGACAGTTCTTGTGGTATTGGCAAAGTGATATTTGGAAGCCCATAGAGGGCTATGGTGAAAAAGGAAATATCCTCAGATGAAATCTGGAAAGAAGCTTTCTGAGAAACTGCTTAGTGTTCTGTTAATTCATCTCACAGAGTTACATCGGTATTTCGTGGATCTCTTTGCTAGCCTTGTTTCTGTGGAATCTGAGAACAGATATTTCGGATCCCTTTGAAGACTAGAGGGCCAAAGGAAATATCCTCCGATAACAAAGAGAAAGAAGCTTTCTGAGAAACTTCTTTGTGTTCTGTGAAATCATCTCACAGAGTTACAGCTTTCCCCTCAAGAAGCCTTTTGCTAAGACAGTTCTTGTGGAATTGGCAAAGTGATATTTGGAAGCACATAGAGGGCTATGGTGAAAAAGGAAATATCCTCAGATGAAATCTGGAAAGAAGCTTTCAGAGAAACTGCTTAGTGTTCTGTTAATTCATCTCACAGAGTTACATCTGTATTTCGTGGATCTCTTTGCTAGCCTTATTTCTGTGGAATCTGAGAACAGATATTTCGGATCCCTTTGAAGACTATAGGGCCAAAGGAAATATCATCCGATAACAAAGAGAAAGAAGCTTTCTGAGAAACTTCTTTGTGTTCTGTGAAATCATCTCACAGAGTTACAGCTTTCCCCTCAAGAAGCCTTTCGCTAAGACAGTTCTTGTGGAATTGGCAAAGTGATATTTGGAAGCCCATAGAGGGCTATGGTGAAAAAGGAAATATCCTCAGATGAAATCTGGAAAGAAGCTTTCTGAGAAACTGCTTAGTGTTCTGTTAATTCATCTCACAGAGTTACATCGGTATTTCGTGGATCTCTTTGCTAGCCTTATTTCTGTGGAATCTGAGAACAGATATTTCGGATCCGTTTGAATACTATAGGGCCAAAGGAAATATCATCCGATAACAAAGAGAAAGAAGCTTTCTGAGAAACTTCTTTGAGTTCTGTGAAATCATCTCACAGAGTTACAGCTTTCCCCTCAAGAAGCCTTTCGCTAAGACAGTTCTTGTGGAATTGGCAAAGTGATATTTGGAAGCCCTTAGAGGGCTATGGTGAAAAAGGAAATATCCTCTGATGAAATCTGGAAAGAAGCTTTCTGAGAAACTGCTTAGTGTTCTCTTAATTCATCTCACAGAGTTACATGTGTATTTTGTGGATTTCTTTGCTAGCCTTATTTCTGTGGAATCTGAGAACAGATATTTCGGATCCCTTTGAAGACTATAGGGCCAAAGGAAATATCCTCCGATAACAAAGAGAAAGAAGCTTTCTGAGAAACTTCTTTGTGATCTGTGAAATCATCTCACAGAGTTACAGCTTTCCCCTCAAGAAGCCTTTCGCTAAGACAGTTCTTGTGGAATTGGCAAAGTGATATTTGGAAGCCCATAGAGGGCTATGGTGAAAAAGGAAATATCCTCAGATGAAATCTGGAAAGAAGCTTTCTGAGAAACTGCTCTGTGATGTGTGACTTTTACTCACAGAGTTACATCTGTATTTCGTGGATCTCTTTGCTAGCCTTATTTCTGTGGAATCTGAGAACAGATATTTCGGATCCCTTTGAAGATGATAGGGCCAAAGGAAATATCCTCCGATAACAAAGAGAAAGAAGCTTTCTGAGAAACTTCTTTGTGTTCTGTGAAATCATCTCACAGAGTTACAGCTTTCCCCTCAGGAAGCCTTTCGCTAAGACAGTTCTTGTGGAATTGGCAAAGTGATATTTGGAAGCCAATAGAGGACTATGGGGAAAAAGGAAATATCCTCAGATGAAATCTGGAAAGAAGCTTTCTGAGAAACTGCTTAGTGTTCTGTTAATTCATCTCACAGAGTTACATCGGTATTTCGTGGATCTCTTTGCTAGCCTTATTTCTGTGGAATCTGAGAACAGATATTTCAGATCCCTTTGAAGACTATAGGGCCAAAGGAAATATCCTCCGATAACAAAGAGAAAGAAGCTTTCTGAGAAACTTCTTTGTGTGCTGTGAAATCATCTCACAGAGTTACAGCTTTCCCCTCAAGAAGCCTTTCGATAAGACAGTTCTTGTGGAATTGGCAAAGTGATATTTGGAAGCCCATAGAGGGCTATGGTGAAAAAGGAAATATCCTCAGATGAAACCTGGAAAGAATCTTTCTGAGAAACTGCTCTGTGATGTGTGACCTCCACTCACAGAGTTACATCTGTATTTCGTGGATCTCTTTGCTAGCCTTATTTCGGTGGAATCTGAGAACAGATATTTCGGATCCCTTTGAAGATGATAGGGCCTAAGGAAATATCCTCCGATAACAAAGAGAAAGAAGCTTTCTGAGAAACTTCTTTGTGTTCTGTGAAATCATCTCACAGAGTTACAGCTTTCCCCTCAAGAAGCCTTTCGCTAAGACAGTTCTTGTGTAATTGGCAAAGTGATATTTGGAAGCCAATAGAGGGCTATGGTGAAAAAGGAAATATCCTCAGATGAAATCTGGAAAGAAGCTTTCTGAGAAACTGCTTAGAGTTCTGTTAATTCATCTCACAGAGTTACATCGGTATTTCGTGGATCTCTTTGCTAGCCTTATTTCTGTGGAATCTGAGAACAGATATTTCAGATCCCTTTGAAGACTATAGGGCCAAAGGAAATATCCTCCGATAACAAAGAGAAAGAAGCTTTCAGAGAAACTTCCTTGTGTTCTGTGAAATCATCTCACAGAGTTACAGCTTTCCCCTCAAGAAGCCTTTCGCTAAGACAGTTCTTGTGGAATTGGCAAAGTGATATTTGGAAGCCCATAGAGGGCTATGGTGAAAAAGGAAATATCCTCAGATGAAACCTGGAAAGAATCTTTCTGAGAAACTGCTCTGTGATGTGTGACTTCCACTCACAGAGTTACATCTGTATTTCGTGGATCTCTTTGCTAGCCTTATTTCTGTGGAATCTGAGAACAGATATTTCGGATCCCTTTGAAGACTATAGGGCCAAAGGAAATATCCTCCGATAACAAAGAGAAAGAAGCTTTCTGAGAAACTTCTTTGTGTTCTGTGAAATCATCTCACAGAGTTACAGCTTTCCCCTCAAGAAGCCTTTCGCTAAGACAGTTCTTGTGGAATTGGCAAAGTGATATTTGGAAGCCCATAGAGGGCTATGGTGAAAAAGGAAATATCCAAAGATGAAATCTGGAAAGAAACTTTCTGAGAAACTGCTTAGTGTTCTGTTAATTCATCTCACAGAGTTACATGTGTATTTCGTGGATCTTTTGCTAGCCTTATTTCTGTGGAATCTGAGAACAGATATTTCGGATCCTTTTGAACACTATAGGGCCAAAGGAAATATCTTCCGATAACAAAGAGAAAGAAGCTTTCTGAGAAACTACTTAGTGTTTTGTGAAATCATCTCACAGAGTTACAGCTTTCCCCTCAAGAACCCTTTTGCTAAGACAGTTCTTGTGGTATTGGCAAAGTGATATTTGGAAGCCCATAGAGGGCTATGGTGAAAAAGGAAATATCCTCAGATGAAATCTGGAAAGAAGCTTTCTGAGAAACTGCTTAGTGTTCTGTTAATTCATCTCACAGAGTTACATCGGTATTTCGTGGATCTCTTTGCTAGCCTTGTTTCTGTGGAATCTGAGAACAGATATTTCGGATCCCTTTGAAGACTATAGGGCCAAAGGAAATATCCTCCGATAGCAAAGAGAAAGAAGCTTTCTGAGAAACTTCTTTGTGTTCTGTGAAATCATCTCACAGAGTTACAGCTTTCCCCTCAAGAAGCCTTTCGCTAAGACAGTTCTTGTGGAATTGGCAAAGTGATATTTGGAAGCCCATAGAGGGCTATGGTGAAAAAGGAAATATCCTCAGATGAAATCTGGAAAGAAGCTTTCAGAGAAACTGCTTAGTGTTCTGTTAATTCATCTCACAGAGTTACATCTGTATTTCGTGGATCTCTTTGCTAGCCTTATTTCTGTGGAATCTGAGAACAGATATTTCGGATCCCTTTGAAGACTATAGGGCCAAAGGAAATATCATCCGATAACAAAGAGAAAGAAGCTTTCTGAGAAACTTCTTTGTGTTCTGTGAAATCATCTCACAGAGTTACAGCTTTCCCCTCAAGAAACCTTTCGCTAAGACAGTTCTTGTGGAATTGGCAAAGTGATATTTGGAAGCCCATAGAGGGCTATGGTGAAAAAGGAAATATCCTCAGATGAAATCTGGAAAGAAGCTTTCTGAGAAACTGCTTAGTGTTCTGTTAATTCATCTCACAGAGTTACATCGGTATTTCGTGGATCTCTTTGCTAGCCTTATTTCTGTGGAATCTGAGAACAGATATTTCGGATCCGTTTGAATACTATAAGGCCAAAGGAAATATCATCCGATAACAAAGAGAAAGAAGCTTTCTGAGAAACTTCTTTGAGTTCTGTGAAATCATCTCACAGA
This sequence comes from Macaca fascicularis, assembly GCF_037993035.2. Classification (NCBI taxonomy): domain Eukaryota; kingdom Metazoa; phylum Chordata; class Mammalia; order Primates; family Cercopithecidae; genus Macaca; species Macaca fascicularis. The sequence continues at coordinate 97,221,858 of NC_088375.1, forward strand.
GTTACAGCTTTCCCCTCAAGAAGCCTTTCGCTAAGACAGTTCTTGTGGAATTGGCAAAGTGATATTTGGAAGCCCTTAGAGGGCTATGGTGAAAAAGGAAATATCCTCTGATGAAATCTGGAAAGAAGCTTTCTGAGAAACTGCTTAGTGTTCTCTTAATTCATCTCACAGAGTTACATGTGTATTTCGTGGATTTCTTTGCTAGCCTTATTTCTGTGGAATCTGAGAACAGATATTTCGGATCCCTTTGAAGACAATAGGGCCAAAGGAAATATCCTCCGATAACAAAGAGAAAGAAGCTTTCTGAGAAACTTCTTTGTGTTCTGTGAAATCATCTCACAGAGTTACAGCTTTCCCCTCAAGAAGCCTTTCGCTAAGACAGTTCTTGTGGAATTGGCAAAGTGATATTTGGAAGCCCATAGAGGGCTATGGTGAAAAAGGAAATATCCTCAGATGAAATCTGGAAAGAAGCTTTCTGAGAAACTGCTCTGTGATGTGTGACTTTTACTCACAGAGTTACATATGTATTTCGTGGATCTCTTTGCTAGCCTTATTTCTGTGGAATCTGAGAACAGATATTTCGGATCCCTTTGAAGATGACAGCGCCAAAGGAAATATCCTCCGATAACAAACAGAAAGAAGCTTTCTGAGAAACTTCTTTGTGTTCTGTGAAATCATCTCACAGAGTTACAGCTTTCCCCTCAGGAAGCCTTTCGCTAAGACAGTTCTTGTGGAATTGGCAAAGTGATATTTGGAAGCCCATAGAGGGCTATGGTGAAAAAGGAAATATCCTCAGATGAAATCTGGAAAGAAGCTTTCTGAGAAACTGCTTAGTGTTCTGTTAATTCATCTCACAGAGTTACATCGGTATTTCGTGGATCTCTTTGCTAGCCTTATTTCTGTGGAATCTGAGAACAGATATTTCAGATCCCTTTGAAGACTATAGGGCCAAAGGAAATATCCTCCGATAACAAAGAGAAAGAAGCTTTCTGAGAAACTTCTTTGTGTTCTGTGAAATCATCTCACAGAGTTACAGCTTTCCCCTCAAGAAGCCTTTCGCTAAGACAGTTCTTGTGGAATTGGCAAAGTGATATTTGGAAGCCCATAGAGGGCTATGGTGAAAAAGGAAATATCCTCAGATGAAACCTGGAAAGAATCTTTCTGAGAAACTGCTCTGTGATGTGTGACTTCCACTCACAGAGTTACATCTGTATTTCGTGGATCTCTTTGCTAGCCTTATTTCTGTGGAATCTGAGAACAGATATTTCGGATCCCTTTGAAGACTATAGGGCCAAAGGAAATATCCTCCGATAACAAAGAGAAAGAAGCTTTCTGAGAAACTTCTTTGTGTTCTGTGAAATCATCTCACAGAGTTACAGCTTTCCCTTCAAGAAGCCTTTCGCTAAGACAGTTCTTGTGGAATTGGCAAAGTGATATTTTGAAGCCCTTAGAGGGCTATGGTGAAAAAGGAAATATCCTCTGATGAAATCTGGAAAGAAGCTTTCTGAGAAACTGCTTAATGTTCTCTTAATTCATCTCACAGTGTTACATGTGTATTTCGTGGATTTCTTTGCTAGCCTTATTTCTGTGGAATCTGAGAACAGATATTTCGGATCCCTTTGAAGACTATAGGGCCAAAGGAAATATCCTCCGATAACAAAGAGAAAGAAGCTTTCTGAGAAACTTCTTTGTGTTCTGTGAAATCATCTCACAGAGTTACAGCTTTCCCCTCAAGAAGCCTTTCGCTAAGACAGTTCTTGTGGAATTGGAAAAGTGATATTTGGAAACCCATAGAGGGCTATGGTGAAAAAGGAAATATCCTCAGATGAAATCTGGAAAGAAGCTTTCTGAGAAACTGCTCTGTGATGTGTGACTTCCACTCACAGAGTTACATCTGTATTTCGTGGATCTCTTTCCTAGCCTTATTTCTGTGGAATCTGAGAACAGACATTTCGGATTCCTTTGAACACTATAGGGCCTAAGGAAATATCTTCCGATAACAAAGAGAAAGAAGCTTTCTGAGAAACTTCTTTGTGTTTTGTGAAATCATCTCACAGAGTTACAGCTTTCCCCTCAAGAAGCCTTTCGCTAAGACAGTTCTTGTGGAATTTGCAAAGTGATATTTGGAAGCCCATAGAGGGCTATGGTGAAAAAGGAAATATCCAAAGATGAAATCTGGAAAGAAACTTTCTGAGAAACTGCTTAGTGTTCTGTTAATTAATCTCACAGAGTTACATGTGTATTTCGTGGATCTCTTTGCTAGCCTTATTTCTGTGGAATCTGAGAACAGATATTTCGGATCCTTTTGAACACTATAGGGCCAAAGGAAATATCTTCCGATAACAAAGAGAAAGAAGCTTTCTGAGAAACTTCTTAGTGTTTTGTGAAATCATCTCACAGAGTTACAGCTTTCCCCTCAAGAAGCCTTTCGCTAAGACAGTTCTTGTGGAATTGGCAAAGTGATATTTGGAAGCCCATAGAGGGCTACGGTGAAAAAGGAAATATCCTCAGATGAAATCTGGAAAGAAGCTTTCTGAAAAACGGCTTAGTGTTCTGTTAATTCATCTCACAGAGTTACATCGGTATTTCTTGGATCTCTTTGCTAGCCTTATTTCTGTGGAATCTGAGAACATACATTTCGGATCCCTTTGAACACTATAGGGCCTAAGGAAATATCTTCCGATAACAAAGAGAAAGAAGCTTTCTGAGAAACTTCTTTGTGTTTTGTGAAATCATCTCACAGAGTTACAGCTTTCCCCTCAAGAAGCCTTTCGCTAAGACAGTTCTTGTGGAATTTGCAAAGTGATATTTGGAAGCCCATAGAGGGCTATGGTGAAAAAGGAAATATCCAAAGATGAAATCTGGAAAGAAACTTTCTGAGAAACTGCTTAGTGTTCTGTTAATTAATCTCACAGAGTTACATGTGTATTTCGTGGATCTCTTTGCTAGCCTTATTTCTGTGGAATCTGAGAACAGATATTTCGGATCCTTTTGAACACTATAGGGCCAAAGGAAATATCTTCCGATAACAAAGAGAAAGAAGCTTTCTGAGAAACTACTTAGTGTTTTGTGAAATCATCTCACAGAGTTACAGCTTTCCCCTCAAGAACCCTTTCGCTAAGACAGTTCCTGTGGAATTGGCAAAGTGATATTTGGAAGCCCATAGAGGGCTATGGTGAAAAAGGAAATATCCTCAGATGAAATCTGGAAAGAAGCTTTCTGAGAAACTGCTTAGTGTTCTGTTAATTCATCTCACAGAGTTACATCGGTATTTCGTGGATCTCTTTGCTAGCCTTATTTCTGTGGAATCTGAGAACAGATATTTCGGATCCCTTTGAAGACTATAGGGCCAAAGGAAATATCCTCCGATAACAAAGAGAAAGAAGCTTTCTGAGAAACTTCTTTGTGTTCTGTGAAATCATCTCACAGAGTTACAGCTTTCCCCTCAAGAAGCCTTTCGCTAAGACAGTTCTTGTGGAATTGGCAAAGTGATATTTGGAAGCCCATAGAGGGCTAAGGTGAAAAAGGAAATATCCTCAGATGAAATCTGGAAAGAAGCTTTCTGAGAAACTGCTTAGTGTTCTGTTAATTCATCTCACAGAGTTACATCTGTATTTCGTGGATCTCTTTGCTAGCCTTATTTCTGTGGAATCTGAGAACAGATATTTCGGATCCCTTTGAAGACTATAGGGCCAAAGGAAATATCATCCGATAACAAAGAGAAAGAAGCTTTCTGAGAAACTTCTTTGTGTTCTGTGAAATCATCTCACAGAGTTACAGCTTTCCCCTCAACAAACCTTTCGCTAAGACAGTTCTTGTGTAATTGGCAAAGTGATATTTGAAAGCCTATAGAGGGCTATGGTGAAAAAGGAAATATCCTCAGATGAAATCTGGAAAGAAGCTTTCTGAGAAACTGCTTAGTGTTCCGTTAATTCATCTCACAGAGTTACATCTGTATTTCGTGGATCTCTTTGCTAGCCTTATTTCTGTGGAATCTGAGAACAGATATTTCGGATCCCTTTGAAGACTATAGGGCCAAAGGAAATATCTTCCGATAACAAAGAGAAAGAAGCTTTCTGAGAAACTTCTTTGTGTTCTGTGAAATCATCTCACAGAGTTACAGCTTTCCCCTCAAGAAGCCTTTCGCTAAGACAGTTCGTGTGGAATTGGCAAAGTGATATTTGGAAGCCCATAGAGGGCTATGGTGAAAAAGGAAATATCCTCAGATGAAATCTGGAAAGAAGCTTTCTGAGAAACTGCTTAGTGTTCTGTTAATTCATCTCTCAGAGTTACATCGGTATTTCGTGGATCTCTTTGCTAGCCTTATTTCTGTGGAATCTGAGAACAGATATTTCGGATACCTTTGAAGACTATAGGGCCAAAGGAAATATCCTCCGATAACAAAGAGAAAGAAGCTTTCTGAGAAACTTCTTTGTGTTCTGTGAAATCATCTCACAGAGTTACAGCTTTCCCCTCAAGAAGCCTTTCGCTAAGACAGTTCTTGTGGAATTGGCAAAGTGATATTTGGAAGCCCTTAGAGGGCTATGGTGAAAAAGGAAATATCCTCAGATGAAATCTGGAAAGAAGCTTTCTGAGAAACTGCTCTGTGATGTGTGACTTTTACTCACCGAGTTACATCTGTATTTCGTGGATCTCTTTGCTAGCCTTATTTCTGTGGAATCTGAAAACAGATATTTCGGATCCCTTTGAAGATGATAGGGCCAAAGGAAATATCCTCCGATAACAAAGAGAAAGAAGCTTTCTGAGAAACTTCTTTGTGTTCTGTGAAATCATCTCACAGAGTTACAGCTTTCCCCTCAAGAAGCCTTTCGCTAAGACAGTTCTTGTGGAATTGGCAAAGTGATATTTGGAAGCCCATAGAGGGCTATGGTGACAAAGGAAATATCCTCAGATGAAATCGGGAAAGAAGCTTTCAGAGAAACTGCTTAGTGTTCTGTTAATTCATTTCACAGAGTTACATCGGTATTTCGTGGATCTCTTTGCTAGCCTTATTTCTGTGGAATCTGAGAACAGATATTTCGGATCCCTTTGAGAACTATAGGGCCAAAGGAAATATCCTCCGATAACAAAGAGAAAGAAGCTTTCTGAGAAACTTCTTTGTGTTCTGTGAAATCATCTCACAGAGTTACAGCTTTCCCCTCAAGAAGCCTTTCGCTAAGACAGTTCTTGTGGAATTGGCAAAGTGATATTTGAAAGCCCATACAGGGCTATGGTGAAAAAGGAAATATCCTCAGATGAAACCTGGAAAGAAGCTTTCTGAGAAACTGCTCTGTGATGTGTGACTTCCACTCACAGAGTTACATCTGTATTTCGTGGATCTCTTTGCTAGCCTATTTCTGTGGAATCTGAGAACAGATATTTCGGATCCCTTTGAAGAGTATAGGGCCAAAGGAAATATCCTCCGATAACAAAGAGAAAGAAGCTTTCTGAGAAACTTCTTTGTGTTCTGTGAAATCATCTCACAGAGTTACAGCTTTCCCCTCAAGAAGCCTTTCGCTAAGTCAGTTCTTGTGGAATTGGCAAAGTGATATTTTGAAGCCCATAGAGGGCTATGGTGAAAAAGGAAATATCCTCTGATGAAATCTGGAAAGAAGCTTTCTGAGAAACTGCTTAGTGTTCTCTTAATTCATCACACAGAGTTACATCGGTATTTCGTGGATCTCTTTGCTAGCCTTATTTCTGTGGAATCTGAGAACAGATATTTCGGATCCCTTTGAAGACTATAGGGCCAAAGGAAATATCCTCCGATAACAAAGAGAAAGAAGCTTTCTGAGAAACTTCTTTGTGTTCTGTGAAATCATCTGACAGAGTTACAGCTTTCCCCTCAAGAAGCCTTTCGCTAAGACAGTTCGTGTGGAATTGGCAAAGTGATATTTGGAAGCCCTTAGAGGGCTATGGTGAAAAAGGAAATATCCTCAGATGAAATCTGGAAAGAAGCTTTCTGAGAAACTGCTTAGTGTTCAGTTAATTCAACTCACAGTGTTACATCTGTATTTCGTGGATCTCTTTGCTAGCCTTATTTCTGTGGAATCTGAGAACAGATATTTCGGATCCCTTTGAAGACTATAGGGCCAAAGGAAATATCCTCCGATAACAAAGAGAAAGAAGCTTTCTGAGAAACTTCTTGGTGTTCTGTGAAATCATCTCACAGAGTTACAGCTTTCCCCTCAAGAAGCCTTTCGCTAAGACAGTTCTTGTGGAATTGGCAAAGTGATATTTGGAAGCCCATAGAGGGCTATGGTGAAAAAGGAAATATCATCAGATGAAATCTGAAAAGAAGCTTTCTGAGAAACTGCTATGTGATGTGTGACTTTTACTCACAGAGTTACATCTCTATTTCGTGGATCGCTTTGCTAACCTTATTTCTGTGGAATCTGAGAACAGATATTTCGGATCCCGTTGAAGAATATAGGGCCAAAGGAAATATCCTCCGAAAACAAAGAGAAAGAAGCTTTCTGAGAAACTTCTTAGTGTTCTGTGAAATCATCTCACAGACTTACAGCTTTCCCCTCAAGAAGCCTTTCCCTAAGACAGTTCTTGTGGAATTGGCAAAGTGATATTTGGAAGCCCATAGAGGGCTATGGTGAAAAAGGAAATATCCTCAGATGAAATCTGGAAAGAAGCTTTCTGAGAAACTGCTTAGTGTTCTGTTAATTCATCTCACAGAGTTACATCTGTATTTCGTGGATCTCTTTGCTAGCCTTATTTCTGTGGAATCTGAGAACAGATATTTCGGATCCCTTTGAAGACTATACGGCCAAAGGAAATATCCTCCGATAACAAAGAGAAAGAAGCTTTCTGAGAAACTTCTTTGTGTTCTGTGAAATCATCTCACAGAGTTACAGCTTTCCCCTCAAGAAGCCTGTCGCTAAGACAGTTCTTGTGGAATTGGCAAAGTGATATTTGGAAGCCCATAGAGGGCTATGGTGAAAAAGAAAATATCCTCAGATGAAACCTGGAAAGAAGCTTTCTGAGAAACTGCTCTGTGATGTGTGATTTCCACTCACAAAGTTACATCTGTATTTCGTGGATCTCTTTGCTAGCCTTATTTCTGTGGAATCTGAGAACAGATATTTCGGATCCCTTTGAAGACTATAGGGCCAAAGGAAATATCCTCCGATAACAAAGAGAAAGAAGCTTTCTGGGTAACTTCTTTGTGTTCTGTGAAATCATCTCACAGAGTTACAGCTTTCCCCTCAAGAAGCCTTTCGCTAAGACAGTTCGTGTGGAATTGGCAAAGTGATATTAGGAAGCCCGTAGAGGGCTATGGTGAAAAAGGAAATATCCTCAGATGAAATCTGGAAAGAAGCTTTCTGAGAAACTGCTTAGTGTTCTGTTAATTCATCTCACAGAGTTACATCGGTATTTCGTGGATCTCTTTGCTAGCCTTATTTCTGTGGAATCTGATAACAGATATTTCGGATCCGTTTGAATACTATAGGGCCAAAGGAAATATCCTCCGATAACAAAGAGAAAGAAGATTTCTGAGAAACTTCTTTGAGTTCTGTGAAATCATCTCACAGAGTTACAGCTTTCCCCTCAAGAAGCCTTTCGCTAAGACAGTTCTTGTGGAATTGGCAAAGTGATATTGGGAAGCCCTTAGAGGGCTATGGTGAAAAAGGAAATATCCTCTGATGAAATCTGGAAAGAAGCTTTCTGAGAAACTGCTTAGTGTTCTCTTAATTCATCTCACAGAGTTACATGTGTATTTCGTGGATTTCTTTGCTAGCCTTATTTCTGTGGAATCTGAGAACAGATATTTCGGATCCCTTTGAAGACTATAGGGCCAAAGGAAATATCCTCCGATAACAAAGAGAAAGAAGCTTTCTGAGAAACTTCTTTGTGTTCTGTGAAATCATCTCACAGAGTTACAGCTTTCCCCTCAAGAAGCCTTTCGCTAAGACAGTTCTTGTGGAATTGGCAAAGTGATATTTGGAAGCCCATAGAGGGCTATGGTGAAAAAGGAAATATCCTCAGATGAAACCTGGAAAGAAGCTTTCTGAGAAACTGCTCTGTGATGTGTGACTTCCACTCACAGAGTTACATCTGTATTTCGTGGATCTCTTTGCTAGCCTATTTCTGTGGAATCTGAGAACAGATATTTCGGATCCCTTTGAAGAGTATAGGGCCAAAGGAAATATCCTCCGATAACAAAGAGAAAGAAGCTTTCTGAGAAACTTCTTTGTGTTCTGTGAAATCATCTCACAGAGTTACAGCTTTCCCCTCAAGAAGCCTTTCGCTAAGTCAGTTCTTGTGGAATTGGCAAAGTGATATTTTGAAGCCCTTAGAGGGCTATGGTGAAAAAGGAAATATCCTCTGATGAAATCTGGAAAGAAGCTTTCTGAGAAACTGCTTAGTGTTCTCTTAATTCATCTCACAGAGTTACATCGGTATTTCGTGGATCTCTTTGCTAGCCTTATTTCTGTGGAATCTGAGAACAGATATTTCGGATCCCTTTGAAGACTATAGGGCCAAAGGAAATATCCTCCGATAACAAAGAGAAAGAAGCTTTCTGAGAAACTTCTTTGTGTTCTGTGAAATCATCTGACAGAGTTACAGCTTTCCCCTCAAGAAGCCTTTCGCTAAGACAGTTCGTGTGGAATTGGCAAAGTGATATTTGGAAGCCCTTAGAGGGCTATGGTGAAAAAGGAAATATCCTCAGATGAAATCTGGAAAGAAGCTTTCTGAGAAACTGCTTAGTGTTCAGTTAATTCAACTCACAGAGTTACATCTGTATTTCGTGGATCTCTTTGCTAGCCTTATTTCTGTGGAATCTGAGAACAGATATTTCGGATCCCTTTGAAGACTATACGGCCAAAGGAAATATCCTCCGATAACAAAGAGAAAGAAGCTTTCTGAGAAACTTCTTTGTGTTCTGTGAAATCATCTCACAGAGTTACAGCTTTCCCCTCAAGAAGCCTTTCGCTAAGACAGTTCTTGTGGAATTGGCAAAGTGATATTTGGAAGCCCATAGAGGGCTATGGTGAAAAAGAAAATATCCTCAGATGAAACCTGGAAAGAAGCTTTCTGAGAAACTGCTCTGTGATGTGTGATTTCCACTCACAAAGTTACATCTGTATTTCGTGGATCTCTTTGCTAGCCTTATTTCTGTGGAATCTGAGAACAGATATTTCGGATCCCTTTGAAGACTATAGGGCCAAAGGAAATATCCTCCGATAACAAAGAGAAAGAAGCTTTCTGGGTAACTTCTTTGTGTTCTGTGAAATCATCTCACAGAGTTACAGCTTTCCCCTCAAGAAGCCTTTCGCTAAGACAGTTCGTGTGGAATTGGCAAAGTGATATTTGGAAGCCCGTAGAGGGCTATGGTGAAAAAGGAAATATCCTCAGATGAAATCTGGAAAGAAGCTTTCTGAGAAACTGCTTAGTGTTCTGTTAATTCATCTCACAGAGTTACATCGGTATTTCGTGGATCTCTTTGCTAGCCTTATTTCTGTGGAATCTGATAACAGATATTTCGGATCCGTTTGAATACTATAAGGCCAAAGGAAATATCCTCCGATAACAAAGAGAAAGAAGATTTCTGAGAAACTTCTTTGAGTTCTGTGAAATCATCTCACAGAGTTACAGCTTTCCCCTCAAGAAGCCTTTCGCTAAGACAGTTCTTGTGGAATTGGCAAAGTGATATTGGGAAGCCCTTAGAGGGCTATGGTGAAAAAGGAAATATCCTCTGATGAAATCTGGAAAGAAGCTTTCTGAGAAACTGCTTAGTGTTCTCTTAATTCATCTCACAGAGTTACATGTGTATTTCGTGGATTTCTTTGCTAGCCTTATTTCTGTGGAATCTGAGAACAGATATTTCGGATCCCTTTGAAGACTATAGGGCCAAAGGAAATATCCTCCGATAACAAAGAGAAAGAAGCTTTCTGAGAAACTTCTTTGTGTTCTGTGAAATCAACTCACAGAGTTACAGCTTTCCCCTCAAGAAGCCTTTCGCTAAGACAGTTCTTGTGGAATTGGCAAAGTGATATTTGGAAGCCCTTAGAGGGCTATGGTGAAAAAGGAAATATCCTCAGATGAAATCTGGAAAGAAGCTTTCTGAGAAACTGCTCTGTGATGTGGGACTTTTACTCACAGAGTTACATCTGTATTTCGTGGATCTCTTTGCTAGCCTTATTTCTGTGGAATTTGAGAACAGATATTTCGGATCCCTTTGAAGATGATAGGGCCAAAGGAAATATCCTCCGATAACAAAGAGAAAGAAGCTTTCTGAGAAACTTCTTTGTGTTCTGTGAAATCATCTCACAGAGTTACAGCTTTCCCCTCAAGAAGTCTTTCGCTAAGACAGTTCTTGTGGAATTGGCAAAGTGATATTTGGAAGCCAATAGAGGGCTATGGTGAAAAAGGAAATATCCTCAGATGAAATCTGGAAAGAAGCTTTCTGAGAAACTGCTTAGTGTTCTGTTAATTCATTTCACAGAGTTACATCTGTATTTCGTGGATCTCTTTGCTAGCCTTATTTCTGTGGAATCTGAGAACAGATATTTCGGATCCCTTTGAGGACTATAGGGCCAAAGGAAATATCCTCCGATAACAAAGAGAAAGAAGCTTTCTGAGAAACTTCTTTGTGTTCTGTGAAATCATCTCACAGAGTTACAGCTTTCCCCTCAAGAAGCCTTTCGCTAAGACAGTTCTTGTGGAATTGGCAAAGTGATATTTGGAAGCCCATAGAGGGCTATGGTGAAAAAGGAAATATCCCCAGATGAAATCTGGAAAGAAGGTTTCTGAGAAACTGCTCTGTGATGTGTGACTTCCACTCACAGAGTTACATCTGTATTTCGTGGATCTCTTTGCTAGCCTTATTTCTGTGGAATTTGAGAACAGACATTTCGGATCCCTTTGAACACTATAGGGCCAAAGGAAATATCTTCCGATAACAAAGAGAAAGAAGCTTTCTGAGAAACTTCTTTGTGTTTTGTGAAATCATCTCACAGAGTTACAGCTTTCCCCTCAAGAAGCCTTTCGCTAAGACAGTTCTTGTGGAATTTGCAAAGTGATATTTGGAAGCCCATAGAGGGCTATGGTGAAAAAGGAAATATCCAAAGATGAAATCTGGAAAGAAACTTTCTGAGAAACTGCTTAGTGTCTGTTAATTCATCTCACAGAGTTACATGTGTATTTCGTGGATCTCTTTGCTAGCCTTATTTCTGTGGAATCTGAGAACAGATATTTCGGATCCTTTTGAACACTATAGGGCCAAAGGAAATATCTTACGATAACAAAGAGAAATAAGCTTTCTGAGAAACTACTTAGTGTTTTGTGAAATCATCTCACAGAGTTACAGCTTTCCCCTCAAGAACCCTTTTGCTAAGACAGTTCTTGTGGTATTGGCAAAGTGATATTTGGAAGCCCATAGAAGGCTATGGTGAAAAAGGAAATATCCTCAGATGAAATCTGGAAAGAAGCTTTCTGAGAAACTGCTTAGTGTTCTGTTAATTCATCTCACAGAGTTACATCGGTATTTCGTGGATCTCTTTGCTAGCCTTGTTTCTGTGGAATCTGAGAACAGATATTTCGGATCCCTTTGAAGACTATAGGGCCAAAGGAAATATCCTCCGATAAAAAAGAGAAAGAAGCTTTCTGAGAAACTTCTTTGTGTTCTGTGAAATCATCTCACAGAGTTACAGCTTTCCCCTCAAGAAGCCTTTCGCTAAGACAGTTCTTGTGGAATTGGCAAAGTGATATTTGGAAGCCCTTAGAGGGCTATGGTGAAAAAGGAAATATCCTCAGATGAAATCTGGAAAGAAGCTTTCAGAGAAACTGCTTAGTGTTCTGTTAATTCATCTCACAGAGTTACATCTGTATTTCGTGGATCTCTTTGCTAGCCTTATTTCTGTGGAATCTGAGAACAGATATTTCGGATCCCTTTGAAGACTATAGGGCCAAAGGAAATATCCTCCGATAACAAAGACAAAGAAGCTTTCTGAGAAACTTCTTTGTGTTCTGTGAAATCATCTCACAGAGTTACAGCTTTCCCCTCAAGAAGCCTTTCGCTAAGACAGTTCTTGTGGAATTGGCAAAGTGATATTTGAAAGCCCATAGAGGGCTATGGTGAAAAAGGAAATATCCTCAGATGAAATCTGGAAAGAAGCTTTCTGAGAAACTGCTCTGTGATGTGTGACTTTTACTCACAGAGTTACATCTGTATTTCGTGGATCTCTTTGCTAGCCTTATTTCTGTGGAATCTGAGAACAGATATTTCGGATCCCTTTGAAGATGATAGGGCCAAAGGAAATATCCTCAGATAACAAAGAGAAAGAAGCTTTCTGAGAAACTTCTTTGTGTTCTGTGAAATCATCTCACAGAGTTACAGCTTTCCCCTCAGGAAGCCTTTCGCTAAGACAGTTCTTGTGGAATTGGCAAAGTGATATTTGGAAGCCAATAGAGGGCTATGGTGAAAAAGGAAATATCCTCAGATGAAATCTGGAAAGAAGCTTTCTGAGAAACTGCTTAGTGTTCTGTTAATTCATCTCACAGAGTTACATCGGTATTTCGTGGATCTCTTTGCTAGCCTTATTTCTGTGGAATCTGAGAACAGATATTTCAGATCCCTTTGAAGACTATAGGGCCAAAGGAAATATCCTCCGATAACAAAGAGAAAGAAGCTTTCTGAGAAACTTCTTTGTGTGCTGTGAAATCATCTCACAGAGTTACAGCTTTCACCTCAAGAAGCCTTTCGCTAAGACAGTTCTTGTGGAATTGGCAAAGTGATATTTGGAAGCCCATAGAGGGCTATGGTGAAAAAGGAAATATCCTCAGATGAAACCTGGAAAGAATCTTTCTGAGAAACTGCTCTGTGATGTGTGACTTCCACTCACAGAGTTACATCTGTATGTCGTGGATCTCTTTGCTAGCCTTATTTCTGTGGAATCTGAGAACAGATATTTCGGATCCCTTTGAAGACTACAGGGCCAAAGGAAATATCCTCCGATAACAAAGAGAAAGAAGCTTTCTGAGAAACTTCTTTGTGTTCTGTGAAATCATCTCACAGAGTTACAGCTTTCCCCTCAAGAAGCCTTTCGCTAAGACAGTTCTTGTGGAATTGGCAAAGTGATATTTTGAAGCCCTTAGAGGGCTATGGTGAAAAAGGAAATATCCTCTGATGAAATCTGGAAAGAAGCTTTCTGAGAAACTGCTTAATGTTCTCTTAATTCATCTCACAGTGTTACATCTGTATTTCGTGGATTTCTTTGCTAGCCTTATTTCTGTGGAATCTGAGAACAGATATTTCGGATCCCTTTGAAGACTATAGGGCCAAAGGAAATATCCTCCGATAACAAAGAGAAAGAAGCTTTCTGAGAAACTTCTTTGTGTTCTGTGAAATCATCTGACAGAGTTACAGCTTTCCCCTCAAGAAGCCTTTCGCTAAGACAGTTCTTGTGGAATTGGAAAAGTGATATTTGGAAGCCAATAGAGGGCTATGGTGAAAAAGGAAATATCCTCAGATGAAATCTGGAAAGAAGCTTTCTGAGAAACTGCTCTGTGATGTGTGACTTCCACTCACAGAGTTACATCTGTATTTCTTGGATCTCTTTGCTAGCCTTATTTCTGTGGAATCTGAGAACAGACATTTCGGATCCCTTTGAACACTATAGGGCCTAAGGAAATATCTTCCGATAACAAAGAGAAAGAAGCTTTCTGAGAAACTTCTTTGTGTTTTGTGAAATCATCTCACAGAGTTACAGCTTTCCCCTCAAGAAGCCTTTCGCTAAGACAGTTCTTGTGGAATTTGCAAAGTGATATTTGGAAGCCCATAGAGGGCTATGGTGATAAAGGAAATATCCAAAGATGAAATCTGGAAAGAAACTTTCTGAGAAACCGCTTAGTGTTCTGTTAATTAATCTCACAGAGTTACATGTGTATTTCGTGGATCTCTTTGCTAGCCTTATTTCTGTGGAATCTGAGAACAGATATTTCGGATCCTTTTGAACACTATAGGGCCAAAGGAAATATCTTCCGATAACAAAGAGAAAGAAGCTTTCTGAGAAACTTCTTAGTGTTTTGTGAAATCATCTCACAGAGTTACAGCTTTCCCCTCAAGAAGCCTTTCGCTAAGACAGTTCTTGTGGAATTGGCAAAGTGATATTTGGAAGCCTATAGAGGGCTTCGGTGAAAAAGGAAATATCCTCAGATGAAATCTGGAAAGAAGCTTTCTGAGAAACGGCTTAGTGTTCTGTTAATTCATCTCACAGAGTTACATCGGTATTTCGTGGATCTCTTTGCTAGCCTTATTTCTGTGGAATCTGAGAACAGATATTTCGGATCCCTTTGAAGACTACAGGGCCAAAGGAAATATCCTCCGATAACAAAGAGAAAGAAGCTTTCTGAGAAACTTCTTTGTGTTCTGTGAAATCATCTCACAGAGTTACAGCTTTCCCCTCAAGAAGCCTTTCGCTAAGACAGTTCTTGTGGAATTGGCAAAGTGATATTTTGAAGCCCTTAGAGGGCTATGGTGAAAAAGGAAATATCCTCTGATGAAATCTGGAAAGAAGCTTTCTGAGAAACTGCTTAATGTTCTCTTAATTCATCTCACAGTGTTACATGTGTATTTCGTGGATTTCTTTGCTAGCCTTATTTCTGTGGAATCTGAGAACAGATATTTCGGATCCCTTTGAAGACTATAGGGCCAAAGGAAATATCCTCCGATAACAAAGAGAAAGAAGCTTTCTGAGAAACTTCTTTGTGTTCTGTGAAATCATCTGACAGAGTTACAGCTTTCCCCTCAAGAAGCCTTTCGCTAAGACAGTTCTTGTGGAATTGGAAAAGTGATATTTGGAAGCCAATAGAGGGCTATGGTGAAAAAGGAAATATCCTCAGATGAAATCTGGAAAGAAGCTTTCTGAGAAACTGCTCTGTGATGTGTGACTTCCACTCACAGAGTTACATCTGTATTTCTTGGATCTCTTTGCTAGCCTTATTTCTGTGGAATCTGAGAACAGACATTTCGGATCCCTTTGAACACTATAGGGCCTAAGGAAATATCTTCCGATAACAAAGAGAAAGAAGCTTTCTGAGAAACTTCTTTGTGTTTTGTGAAATCATCTCACAGAGTTACAGCTTTCCCCTCAAGAAGCCTTTCGCTAAGACAGTTCTTGTGGAATTTGCAAAGTGATATTTGGAAGCCCATAGAGGGCTATGGTGATAAAGGAAATATCCAAAGATGAAATCTGGAAAGAAACTTTCTGAGAAACCGCTTAGTGTTCTGTTAATTAATCTCACAGAGTTACATGTGTATTTCGTGGATCTCTTTGCTAGCCTTATTTCTGTGGAATCTGAGAACAGATATTTCGGATCCTTTTGAACACTATAGGGCCAAAGGAAATATCTTCCGATAACAAAGAGAAAGAAGCTTTCTGAGAAACTTCTTAGTGTTTTGTGAAATCATCTCACAGAGTTACAGCTTTCCCCTCAAGAAGCCTTTCGCTAAGACAGTTCTTGTGGAATTGGCAAAGTGATATTTGGAAGCCTATAGAGGGCTTCGGTGAAAAAGGAAATATCCTCAGATGAAATCTGGAAAGAAGCTTTCTGAGAAACGGCTTAGTGTTCTGTTAATTCATCTCACAGAGTTACATCGGTATTTCGTGGATCTCTTTGCTAGCCTTATTTCTGTGGAATCTGAGAACATACATTTCGGATCCCTTTGAACACTATAGGGCCTAAGGAAATATCTTCCGATAACAAAGAGAAAGAAGCTTTCAGAGAAACTTCTTTGTGTTTTGTGAAATCATCTCTCAGAGTTACAGCTTTCCCCTCAAGAAGCCTTTCGCTAAGACAGTTCTTGTGGAATTTGCAAAGTGATATTTGGAAGCCCCTAGAGGGCTATGGTGAAAAAGGAAATATCCAAAGATGAAATCTGGAAAGAAACTTTCTGAGAAACTGCTTAGTGTTCTGTTAATTAATCTCACAGAGTTACATGTGTATTTCGTGGATCTCTTTGCTAGCCTTATTTCTGTGGAATCTGAGAACAGATATTTCGGAACCTTTTGAACACTATAGGGCCAAAGGAAATATCTTCCGATAACAAAGAGAAAGAAGCTTTCTGAGAAACTACTTAGTGTTTTGTGAAATCATCTCACAGAGTTACAGCTTTCCCCTCAAGAACCCTTTCGCTAAGACAGTTCTTGTGGAATTGGCAAAGTGATATTTGGAAGCCCATAGAGGGCTATGGTGAAAAAGGAAATATCCTCAGATGAAACGTGGAAAGAATCTTTCTGAGAAACTGCTCTGTGATGTGTGACTTCCACTCACAGAGTTACATCTGTATGTCGTGGATCTCTTTGCTAGCCTTATTTCTGTGGAATCTGAGAACAGATATTTCGGATCCCTTTGAAGACTATAGGGCCAAAGGAAATATCCTCCGATAACAAAGAGAAAGAAGCTTTCTGAGAAACTTCTTTGTGTTCTGTGAAATCATCTCACAGAGTTACAGCTTTCCCCTCAAGAAGCCTTTCGCTAAGACAGTTCTTGTGGAATTGGCAAAGTGATATTTTGAAGCCCTTTGAGGGCTATGGTGAAAAAGGAAATATCCTCTGATGAAATCTGGAAAGAAGCTTTCTGAGAAACTGCTTAATGTTCTCTTAATTCATCTCACAGTGTTACATGTGTATTTCGTGGATTTCTTTGCTAGCCTTATTTCTGTGGAATCTGAGAACAGATATTTCGGATCCCTTTGAAGACTATAGGGCCAAAGGAAATATCCTCCGATAACAAAGAGAAAGAAGCTTTCTGAGAAACTTCTTTGTGTTCTGTGAAATCATCTCACAGAGTTACAGCTTTCCCTTCAAGAAGCCTTTCGCTAAGACAGTTCTTGTGGAATTGGAAAAGTGATATTTGGAAGCCCATAGAGGGCTATGGTGAAAAAGGAAATATCCTCAGATGAAATCTGGAAAGAAGCTTTCTGAGAAACTGCTCTGTGATGTGTGACTTCCACTCACAGAGTTACATCTGTATTTCTTGGATCTCTTTGCTAGCCTTATTTCTGTGGAATCTGAGAACAGACATTTCGGATCCCTTTGAACACTATAGGGCCTAAGGAAATATCTTCCGATAACAAAGAGAAAGAAGCTTTCTGAGAAACTTCTTTGTGTTTTGTGAAATCATCTCACAGAGTTACAGCTTTCCCCTCAAGAAGCCTTTCGCTAAGACAGTTCTTGTGCAATTTGCAAAGTGATATTTGGAAGCCCATAGAGGGCTATGGTGAAAAAGGAAATATCCAAAGATGAAATCTGGAAAGAAACTTTCTGAGAAACTGCTTAGTGTTCTGTTAATTAATCTCACAGAGTTACATGTGTATTTCGTGGATCTCTTTGCTAGCCTTATTTCTGTGGAATCTGAGAACAGATATTTCGGATCCCTTTGAACACTATAGGGCCAAAGGAAATATCTTCCGATAACAAAGAGAAAGAAGCTTTCTGAGAAACTTCTTAGTGTTTTGTGAAATCATCTCACAGAGTTACAGCTTTCCCCTCAAGAAGCCTTTCGCTAAGACAGTTCTTGTGGAATTGGCAAAGTGATATTTGGAAGCCCATAGAGGGCTACGGTGAAAAAGGAAATATCCTCAGATGAAATCTGGAAAGAAGCTTTCTGAGAAACGGCTTAGTGTTCTGTTAATTCATCTCACAGAGTTACATCGGTATTTCGTGGATCTCTTTACTAGCCTTATTTCTGTGGAATCTGAGAACATACATTTCGGATCCCTTTGAACACTATAGGGCCTAAGGAAATATCTTCCGATAACAAAGAGAAAGAAGCTTTCTGAGAAACTTCTTTGTGTTTTGTGAAATCATCTCACAGAGTTACAGCTTTCCCCTCAAGAAGCCTTTCGCTAAGACAGTTCTTGTGTAATTTGCAAAGTGATATTTGGAAGCCCATAGAGGGCTATGGTGAAAAAGGAAATATCCAAAGATGAAATCTGGAAAGAAACTTTCTGAGAAACTGCTTAGTGTTCTGTTAATTAAACTCACAGAGTTACATGTGTATTTCGTGGATCTCTTTGCTAGCCTTATTTCTGTGGAATCTGAGAACAGATATTTCGGATCCTTTTGAACACTATAGGGCCAAAGGAAATATCTTCCGATAACAAAGAGAAAGAAGCTTTCTGAGAAACTTCTTTGTGTTCTGTGAAATCATCTCACAGAGTTACAGCTTTCCCCTCAAGAAGCCTTTCGCTAAGACAGTTCTTGTGGAATTGGCAAAGTGATATTTGGAAGCCCATAGAGGGCTAAGGTGAAAAAGGAAATATCCTCAGATGAAATCTGGAAAGAAGCTTTCAGAGAAACTGCTTAGTGTTCTGTTAATTCATCTCACAGAGTTACATGTGTATTTCGTGGATCTCTTTGCTAGCCTTATTTCTGTGGAATCTGAGAACAGATATTTCGGATCCCTTTGAAGACTATAGGGCCAAAGGAAATATCATCCGATAACAAAGAGAAAGAAGCTTTCTGAGAAACTTCTTTGTGTTCTGTGAAATCATCTCACAGAGTTACAGCTTTCCCCTCAACAAGCCTTTCGCTAAGACAGTTCTTGTGTAATTGGCAAAGTGATATTTGAAAGCCCATAGAGGGCTATGGTGAAAAAGGAAATATCCTCAGATGAAATCTGGAAAGAAGCTTTCTGAGAAACTGCTTAGTGTTCCGTTAATTCATCTCACAGACTTACATCTGTATTTCGTGGATCTCTTTGCTAGCCTTATTTCTGTGGAATCTGAGAACAGATATTTCGGATCCCTTTGAAGACTATAGGGCCAAAGGAAATATCCTCCGATAACAAAGAGAAAGAAGCTTTCTGAGAAACTTCTTTGTGTTCTGTGAAATCATCTCACAGAGTTACAGCTTTCCCCTCAAGAAGCCTTTCGCTAAGACAGTTCGTGTGGAATTGGCAAAGTGATATTTGGAAGCCCATAGAGGGCTATGGTGAAAAAGGAAATATCCTCAGATGAAATCTGGAAAGAAGCTTTCTGAGAAACTGCTTAGTGTTCTGTTAATTCATCTCACAGAGTTACATCGGTATTTCGTGGATCTCTTTGCTAGCCTTATTTCTGTGGAATCTGAGAACAGATATTTCGGATCCCTTTGAAGACTATAGGGCCAAAGGAAATATCCTCCGATAACAAAGAGAAAGAAGCTTTCTGAGAAACTTCTTTGTGTTCTGTGAAATCATCTCACAGAGTTACAGCTTTCCCCTCAAGAAGCCTTTCGCTAAGACAGTTCTTGTGGAATTGGCAAAGTGATATTTGGAAGCCCTTAGAGGGCTATGGTGAAAAAGGAAATATCCTCAGATGAAATCTGGAAAGAAGCTTTCTGAGAAACTGCTCTGTGATGTGTGACTTTTACTCACCGAGTTACATCTGTATTTCGTGGATCTCTTTGCTAGCCTTATTTCTGTGGAATCTGAGAACAGATATTTCGGATCCCTTTGAAGATGATAGGGCCAAAGGAAATATCCTCCGATAACAAAGAGAAAGAAGCTTTCTGAGAAACTTCTTTGTGTTCTGTGAAATCATCTCACAGAGTTACAGCTTTCCCCTCAAGAAGCCTTTCGCTAAGACAGTTCTTGTGGAATTGGCAAAGTGATATTTGGAAGCCCATAGAGGGCTATGGTGAAAAAGGAAATATCCTCAGATGAAATCTGGAAAGAAGCTTTCTGAGAAACTGCTTAGTGTTCTGTTAATTCATTTCACAGAGTTACATCTGTATTTCGTGGATCTCTTTGCTAGCCTTATTTCTGTGGAATCTGAGAACAGATATTTCGGATCCCTTTGAGGACTATAGGGCCAAAGGAAATATCCTCCGATAACAAAGAGAAAGAAGCTTTCTGAGAAACTTCTTTGTGTTCTGTGAAATCATCTCACAGAGTTACAGCTTTCCCCTCAAGAAGCCTTTCGCTAAGACAGTTCTTGTGGTATTGGCAAAGTGATATTTGGAAGCCCATAGAGGGCTATGGTGAAAAAGGAAATATCCTCAGATGAAACCTGGAAAGAAGCTTTCTGAGAAACTGCTCTGTGATGTGTGACTTCCACTCACAGAGTTACATCTGTATTTCGTGGATCTCTTTGCTAGCCTATTTCTGTGGAATCTGAGAACAGATATTTCGGATCCCATTGAAGAGTATAGGGCCAAAGGAAATATCCTCCGATAACAAAGAGAAAGAAGCTTTCTGAGAAACTTCTTTGTGTTCTGTGAAATCATCTCACAGAGTTACAGCTTTCACCTCAAGAAGCCTTTCGCTAAGTCAGTTCTTGTGGAATTGGCAAAGTGATATTTGGAAGCCCTTAGAGGGCTATGGTGAAAAAGGAAATATCCTCTGATGAAATCTGGAAAGAAGCTTTCTGAGAAACTGCTTAGTGTTCTCTTAATTCATCTCACAGAGTTACATCGGTATTTCGTGGATCTCTTTGCTAGCCTTATTTCTGTGGAATCTGAGAACAGATATTTCGGATCCCTTTGAAGACTATAGGGCCAAAGGAAATATCCTCCGATAACAAAGAGAAAGAAGCTTTCTGAGAAACTTCTTTGTGTTCTGTGAAATCATCTGACAGAGTTACAGCTTTCCCCTCAAGAAGCCTTTCGCTAAGACAGTTCTTGTGGAATTGGCAAAGTGATATTTGGAAGCCCTTAGAGTGCTATGGTGAAAAAGGAAATATCCTCAGATGAAATCTGGAAAGAAGCTTTCTGAGAAACTGCTTAGTGTTCAGTTAATTCAACTCACAGTGTTACATCTGTATTTCGTGGATCTCTTTGCTAGCCTTATTTCTGTGGAATCTGAGAACAGATATTTCGGATCCCTTTGAAGACTATAGGGCCAAAGGAAATATCCTCCGATAACAAAGAGAAAGAAGCTTTCTGAGAAACTTCTTTGTGTTCTGTGAAATCATCTCACAGAGTTACAGCTTTCCCCTCAAGAAGCGTTTCGCTAAGACAGTTCTTGTGGAATTGGCAAAGTGATATATTGAAGCCCTTAGAGGGCTATGGTGAAAAAGGAAATATCCTCTGATGAAATCTGGAAAGAAGCTTTCTGAGAAACTGCTTAATGTTCTCTTAATTCATCTCACAGTGTTACATGTGTATTTCGTGGATTTCTTTGCTAGCCTTATTTCTGTGGAATCTGAGAACAGATATTTCGGATCCCTTTGAAGACTATAGGGCCAAAGGAAATATCCTCCGATAACAAAGAGAAAGAAGCTTTCTGAGAAACTTCTTTGTGTTCTGTGAAATCATCTGACAGAGTTACAGCTTTCCCCTCAAGAAGCCTTTCGCTAAGACAGTTCTTGTGGAATTGGAAAAGTGATATTTGGAAGCCCGTAGAGGGCTATGGTGAAAAAGGAAATATCCTCAGATGAAATCTGGAAAGAAGCTTTCTGAGAAACTGCTCTGTGATGTGTGACTTCCACTCACAGAGTTACATCTGTATTTCGTGGATCTCTTTGCTAGCCTTATTTCTGTGGAATCTGAGAACAGACATTTCGGATCCCTTTGAACACTATAGGGCCTAAGGAAATATCTTCCGATAACAAAGAGAAAGAAGCTTTCTGAGAAACTTCTTTGTGTTTTGTGAAATCATCTCACAGAGTTACAGCTTTCCCCTCAAGAAGCCTTTCGCTAAGACAGTTCTTGTGGAATTTGCAAAGTGATATTTGGAAGCCCATAGAGGGCTATGGTGAAAAAGGAAATATCCAAAGATGAAATCTGCAAAGAAACTTTCTGAGAAACCGCTTAGTGTTCTGTTAATTAATCTCACAGAGTTACATGTGTATTTCGTGGATCTCTTTGCTTGCCTTATTTCTGTGGAATCTGAGAACAGATATTTCGGATCCTTTTGAACACTATAGGGCCAAAGGAAATATCTTCCGATAACAAAGAGAAAGAAGCTTTCTGAGAAACTTCTTAGTGTTTTGTGAAATCATCTCACAGAGTTACAGCTTTCCCCTCAAGAAGCCTTTCGCTAAGACAGTTCTTGTGGAATTGGCAAAGTGATATTTGGAAGCCCATAGAGGGCTTCGGTGAAAAAGGAAATACCTCAGATGAAATCTGGAAAGAAGCTTTCTGAGAAACGGCTTAGTGTTCTGTTAATTCATCTCACAGAGTTACATCGGTATTTCGTGGATCTCTTTGCTAGCCTTATTTCTGTGGAATCTGAGAACAGACATTTCGGATCCCTTTGAACACTATAGGGCCTAAGGAAATATCTTCCGATAACAAAGAGAAAGAAGCTTTCTGAGAAACTTCTTTGTGTTTTGTGAAATCATCTCACAGAGTTACAGCTTTCCCCTCAAGAAGCCTTTCGCTAAGACAGTTCTTGTGCAATTTGCAAAGTGATATTTGGAAGCCCATAGAGGGCTATGGTGAAAAAGGAAATATCCAAAGATGAAATCTGGAAAGAAACTTTCTGAGAAACTGCTTAGTGTTCTGTTAATTAATCTCACAGAGTTACATGTGTATTTCGTGGATCTCTTTGCTAGCCTTATTTCTGTGGAATCTGAGAACAGATATTTCGGATCCCTTTGAACACTATAGGGCCAAAGGAAATATCTTCCGATAACAAAGAGAAAGAAGCTTTCTGAGAAACTTCTTAGTGTTTTGTGAAATCATCTCACAGAGTTACAGCTTTCCCCTCAAGAAGCCTTTCGCTAAGACAGTTCTTGTGGAATTGGCAAAGTGATATTTGGAAGCCCATAGAGGGCTACGGTGAAAAAGGAAATATCCTCAGATGAAATCTGGAAAGAAGCTTTCTGAGAAACGGCTTAGTGTTCTGTTAATTCATCTCACAGAGTTACATCGGTATTTCGTGGATCTCTTTACTAGCCTTATTTCTGTGGAATCTGAGAACATACATTTCGGATCCCTTTGAACACTATAGGGCCTAAGGAAATATCTTCCGATAACAAAGAGAAAGAAGCTTTCTGAGAAACTTCTTTGTGTTTTGTGAAATCATCTCACAGAGTTACAGCTTTCCCCTCAAGAAGCCTTTCGCTAAGACAGTTCTTGTGTAATTTGCAAAGTGATATTTGGAAGCCCATAGAGGGCTATGGTGAAAAAGGAAATATCCAAAGATGAAATCTGGAAAGAAACTTTCTGAGAAACTGCTTAGTGTTCTGTTAATTAAACTCACAGAGTTACATGTGTATTTCGTGGATCTCTTTGCTAGCCTTATTTCTGTGGAATCTGAGAACAGATATTTCGGATCCTTTTGAACACTATAGGGCCAAAGGAAATATCTTCCGATAACAAAGAGAAAGAAGCTTTCTGAGAAACTTCTTTGTGTTCTGTGAAATCATCTCACAGAGTTACAGCTTTCCCCTCAAGAAGCCTTTCGCTAAGACAGTTCTTGTGGAATTGGCAAAGTGATATTTGGAAGCCCATAGAGGGCTAAGGTGAAAAAGGAAATATCCTCAGATGAAATCTGGAAAGAAGCTTTCAGAGAAACTGCTTAGTGTTCTGTTAATTCATCTCACAGAGTTACATGTGTATTTCGTGGATCTCTTTGCTAGCCTTATTTCTGTGGAATCTGAGAACAGATATTTCGGATCCCTTTGAAGACTATAGGGCCAAAGGAAATATCATCCGATAACAAAGAGAAAGAAGCTTTCTGAGAAACTTCTTTGTGTTCTGTGAAATCATCTCACAGAGTTACAGCTTTCCCCTCAACAAGCCTTTCGCTAAGACAGTTCTTGTGTAATTGGCAAAGTGATATTTGAAAGCCCATAGAGGGCTATGGTGAAAAAGGAAATATCCTCAGATGAAATCTGGAAAGAAGCTTTCTGAGAAACTGCTTAGTGTTCCGTTAATTCATCTCACAGACTTACATCTGTATTTCGTGGATCTCTTTGCTAGCCTTATTTCTGTGGAATCTGAGAACAGATATTTCGGATCCCTTTGAAGACTATAGGGCCAAAGGAAATATCCTCCGATAACAAAGAGAAAGAAGCTTTCTGAGAAACTTCTTTGTGTTCTGTGAAATCATCTCACAGAGTTACAGCTTTCCCCTCAAGAAGCCTTTCGCTAAGACAGTTCGTGTGGAATTGGCAAAGTGATATTTGGAAGCCCATAGAGGGCTATGGTGAAAAAGGAAATATCCTCAGATGAAATCTGGAAAGAAGCTTTCTGAGAAACTGCTTAGTGTTCTGTTAATTCATCTCACAGAGTTACATCGGTATTTCGTGGATCTCTTTGCTAGCCTTATTTCTGTGGAATCTGAGAACAGATATTTCGGATCCCTTTGAAGACTATAGGGCCAAAGGAAATATCCTCCGATAACAAAGAGAAAGAAGCTTTCTGAGAAACTTCTTTGTGTTCTGTGAAATCATCTCACAGAGTTACAGCTTTCCCCTCAAGAAGCCTTTCGCTAAGACAGTTCTTGTGGAATTGGCAAAGTGATATTTGGAAGCCCTTAGAGGGCTATGGTGAAAAAGGAAATATCCTCAGATGAAATCTGGAAAGAAGCTTTCTGAGAAACTGCTCTGTGATGTGTGACTTTTACTCACCGAGTTACATCTGTATTTCGTGGATCTCTTTGCTAGCCTTATTTCTGTGGAATCTGAGAACAGATATTTCGGATCCCTTTGAAGATGATAGGGCCAAAGGAAATATCCTCCGATAACAAAGAGAAAGAAGCTTTCTGAGAAACTTCTTTGTGTTCTGTGAAATCATCTCACAGAGTTACAGCTTTCCCCTCAAGAAGCCTTTCGCTAAGACAGTTCTTGTGGAATTGGCAAAGTGATATTTGGAAGCCCATAGAGGGCTATGGTGAAAAAGGAAATATCCTCAGATGAAATCTGGAAAGAAGCTTTCTGAGAAACTGCTTAGTGTTCTGTTAATTCATTTCACAGAGTTACATCTGTATTTCGTGGATCTCTTTGCTAGCCTTATTTCTGTGGAATCTGAGAACAGATATTTCGGATCCCTTTGAGGACTATAGGGCCAAAGGAAATATCCTCCGATAACAAAGAGAAAGAAGCTTTCTGAGAAACTTCTTTGTGTTCTGTGAAATCATCTCACAGAGTTACAGCTTTCCCCTCAAGAAGCCTTTCGCTAAGACAGTTCTTGTGGTATTGGCAAAGTGATATTTGGAAGCCCATAGAGGGCTATGGTGAAAAAGGAAATATCCTCAGATGAAACCTGGAAAGAAGCTTTCTGAGAAACTGCTCTGTGATGTGTGACTTCCACTCACAGAGTTACATCTGTATTTCGTGGATCTCTTTGCTAGCCTATTTCTGTGGAATCTGAGAACAGATATTTCGGATCCCATTGAAGAGTATAGGGCCAAAGGAAATATCCTCCGATAACAAAGAGAAAGAAGCTTTCTGAGAAACTTCTTTGTGTTCTGTGAAATCATCTCACAGAGTTACAGCTTTCACCTCAAGAAGCCTTTCGCTAAGTCAGTTCTTGTGGAATTGGCAAAGTGATATTTGGAAGCCCTTAGAGGGCTATGGTGAAAAAGGAAATATCCTCTGATGAAATCTGGAAAGAAGCTTTCTGAGAAACTGCTTAGTGTTCTCTTAATTCATCTCACAGAGTTACATCGGTATTTCGTGGATCTCTTTGCTAGCCTTATTTCTGTGGAATCTGAGAACAGATATTTCGGATCCCTTTGAAGACTATAGGGCCAAAGGAAATATCCTCCGATAACAAAGAGAAAGAAGCTTTCTGAGAAACTTCTTTGTGTTCTGTGAAATCATCTGACAGAGTTACAGCTTTCCCCTCAAGAAGCCTTTCGCTAAGACAGTTCTTGTGGAATTGGCAAAGTGATATTTGGAAGCCCTTAGAGTGCTATGGTGAAAAAGGAAATATCCTCAGATGAAATCTGGAAAGAAGCTTTCTGAGAAACTGCTTAGTGTTCAGTTAATTCAACTCACAGTGTTACATCTGTATTTCGTGGATCTCTTTGCTAGCCTTATTTCTGTGGAATCTGAGAACAGATATTTCGGATCCCTTTGAAGACTATAGGGCCAAAGGAAATATCCTCCGATAACAAAGAGAAAGAAGCTTTCTGAGAAACTTCTTTGTGTTCTGTGAAATCATCTCACAGAGTTACAGCTTTCCCCTCAAGAAGCCTTTCGCTAAGACAGTTCTTGTGGAATTGGCAAAGTGATATATTGAAGCCCTTAGAGGGCTATGGTGAAAAAGGAAATATCCTCTGATGAAATCTGGAAAGAAGCTTTCTGAGAAACTGCTTAATGTTCTCTTAATTCATCTCACAGTGTTACATGTGTATTTCGTGGATTTCTTTGCTAGCCTTATTTCTGTGGAATCTGAGAACAGATATTTCGGATCCCTTTGAAGACTATAGGGCCAAAGGAAATATCCTCCGATAACAAAGAGAAAGAAGCTTTCTGAGAAACTTCTTTGTGTTCTGTGAAATCATCTGACAGAGTTACAGCTTTCCCCTCAAGAAGCCTTTCGCTAAGACAGTTCTTGTGGAATTGGAAAAGTGATATTTGGAAGCCCGTAGAGGGCTATGGTGAAAAAGGAAATATCCTCAGATGAAATCTGGAAAGAAGCTTTCTGAGAAACTGCTCTGTGATGTGTGACTTCCACTCACAGAGTTACATCTGTATTTCGTGGATCTCTTTGCTAGCCTTATTTCTGTGGAATCTGAGAACAGACATTTCGGATCCCTTTGAACACTATAGGGCCTAAGGAAATATCTTCCGATAACAAAGAGAAAGAAGCTTTCTGAGAAACTTCTTTGTGTTTTGTGAAATCATCTCACAGAGTTACAGCTTTCCCCTCAAGAAGCCTTTCGCTAAGACAGTTCTTGTGGAATTTGCAAAGTGATATTTGGAAGCCCATAGAGGGCTATGGTGAAAAAGGAAATATCCAAAGATGAAATCTGCAAAGAAACTTTCTGAGAAACCGCTTAGTGTTCTGTTAATTAATCTCACAGAGTTACATGTGTATTTCGTGGATCTCTTTGCTTGCCTTATTTCTGTGGAATCTGAGAACAGATATTTCGGATCCTTTTGAACACTATAGGGCCAAAGGAAATATCTTCCGATAACAAAGAGAAAGAAGCTTTCTGAGAAACTTCTTAGTGTTTTGTGAAATCATCTCACAGAGTTACAGCTTTCCCCTCAAGAAGCCTTTCGCTAAGACAGTTCTTGTGGAATTGGCAAAGTGATATTTGGAAGCCCATAGAGGGCTTCGGTGAAAAAGGAAATACCTCAGATGAAATCTGGAAAGAAGCTTTCTGAGAAACGGCTTAGTGTTCTGTTAATTCATCTCACAGAGTTACATCGGTATTTCGTGGATCTCTTTGCTAGCCTTATTTCTGTGGAATCTGAGAACATACATTTCGGATCCCTTTGAACACTATAGGGCCTAAGGAAATATCTTCCGATAACAAAGAGAAAGAAGCTTTCTGAGAAACTTCTTTGTGTTTTGTGAAATCATCTCACAGAGTTACAGCTTTCCCCTGAAGAAGCCTTTCGCTAAGACAGTTCTTGTGGAATTTGCAAAGTGATATTTGGAAGCCCATAGAGGGCTATGGTGAAAAAGGAAATATCCAAAGATGAAATCTGGAAAGAAACTTTCTGAGAAACTGCTTAGTGTTCTGTTAATTAATCTCACAGAGTTACATGTGTATTTCGTGGATCTCTTTGCTAGCCTTATTTCTGTGGAATCTGAGAACAGATATTTCGGATCCTTTTGAACACTATAGGGCCAAAGGAAATATCTTCCGATAACAAAGAGAAAGAAGCTTTCTGAGAAACTACTTAGTGTTTTGTGAAATCATCTCACAGAGTTACAGCTTTCCCCTCAAGAACCCTTTCGCTAAGACAGTTCTTGTGGAATTGGCAAAGTGATATTTGGAAGCCCATAGAGGGCTATGGTGAAAAAGGAAATATCCTCAGATGAAATCTGGAAAGAAGCTTTCTGAGAAACTGCTTTGTGTTCCGTTAATTCATCTCACAGACTTACATCTGTATTTCGTGGATCTCTTTGCTAGCCTTATTTCTGTGGAATCTGAGAACAGATATTTCGGATCCCTTTGAAGACTATAGGGCCAAAGGAAATATCCTCCGATAACAAAGAGAAAGAAGCTTTCTGAGAAACTTCTTTGTGTTCTGTGAAATCATCTCACAGAGTTACAGCTTTCCCCTCAAGAAGCCTTTCGCTAAGACAGTTCGTGTGGAATTGGCAAAGTGATATTTGGAAGCCCATAGAGGGCTATGGTGAAAAAGGAAATATCCTCAGATGAAATCTGGAAAGAAGCTTTCTGAGAAACTGCTTAGTGTTCTGTTAATTCATCTCACAGAGTTACATCGGTATTTCGTGGATCTCTTTGCTAGCCTTATTTCTGTGGAATCTGAGAACAGATATTTCGGATCCCTTTGAAGACTATAGGGCCAACGGAAATATCCTCCGATAACAAAGAGAAAGAAGCTTTCTGAGAAACTTCTTTGTGTTCTGTGAAATCATCTCACAGAGTTACAGCTTTCCCCTCAAGAAGCCTTTCGCTAAGACAGTTCTTGTGTAATTGGCAAAGTGATATTTGGAAGCCCTTAGAGGGCTATGGTGAAAAAGGAAATATCCTCAGATGAAATCTGGAAAGAAGCTTTCTGAGAAACTGCTCTGTGATGTGTGACTTTTACTCACCGAGTTACATCTGTATTTCGTGGATCTCTTTGCTAGCCTTATTTCTGTGGAATCTGAGAACAGATATTTCGGATCCCTTTGAAGATGATAGGGCCAAAGGAAATATCCTCCGATAACAAAGAGAAAGAAGCTTTCTGAGAAACTTCTTTGTGTTCTGTGAAATCATCTCACAGAGTTACAGCTTTCCCCTCAAGAAGCCTTTCGCTAAGACAGTTCTTGTGGAATTGGCAAAGTGATATTTGGAAGCCCATAGAGGGCTATGGTGAAAAAGGAAATATCCTCAGATGAAATCTGGAAAGAAGCTTTCTGAGAAACTGCTTAGTGTTCTGTTAATTCATTTCACAGAGTTACATCTGTATTTCGTGGATCTCTTTGCTAGCCTTATTTCTGTGGAATCTGAGAACAGATATTTCGGATCCCTTTGAGGACTATAGGGCCAAAGGAAATATCCTCCGATAACAAAGAGAAAGAAGCTTTCTGAGAAACTTCTTTGTGTTCTGTGAAATCATCTCACAGAGTTACAGCTTTCCCCTCAAGAAGCCTTTCGCTAAGACAGTTCTTGTGGAATTGGCAAAGTGATATTTGGAAGCCCATAGAGGGCTATGGTGAAAAAGGAAATATCCTCAGATGAAACCTGGAAAGAAGCTTTCTGAGAAACTGCTCTGTGATGTGTGACTTCCACTCACAGAGTTACATCTGTATTTCGTGGATCTCTTTGCTAGCCTATTTCTGTGGAATCTGAGAACAGATATTTCGGATCCCTTTGAAGAGTATAGGGCCAAAGGAAATATCCTCCGATAACAAAGAGAAAGAAGCTTTCTGAGAAACTTCTTTGTGTTCTGTGAAATCATCTCACAGAGTTACAGCTTTCACCTCAAGAAGCCTTTCGCTAAGTCAGTTCTTGTGGAATTGGCAAAGTGATATTTGGAAGCCCTTAGAGGGCTATGGTGAAAAAGGAAATATCCTCTGATGAAATCTGGAAAGAAGCTTTCTGAGAAACTGCTTAGTGTTCTCTTAATTCATCTCACAGAGTTACATCGGTATTTCGTGGATCTCTTTGCTAGCCTTATTTCTGTGGAATCTGAGAACAGATATTTCGGATCCCTTTGAAGACTATAGGGCCAAAGGAAATATCCTCCGATAACAAAGAGAAAGAAGCTTTCTGAGAAACTTCTTTGTGTTCTGTGAAATCATCTGACAGAGTTACAGCTTTCCCCTCAAGAAGCCTTTCGCTAAGACAGTTCTTGTGGAATTGGCAAAGTGATATTTGGAAGCCCTTAGAGTGCTATGGTGAAAAAGGAAATATCCTCAGATGAAATCTGGAAAGAAGCTTTCTGAGAAACTGCTTAGTGTTCAGTTAATTCAACTCACAGTGTTACATCTGTATTTCGTGGATCTCTTTGCTAGCCTTATTTCTGTGGAATCTGAGAACAGATATTTCGGATCCCTTTGAAGATGATAGGGCCAAAGGAAATATCCTCCGATAACAAAGAGAAAGAAGCTTTCTGAGAAACTTCTTTGTGTTCTGTGAAATCATCTCACAGAGTTACAGCTTTCCCCTCAAGAAGCCTTTCGCTAAGACAGTTCTTGTGGAATTGGCAAAGTGATATATTGAAGCCCTTAGAGGGCTATGGTGAAAAAGGAAAATCCTCTGATGAAATCTGGAAAGAAGCTTTCTGAGAAACTGCTTAATGTTCTCTTAATTCATCTCACAGTGTTACATGTGTATTTCGTGGATTTCTTTGCTAGCCTTATTTCTGTGGAATCTGAGAACAGATATTTCGGATCCCTTTGAAGACTATAGGGCCAAAGGAAATATCCTCCGATAACAAAGAGAAAGAAGCTTTCTGAGAAACTTCTTTGTGTTCTGTGAAATCATCTCACAGAGTTACAGCTTTCCCCTCAAGAAGCCTTTCGCTAAGACAGTTCTTGTGGAATTGGAAAAGTGATATTTGGAAGCCCGTAGAGGGCTATGGTGAAAAAGGAAATATCCTCAGATGAAATCTGGAAAGAAGCTTTCTGAGAAACTGCTCTGTGATGTGTGACTTCCACTCACAGAGTTACATCTGTATTTCGTGGATCTCTTTGCTAGCCTTATTTCTGTGGAATCTGAGAACAGACATTTCGGATCCCTTTGAACACTATAGGGCCTAAGGAAATATCTTCCGATAACAAAGAGAAAGAAGCTTTCTGAGAAACTTCTTTGTGTTTTGTGAAATCATCTCACAGAGTTACAGCTTTCCCCTCAAGAAGCCTTTCGCTAAGACAGTTCTTGTGGAATTTGCAAAGTGATATTTGGAAGCCCATAGAGGGCTATGGTGAAAAAGGAAATATCCAAAGATGAAATCTGGAAAGAAACTTTCTGAGAAACCGCTTAGTGTTCTGTTAATTAATCTCACAGAGTTACATGTGTATTTCGTGGATCTCTTTGCTTGCCTTATTTCTGTGGAATCTGAGAACAGATATTTCGGATCCTTTTGAACACTATAGGGGCAAAGGAAATATCTTCCGATAACAAAGAGAAAGAAGCTTTCTGAGAAACTTCTTAGTGTTTTGTGAAATCATCTCACAGAGTTACAGCTTTCCCCTCAAGAAGCCTTTCGCTAAGACAGTTCTTGTGGAATTGGCAAAGTGATATTTGGAAGCCCATAGAGGGCTTCGGTGAAAAAGGAAATATCCTCAGATGAAATCTGGAAAGAAGCTTTCTGAGAAACGGCTTAGTGTTCTGTTAATTCATCTCACAGAGTTACATCGGTATTTCGTGGATCTCTTTGCTAGCCTTATTTCTGTGGAATCTGAGAACATACATTTCGGATCCCTTTGAACACTATAGGGCCTAAGGAAATATCTTCCGATAACAAAGAGAAAGAAGCTTTCTGAGAAACTTCTTTGTGTTTTGTGAAATCATCTCACAGAGTTACAGCTTTCCCCTGAAGAAGCCTTTCGCTAAGACAGTTCTTGTGGAATTTGCAAAGTGATATTTGGAAGCCCTTAGAGGGCTATGGTGAAAAAGGAAATATCCAAAGATGAAATCTGGAAAGAAACTTTCTGAGAAACTGCTTAGTGTTCTGTTAATTAATCTCACAGAGTTACATGTGTATTTCGTGGATCTCTTTGCTAGCCTTATTTCTGTGGAATCTGAGAACAGATATTTCGGATCCTTTTGAACACTATAGGGCCAAAGGAAATATCTTCCGATAACAAAGAGAAAGAAGCTTTCTGAGAAACTACTTAGTGTTTTGTGAAATCATCTCACAGAGTTACAGCTTTCCCCTCAAGAACCCTTTCGCTAAGACAGTTCTTGTGGAATTGGCAAAGTGATATTTGGAAGCCCATAGAGGGCTATGGTGAAAAAGGAAATATCCTCAGATGAAATCTGGAAAGAAGCTTTCTGAGAAACTGCTTAGTGTTCTGTTAATTCATCTCACAGAGTTACATCGGTATTTCGTGGATCTCTTTGCTAGCCTTATTTCTGTGGAATCTGAGAACAGATATTTCGGATCCCTTTGAAGACTATAGGGCCAAAGGAAATATCCTCCGATAACAAAGAGAAAGAAGCTTTATGAGAAACTTCTTTGTGTTCTGTGAAATCATCTCACAGAGTTACAGCTTTCCCCTCAAGAAGCCTTTCGCTAAGACAGTTCTTGTGGAATTGGCAAAGTGATATTTGGAAGCCCATAGAGGGCTAAGGTGAAAAAGGAAATATCCTCAGATGAAATCTGGAAAGAAGCTTTCAGAGAAACTGCTTAGTGTTCTGTTAATTCATCTCACAGAGTTACATGTGTATTTCGTGGATCTCTTTGCTAGCCTTATTTCTGTGGAATCTGAGAACAGATATTTCGGATCCCTTTGAAGACTATAGGGCCAAAGGAAATATCATCCGATAACAAAGAGAAAGAAGCTTTCTGAGAAACTTCTTTGTGTTCTGTGAAATCATCTCACAGAGTTACAGCTTTCCCCTCAACAAGCCTTTCGCTAAGACAGTTCTTGTGTAATTGGCAAAGTGATATTTGAAAGCCCATAGAGGGCTATGGTGAAAAAGGAAATATCCTCAGATGAAATCTGGAAAGAAGCTTTCTGAGAAACTGCTTAGTGTTCCGTTAATTCATCTCACAGACTTACATCTGTATTTCGTGGATCTCTTTGCTAGCCTTATTTCTGTGGAATCTGAGAACAGATATTTCGGATCCCTTTGAAGACTATAGGGCCAAAGGAAATATCCTCCGATAACAAAGAGAAAGAAGCTTTCTGAGAAACTTCTTTGTGTTCTGTGAAATCATCTCACAGAGTTACAGCTTTCCCCTCAAGAAGCCTTTCGCTAAGACAGTTCGTGTGGAATTGGCAAAGTGATATTTGGAAGCCCATAGAGGGCTATGGTGAAAAAGGAAATATCCTCAGATGAAATCTGGAAAGAAGCTTTCTGAGAAACTGCTTAGTGTTCTGTTAATTCATCTCACAGAGTTACATCGGTATTTCGTGGATCTCTTTGCTAGCCTTATTTCTGTGGAATCTGAGAACAGATATTTCGGATCCCTTTGAAGACTACAGGGCCAAAGGAAATATCCTCCGATAACAAAGAGAAAGAAGCTTTCTGAGAAACTTCTTTGTGTTCTGTGAAATCATCTCACAGAGTTACAGCTTTCCCCTCAAGAAGCCTTTCGCTAAGACAGTTCTTGTGGAATTGGCAAAGTGATATTTGGAAGCCCTTAGAGGGCTATGGTGAAAAAGGAAATATCCTCAGATGAAATCTGGAAAGAAGCTTTCTGAGAAACTGCTCTGTGATGTGTGACTTTTACTCACCGAGTTACATCTGTATTTCGTGGATCTCTTTGCCAGCCTTATTTCTGTGGAATCTGAGAACAGATATTTCGGATCCCTTTGAAGATGATAGGGCCAAAGGAAATATCCTCCGATAACAAAGAGAAAGAAGCTTTCTGAGAAACTTCTTTGTGTTCTGTGAAATCATCTCACAGAGTTACAGCTTTCCCCTCAAGAAGCCTTTCGCTAAGACAGTTCTTGTGGAATTGGCAAAGTGATATTTGGAAGCCCATAGAGGGCTATGGTGAAAAAGGAAATATCCTCAGATGAAATCTGGAAAGAAGCTTTCTGAGAAACTGCTTAGTGTTCTGTTAATTCATTTCACAGAGTTACATCTGTATTTCGTGGATCTCTTTGCTAGCCTTATTTCTGTGGAATCTGAGAACAGATATTTCGGATCCCTTTGAGGACTATAGGGCCAAAGGAAATATCCTCCGATAACAAAGAGAAAGAAGCTTTCTGAGAAACTTCTTTGTGTTCTGTGAAATCATCTCACAGAGTTACAGCTTTCCCCTCAAGAAGCCTTTCGCTAAGACAGTTCTTGTGGAATTGGCAAAGTGATATTTGGAAGCCCATAGAGGGCTATGGTGAAAAAGGAAATATCCTCAGATGAAACCTGGAAAGAAGCTTTCTGAGAAACTGCTCTGTGATGTGTTACTTCCACTCACAGAGTTACATCTGTATTTCGTGGATCTCTTTGCTAGCCTATTTCTGTGGAATCTGAGAACAGATATTTCGGATCCCTTTGAAGAGTATAGGGCCAAAGGAAATATCCTCCGATAACAAAGAGAAAGAAGCTTTCTGAGAAACTTCTTTGTGTTCTGTGAAATCATCTCACAGAGTTACAGCTTTCCCCTCAAGAAGCCTTTCGCTAAGTCAGTTCTTGTGGAATTGGCAAAGTGATATTTGGAAGCCCTTAGAGGGCTATGGTGAAAAAGGAAATATCCTCTGATGAAATCTGGAAAGAAGCTTTCTGAGAAACTGCTTAGTGTTCTCTTAATTCATCCCACAGAGTTACATCGGTATTTCGTGGATCTCTTTGCTAGCCTTATTTCTGTGGAATCTGAGAACAGATATTTCGGATCCCTTTGAAGACTATAGGGCCAAAGGAAATATCCTCCGATAACAAAGAGAAAGAAGCTTTCTGAGAAACTTCTTTGTGTTCTGTGAAATCATCTGACAGAGTTACAGCTTTCCCCTCAAGAAGCCTTTCGCTAAGACAGTTCTTGTGGAATTGGCAAAGTGATATTTGGAAGCCCTTAGAGTGCTATGGTGAAAAAGGAAATATCCTCAGATGAAATCTGGAAAGAAGCTTTCTGAGAAACTGCTTAGTGTTCAGTTAATTCAACTCACAGTGTTACATCTGTATTTCGTGGATCTCTTTGCTAGCCTTATTTCTGTGGAATCTGAGAACAGATATTTCGGATCCCTTTGAAGACTATAGGGCCAAAGGAAATATCCTCCGATAACAAAGAGAAAGAAGCTTTCTGAGAAACTTCTTGGTGTTCTGTGAAATCATCTCACAGAGTTACAGCTTTCCCCTCAAGAAGCCTTTCGCTAAGACAGTTCTTGTGGAATTGGCAAAGTGATATTTGGAAGCCCATAGAGGGCTATGGTGAAAAAGGAAATATCATCAGATGAAATCTGAAAAGAAGCTTTCTGAGAAACTGCTCTGTGATGTGTGACTTTTACTCACAGAGTTACATCTGTATTTCGTGGATCGCTTTGCTAGCCTTATTTCTGTGGAATCTGAGAACAGATATTTCGGATCCCGTTGAAGACTATAGGGCCAAAGGAAATATCCTCCGATAACAAAGAGAAAGAAGCTTTCTGAGAAACTTCTTAGTGTTCTGTGAAACCATCTCACAGACTTACAGCTTTCCCCTCAAGAAGCCTTTCCCTAAGACAGTTCTTGTGGAATTGGCAAAGTGATATTTGGAAGCCCATAGAGGGCTATGGTGAAAAAGGAAATATCCTCAGATGAAATCTGGAAAGAAGCTTTCTGAGAAACTGCTTAGTGTTCTGTTAAATCATCTCACAGAGTTACATCTGTATTTCGTGGATCTCTTTGCTAGCCTTATTTCTGTGGAATCTGAGAACAGATATTTCGGATCCCTTTGAAGACTATACGGCCAAAGGAAATATCCTCCGATAACAAAGAGAAAGAAGCTTTCTGAGAAACTTCTTTGTGTTCTGTGAAATCATCTCACAGAGTTACAGCTTTCCCCTCAAGAAGCCTTTCGCTAAGACAGTTCTTGTGGAATTGGCAAAGTGATATTTGGAAGCCCATAGAGGGCTATGGTGAAAAAGAAAATATCCTCAGATGAAACCTGGAAAGACGCTTTCTGAGAAACTGCTCTGTGATGTGTGATTTCCACTCACAAAGTTACATCTGTATTTCGTGGATCTCTTTGCTAGCCTTATTTCTGTGGAATCTGAGAACAGATATTTCGGATCCCTTTGAAGACTATAGGGCCAAAGCAAATATCCTCCGATAACAAAGAGAAAGAAGCTTTCTGGGAAACTTCTTTGTGTTCTGTGAAATCATCTCACAGAGTTACAGCTTTCCCCTCAAGAAGCCTTTCGCTAAGTCAGTTCTTGTGGAATTGGCAAAGTGATATTTTGAAGCCCTTAGAGGGCTATGGTGAAAAAGGAAATATCCTGTGATGAAATCTGTAAGGAAGCTTTCTGAGAAACTGCTTAGTGTTCTCTTAATTCATCTCACAGAGTTACATCTGTATTTCGTGGATCTCTTTGCTAGCCTTATTTCTGTGGAATCTGAGAACAGATGTTTCGGATCCCTTTGAAGACTATAGGGCCAAAGGAAATATCCTCCGATAACAAAGAGAAAGAAGCTTTCTGAGAAACTTCTTTGTGTTCTGTGAAATCATCTCACAGAGTTACAGCTTTCCCCTCAAGAAGCCTTTCGCTAAGACAGTTCTTGTGGAATTGGCAAAGTGATATTTGGAAGCCCATAGAGGGCTATGGTGAAAAAGGAAATATCCTCAGATGAAATCTGGAAAGAAGCTTTCTGAAAAACTGCTCTGTGATGTGTGACTTCCACTCACAGAGTTACATCTGTATTTCGTGGATCTCTTTGCTAGCCTTATTTCTGTGGAATCTGAGAACAGATATTTCGGATCCCTTAGAACACTATAGGGCCAAAGGAAATATCTTCCGATAACAAAGAGAAAGAAGCTTTCTGAGAAACTTCTTTGTGTTCTGTGAAATTATCTCACAGAGTTACAGCTTTCCCCTCAAGAAGCCTTTCGCTAAGACAGTTCTTGTGGAATTGGCAAAGTGATATTTCGAAGCGCATGGAGGGCTATGGTGAAAAAGGAAATATCCTCAGATGAATTCTGGAAAGAAGCTTTCTGAGAAACTGCTTAGTGTTCTGTTAATTCATCTCACAGAGTTACATGTGTTTTTTGTGATCTCTTTGCTAGCCTTATTTCTGTGGAATCTGAGAACAGATATTTCGGATCCCTTTGAAGACTATAGGTCCAAGGGAAATATCCTCCAAGAACAAAGAGAAGGAAGCTTTCTGAGAATGTTCTTTGGTTCTCTGAAATCATCTCACAGAGTTACAGCTTTCCCCTCAAGAAGCCTTTCGCTAAGACAGTTCTTGTGGAATTGGCAAAGTGATATTTGGAAGCCCATAGAGGGCTATGGTGAAAAAGGAAATATCCTCAGATGAAATCTGGAAAGAAACTTTCTGAGAAACTGCTCTGTGATGTGTGACTTTCACTCACAGAGTTACATCTGTATTTCGTGGATCGCTTTGCTAGCCTTATTTCTGTGGAATCTGAGAAGAGATATTTCGGATCCCTTTGAACACTATAGGGCCAAAGGAAATATCTTCCGATAACAGAGAGAAAGAAGCTTTCTGAGAAACTTCTTTGTGTTTTGTGAAATCATCTCACAGAGTTACAGCTTTCCCCTCAAGAAGCCTTTCGCTAAGACAGTTCTTGTGGAATTGGCAAAGTGATATTTGGAAGCCCATAGAGGGCTATGGTGAAAAAGGAAATATCCTCAGATGAAATCTGGAAAGAAGCTTTCTGAGAAACTGCTTAGTGTTCTGTTAATTCATCTCACAGAGTTACATGTGTATTTCGTGGATCTCTTTGCTAGCCTTATTTCTGTGGAATCTGAGAACAGATATTTCGGATCCCTTTGAAGACTATATGGCCAAAGGAAATATCCTCCGATAACAAAGAGAAAGAAGCTTTCTGAGAAACTTCTTTGAGTTCTGTGAAATCATCTCACAGAGTTACAGCTTTCCCCTCAAGAAGCCTTTCGCTAAGACAGTTCTTGTGGAATTGGCAAAGTGATATTTGAAAGCCCTTAGAGGGCTATGGTGAAAAAGGAAATATCCTCTGATGAAATCTGGAAAGAAGCTTTCTGAGAAACTGCTTAGTGTTCTCTTAATTCATCTCACAGAGTTACATGTGTATTTCGTGGATTTCTTTGCTAGCCTTATTTCTGTGGAATCTGAGAACAGATATTTCGGATCCCTTTGAAGACTATAGGGCCAAAGGAAATATCCTCCGATAACAAAGAGAAAGAAGCTTTCTGAGAAACTTCTTTGTGTTCTGTGAAATCATCTCACAGAGTTACAGCTTTCCCCTCAAGAAGCCTTTCGCTAAGACAGTTCTTGTGGAATTGGCAAAGTGACATTTGGAAGCCCATAGAGGGCTATGGTGAAAAAGGAAATATCCTCAGATGAAATCTGGAAAGAAGCTTTCTGAGAAACTGCTCTGTGATGTGTGACATTTACTCACAGAGTTACATCTGTATTTCGTGGATCGCTTTGCTAGCCTTATTTCTGTGGAATCTGAGAACAGATATTTCGGATCCCTTTGAAGACTATAGGGCCAAAGGAAATATCCTCCGATAACAAAGAGAAAGAATCTTTCTGAGAAACTTCTTTGTGTTCTGTGAAATCATCTCACAGAGTTACAGCTTTCCCCTCAAGAAGCCTTTCGCTGAGTCAGTTCTTGTGGAATTGGCAAAGTGATATTTTGAAGCCCTTAGAGGGCTATGGTGAAAAAGGAAATATCCTCTGATGAAATCTGGAAAGAAGCTTTCTGAGAAACTGCTTAGTGTTCCGTTAATTCATCTCACAGAGTTACATGTGTATTTCGTGGATTTCTTTGCTAGCCTTATTTCTGTGGAATCTGAGAACAGATATTTCGGATCCCTTTGAAGACTATAGGGCCAATGGAAATATCCTCCGATAACAAAGAGAAAGAAGCTTTCTGAGAAACTTCTTTGTGTTCTGTGAAATCATCTCACAGAGTTACAGCTTTCCCCTCAAGAAGCCTTTCGCTAAGACAGTTCTTGTGGAATTTGCAAAGTGATATTTGGAAGCCCATAGAGGGCTATGGTGAAAAAGGAAATATCCTCAGATGAAATCTGGAAAGAAGCTTTCTGAGAAACTGCTCTGTGATGTGTGACTTCCACTCACAGAGTTACATCTGTATTTCGTGGACCTCTTTGCTAGCCTTATTTCTGTGGAATCTGAGAACAGATATTTCGGATCCCTTTGAAGACTATAGGGCCAAAGGAAATATCCTCCGATAACAAAGAGAAAGAAGCTTTCTCAGAAACTTCTTTGTGTTCTGTGAAATCATCTCACAGAGTTACAGCTTTCCCCTCAAGAAGCCTTTCGCTAAGACAGTTCTTGTGGAATTGGAAAAGTGATATTTGGAAGCCCATAGAGGGCTATGGTGAAAAAGGAAATATCCTCAGATGAAATCTGGAAAGAAGCTTTCTGAGAAACCGCTCTGTGATGTGTGACTTCCACTCACAGAGTTACATCTGTATTTCGTGGATCTCTTTGCTAGCCTTATTTCTGTGGAATCTGAGATCAGACATTTCGGATCCCTTTGAACACTATAGGGCCAAAGGAAATATCTTCCCATAACAAAGAGAAAGAAGCTTTCTGAGAAACTTCTTTGTGTTTTTTGAAATCATCTCACAGAGTTACAACTTTCCCCTCAAGAAGCCTTTCGCTAAGACAGTTCTTGTGGAATTTGCAAAGTGATATTTGGAAGCCCATAGAGGGCTATGGTGAAAAAGGAAATATCCTCAGATGAAATCTGGAAAGAAGCTTTCTGAGAAACTGCTTAGTGTTCTGTTAATTCATCTCACAGAGTTACATCGGTATTTCGTGGATCTCTTTGCTAGCCTTATTTCTGTGGAATCTGAGGACAGATATTTCGGATCCCTTTGAAGACTATAGGGCCAAAGGAAATATCCTCCGATAACAAAGAGAAAGAAGCTTTCTGAGAAACTTCTTTGTGTTCTGTGAAATCATCTCACAGAGTTACAGCTTTCCCCTCAAGAAGCCTTTCGCTAAGACAGTTCTTGTGGAATTGGCAAAGTGATATTTGGAAGCCCATAGAGGGCTATGGTGAAAAAGGAAATATCCTCAGATGAAATCTGGAAAGAAGGTTTCTGAGAAACTGCTTAGTGTTCTGTTAATTCATCTCACAGAGTTACATCTTTATTTCGTGGATCTCTTTGCTAGCCTTATTTCTTTGGAATCTGAGAACAGATATTTCGGATCCCTTTGAAGACTATAGGGCCAAAGGAAATATCCTCCGATAACAAAGAGAAAGAAGCTTTCTGAGAAACTTCTTTGTGTTCTGTGAAATCATCTCACAGAGTTACAGCTTTCCCCTCAAGAAGTCTTTCGCTAACACAGTTCATTTGGAATTGGCAAAGTGATATTTGGAAGCGCATGGAGGGCTATGGTGAAAAAGGAAATATCCTCAGATGAAATCTGGAAAGAAGCTTTCTGAGAAACTGCTTAGTGTTCTGTTAATTCATCTCACAGAGTTACATGTGTTTTTTGTGATCTCTTTGCTAGCCTTATTTCTGTGGAATCTGAGAACAGATATTTCGGATCCCTTTGAAGACTATAGGGCCAAGGGAAATATCCTCCAAGAACAAAGAGAAGGAAGGTTTCTGAGAATGTTCTTTGGTTCTCTGAAATCATCTCACAGAGTTACAGCTTTCCCCTCAAGAAGCCTTTCGCTAAGACAGTTCTTGTGGAATTGGCAAAGTGATATTTGGAAGCCCTTAGACGGCTATGGTGAAAAAGGAAATATCCTCAGATGAAATCTGGAAAGAAGCTTTCTGAGAAACTGCTCTGTGATGTGTGACTTCCACTCACAGAGTTACATCTGTATTTCGTGGATCTCTTTGCTAGCCTTATTTCTGTGGAATCTGAGAACAGATATTTCGGATCCCTTTGAAGACTATAGGGCCAAAGGAAATATCCTCCGATAACAAAGAGAAAGAAGCTTTCTGAGAAACTTCTTTGTGTTCTGTGAAATCATCTCAAAGAGTTACAGCTTTCCCCTCAAGAAGCCTTTCGCTAAGACAGTTCTTGTGGAATTGGCAAAGTGATATTTGGAAGCCCATAGAGGGCTATGGTGAAAAAGGAAATATCCTCAGATGAAATCTGGAAAGAATCTTTCTGAGAAACTGCTCTGTGATGTGTGACTTTCACTCACAGAGTTACATCTGTATTTCGTGGATCGCTTTGCTAGCCTTATTTCTGTGGAATCTGAGAACAGATATTTCGGATCCCTTTGAAGACTATAGGGCCAAAGGAAATATCCTCCGATAACAAAGAGAAAGAAGCTTTCTGAGAAACTTCTTTGTGTTCTGTGAAATCATCTCACAGAGTTACAGCTTTCCCCTCAAGAAGCCTTTCGCTAAGACAGTTCTTGTGGAATTGGCAAAGTGATATTTGGAAGCCCATAGAGGGCTATGGTGAAAAAGGAAATATCCTCAGATGAAATCTGGAAAGAAGGTTTCTGAGAAACTGCTCTGTGATGTGTGACTTTCACTCACAGAGTTACATCTTTATTTCGTGGATCGCTTTGCTAGCCTTATTTCTGTGGAATCTGAGAAGAGATATTTCGGATCCCTTTGAACACTATAGGGCCAAAGGAAATATCTTCCGATAACAGAGAGAAAGAAGCTTTCTGAGAAACTTCTTTGTGTTTTGTGAAATCATCTCACAGAGTTACAGCTTTCCCCTCAAGAAGCCTTTCGCTAAGACAGTTCTTGTGGAATTGGCAAAGTGATATTTGGAAGCCCATAGAGGGCTATGGTGAAAAAGGAAATATCCTCAGATGAAATCTGGAAAGAAACTTACTGAGAAACTGCTTAGTGTTCTGTTAATTCATCTCACAGAGTAACATGTGTATTTCGTGGATCTCTTTGCTAGCCTTATTACTGTGGAATCTGAGAACAGATATTTTGGATCCCTTTGAACACTATAGGGCCAAAGGAAATATCTTCCGATAACAAAGAGAAAGAAGCTTTCTGAGAAACTACTTTGTGTTTTGTGAAATCATCTCACAGAGTTACAGCTTTCCCCTCAAGAAGCCTTTCGCTAAGACAGTTCTTGTGGAATTGGCAAAGTGATATTTGGAAGCCCATAGAGGGCTATGGTGAAAAAGGAAATATCCTCAGATGAAATCTGGAAAGAAGCTTTCTGAGAAACTGCTTAGTGTTCTGTTAATTCATCTCACAGAGTTACATGTGTATTTCGTGGATCTCTTTGCTAGCCTTATTTCTGTGGAATCTGAGAACAGATATTTCGGATCCCTTTGAAGACTATAGGGCCAAAGGAAATATCC
This sequence comes from Macaca fascicularis, assembly GCF_037993035.2. Classification (NCBI taxonomy): domain Eukaryota; kingdom Metazoa; phylum Chordata; class Mammalia; order Primates; family Cercopithecidae; genus Macaca; species Macaca fascicularis. Next base: position 97,263,967 of record NC_088375.1, read on the forward strand.
TCCGACAACAAAGAGAAAGAAGCTTTCTGAGAAGCTTCTTTGAGTTCTGTGAAATCATCTCACAGAGTTACAGCTTTCCCCTCAAGAAGCCTTTCGCTAAGACAGTTCTTGTGGAATTGGCAAAGTGATATTTGGAAGCCCTTAGAGGGCTATGGTGAAAAAGGAAATATCCTCTGATGAAATCTGGAAAGAAGCTTTCTGAGAAACTGCTTAGTGTTCTCTTAATTCATCTCACAGAGTTACATGTGTATTTCGTGGATTTCTTTGCTAGCCTTATTTCTGTGGAATCTGAGAACAGATATTTCGGATCCCTTTGATGACTTTAGGGCCAAAGGAAATATCCTCAAATAACAAAGAGAAAGAATCTTTCTGAGAAACTTCTTTGTGTTCTGTGAAATCATCTCACAGAGTTACAGCTTTCCCCTCAAGAAGCCTTTCGCTAAGACAGTTCTTGTGGAATTGGCAAAGTGATATTTGGAAGCCCTTAGAGGGCTATGGTGAAAAAGGAAATATCCTCAGATGAAATCTGGAAAGAAGCTTTCAGAGAAATTGCTTAGTGTTCTGTTAATACATCTCACAGAGTTATATCTGTATTTCGTGGATCTCTTTGCTCGCCTTATATCTGTGGAATCTGAAAACAGATATTTCGGATCCCTTTGAAGGGTATAGGGCCAAAGGAAATATCCTCCGATAACCAAGAGAAAGAAGCTTTCTGAGAAACTGCTCTGTCATGTGTGACTTCCACTCACAGAGTTACATCTGTATTTCGTGGATCTCTTCGCTAGCGTTATTCCTGTGGAATCTGAGAAGAGATATTTCGGATCCCTTTGAAGACTTTAGGGACAAAGGAAATATCCTCCGAAAACAAAGAGAAAGAAGCTTTCTGAGAAACATCTTTGTGTTTTGTGAAATCATGTCACAGAGTAAGCTGTCCCATCAAGAAGCCTTTCGCTAAGACAGTTCTTGTGGAATTGGAAAAGAGATATTTGGAAGCCCTTAGTGGGCTAAGGTGAAAAAGGAAATATCCTCAGATGAAATCTGGAAAGAAGCTTTCTGAGAAACTGCTTAGTTTTCTGTTAATTCAACTCACAGGGTTACATCTGTATTTCGTGGATCTCTTTGCTAGCCTTATTTCTGTGGAATCTGAGAACAGAGATTTCGGATACCTTTGAAGACTATAGGGCCAAAGGGAATATCCTCCGATAACAAAGAGAAAGAAGCTTTCTGAGAAACTTCTTTGTGTTCTGTGAAATCATCTCACAGAGTTACAGCTTTCCCCTCAAGAAGGCTTTCGATAAGACAGTTCTTGTGGAATTGGCAAAGTGATATTTGGAAGCCCCTAGAGGGCGATGATGAAAAAGGAAATATCCTCAGATGAAATCTGGAAAGAAGCTTTCTGAGAAACTGCTCTGTGATGTGTGACTTTCACTCACAGAGTTACATCTGTATTTCGTGGATCTCTTTGCTAGCCTTATTTCTGTGGAATGTGAGAACAGATATTTCGGATCCCTTTGAAGACTATAGGGCCAAAGGAAATATCCTCAAATAGCAAAGAGAAAGAATCTTTCTAAGAAACTTCTTTGTGTTCTATGAAATCATCTCACAGAGTTACAGCTTTCCCCTCAAGTAGCCTTTCGCTAAGACAGTTCTTGTGGAATTGACAAAGTGATATTTGGAAGCCCATAGAGGGCAACGGTGAAAAAGGAAATAATCTCAGATGAAATCTGGAAAGAAGCTTTCTGAGAAACTGCTTAGTGTTCTGTTAACTCATCTCACAGAGTTACATCTGTATTTCGTGGATCTCTTTGCTAGCCTTATTTCTGTGGAATCTGAGAACAGATATTTCGGATCCCTTTGAAGATTATAGGGCCAAAGGAAATATCCTCCGATAACAAAGAGAAAGAAGCTTTCTGAGAAAGTTCTTTGTGTTCTGTGAAATCATCTCACAGAGTTACAGCTTTCCCCTCAAGAAGCCTTTCGCTAAGACAGTTCTTGTGGAATTGACAAAGTGATATTTGGAAGCCCATAGAGGGCTACGGTGGAAAAGCAAATGTCCTCAGATGAAATCTGAAAGGAAGCTTTCAGAGAAACTGCTCTGTGATGTGTGACTTCCACTCACAGAGTTACATCTGTATTTCGTGGATCTCTTTGCTAGCCTTATTTCTGTGGGATCTGAGAACAGATATTTCGGATCCCTTTGAAGACTACAGGGCCAAAGGAAATATCCTCCGATAACAAAGAGAAAGAAGCTTTCTGAGAAACTTCTTTGTGTTCTGTGAAATCGTCTCACAGAGTTACAGCTTTCCCCTAAAGAAGCCTTTCGCTAAGACAGTTCTTGTGGAATTGCCAAAGTGATATTTGGAAGCCCTTAGAGGGCAACGGTGAAAAAGGAAATATCCTCAGGTTAAATCTGGAAAGAAGATTTCTGAGAAACTCCTTAGTGTTCTGTTAATTCATCTCACAGAGTTATATCTGTGTTTCGTGGATCTCTTTCCTAGCCTTATATCTGTAGAATCTGAGAACAGATATTTCGGATCCCTTTGAAGACTATAGGGCCAAAGGAAATATCCTCCGATAACAAAGACAAAGAAGTTTTCTGAGAAACCTCTTTGTGTTCTGTGAAGCCATCTCACAGAGTTACAGCTTTCCCGTCAAGAAGCCTTTCGCTAAGACAGTTCTTGTGGAATTGGCAAAGTGATATTTGGAAGCCCATAGAGGGCTATGGTGAAAAAGAAAATATCCTCAGATCAAATCTGGAAAGAAGCTTTCTGAGAAACTGCTGTGTGATGTGTGACTTCCATTCACAGAGATACATGTGTATTTCGTGGATCTCTTTGCTAGCCTTATTTCTGTGGAATCTGAGAAGAAATATTTCGGATCCCTTTGAAGACACTAGGGCCATAGGAAATATCCTCCGATAAGAAAGAGAAAGAAGCATTCTGAGAAACTTCTTTGTGTTCTGTGAAATCATCTAAAAGAGTTAGAGCTTTCACCTGAAGAAGCCTTTCGCTAAGACAGTTCTTGTGGAATTGGCAAAGTGTATTTGGAAGCCCAAAGAGGGCTATGGTGAAAAAGGAAATATCCTCAGAAGAAATCTTGAAAGAAGCTTTCTGAGAAACTGCTTAGTGTTCTGTTAATTCATCTCACAGAGTTACATCTGTATTTCCTGGATCTCTTTGCTAGCCTTATTTCTGTGGAAAATGAGAACAGATATTTCGGATCCCTTTGAAGACTATAGGGCCAAAGGAAATATGCTCCGATAACAAAGAGAAAGAAGCTTTCTGAGAAACTTCTTTGTGTTCTGTGAAATCATCTCACAGAGTTACAACTTTCCCCTCAAGAAGCCTTTCGCTAAGACAGTTCTTGTGGAATTGGCAAAGTGATATTTGGAAGCCGATAGAGGGCTATGGTGAAAAAGGAAATATCCTCCGATGAAATCTGGAAAGAAGCTTTCTGAGGAACTGCTCTGTGATGTGTGACTTCCACTCAGAGAGTTACATCTGTATTTCGTGGATCTCTTTGCTAGCCTTATTTCTGTGGATTCTGAGAACAGATATTTCGGATCCCTTTGAAGACTATAGGGCCAAAGGAAATATCCTCCGATAACAAAGAGAAAGAATCTTTCTGAGAAACTTCTTTGTGTTCTGTGAAATCATCTCACAGAGTTACAGCTTTCCCCTCAAGAAGCCTTTCGCTAAGACAGTTCTTGTGGAATTGACAAAGTGATATTTGGAAGCCCTTTGAGGGCTATGGTGGAAAAGGAAATATCCTCAGATGAAATCTGAAAAGAAGCTTTCTGAGAAACTGCTCTGTGATGTGTGACTTTTACTCACCGAGTTACATCTGTATTTCGTGGATCTCTTTGCTAGCCTTATTTCTGTGGAATCTGAGAACAGATATTTCGGATCCCTTTGAAGACTGTAGGACCAAAGGAAATATCCTCCGATAACAAAGAGAAAGAAGCTTTCTGAGAAACATCTTTGTGTTTTGTGAAATCATGTCACAGAGTTACAGCTTTCCCCTCAAGAAGCCTTTCGCTAAGACAGTTTTTGCGGAATTGGCAAAGTGATATTTGGAAGCCATTAGTGGGCTAAGGTGAAAAAGGAAATATCCTCAGATGAAATCTGGAAAGAAGCTTTCTGAGAAACTGCTTAGTTTTCTGTTAATTCATCTCACAGAGTTACATCTGTATTTCGTGGATCTCTTTGCTAGCCTTATTTCTGTGTAATCTGAGAACAGAGATTTCGGATCCCTTTGAAGACTATAGGGCCAAAGGAAATATCCTTCGATAACAAAGAGAAAGAAGCTTTCTGAGAAACTTCTTTGTGTTCTGTGAAATCATCTCACAGAGTTACAGCTTTACCCTCAGGAAGCCTTTCGCTAAGACAGCTCTTGTGGAATTGACAAAGTGATATTTGGAAGCCCTTAGAGGGCTATGGTGAAAAAGGAAATATCCTCAGATGAAATCTGGAAAGAAGCTTTCTGAGAAACTGCTTAGTGTACTGTTAATTCATCTCACAGAGTTACATCTGTATTTCGTGGATCTCTTTGCTTGCCTTATTTCTGTGGAATCTGAGAACAGATATTTCGGATCCCTTTGAAGACTAAAGGGCCAAAGGAAATATCCTCCGATAACAAAGAGAAAGAAGCTTTCTGAGAAAGTTCTTTGTGTTCTGTGAAATCATCTCACAGAGTTACAGCTTTCCACTCAAGAAGCCTTTCCCTAATACAGTTCTCGTGGAATTGGCAAAGTGATATATGGAAGCCAATAGGGGGCAATGGTGAAAAAGGAAATATCCTCAGATGAAATCTAGAAACTAGCTTTCTGAGAAACTGCTTAGTGTTCTGTTGAATCATCTCACAGAGTTACATCTGTATTTCGTGGATCTCTTTGCTAGCCTTATTTCTGTGGAATGTGAGAACAGATATTTCGGATCCCTTTGAAGACTATAGGGCCAAAGGCAATATCCTCAAATAGCAAAGAGAAAGAATCTTTCTAAGAAACTTCTTTGTGTTCTGTGAAATCATCTCACAGAGTTACAGCTTTCCCCTCAAGAAGCCTTTCGCTAAGACAGTTCTTGTGGAATTGACAAAGTGATATTCGGAAGCCCATTGAGGGCTATGGTGGAAAAGGAAATATCCTCAGATGAAATCTGAAAAGAAGCTTTCAGAGAAACTGCTCTGTGAGGTGTGACTTCCACTCACAGAGTTACATCTGTATTTCGTGGATCTCTTTGCTAGGCTTATTTCTGTGGAATCTTAGCAGAGATATTTCGGATCCCTTTGAAGAGTATAGGGCCAAAGAAATATTCTCCGATAACAAAGAGAAAGAAGCTTTCTGAGAAACTACTTTGTGTTCTGTAAATTCATCTCACAGAGTTTCAGCTTTCCCCTCAAGAAGACTTTCGCTAAGACAGTACTTGTGGAATTGCCAAAGTGATATTTGGAAGCCCATAGAGGGCGACGGTGAAAAAGGAAATATCCTCAGGTGAAATCTGGAAAGAAACTTTCTGAGAAACTGCTTAGTGTTCTGTTAATTCATCTCACAGAGTTATATGTGTATTTCGTGGATCTCCTTGCTTGCCTTATATCTGTGGAATCTTGAGAACAGATATTTCGGATCCCTTTGAAGACTATAGGGACAAAGGAAATATCCTCCGATAACCAAGAGAAAGAAGCTTTCTGAGAAACTTCTTTGTGTTCTGTGAAATCATCTCACAGAGTTACAGCTTTCCGCTCAAGAAGCCTTTTGCTAAGACAGTTCTTGTGGAATTGACAAAGTGATATTAGGAAGCCCGTAGAGGGCTACGGTGGAAAAGGAAATATCCTCAGATGAAATCTGAAAAGAAGCTTTCAGAGAAACTGCTCTGTTATGTGTGACTTCCACTCACAGAGTTACATCTGTTTTTCGTGGATCACTTTGCTAGCCTTATTTCTGTGGAATCTGAGAACAGCTATTTCGGATCCCTTTGAAGACTATAGGGCCAAAGGAAGTATCCTCTGATAACAAAGAGAAAGAAGCTCTCTGAGAAACTTCTTTGTGTTCTGTGAAATCGTCTCACTGTGTTACAGCTTTCCCCTCAAGAAGCCTTTCGCTAAGACAGTTTTTGTGGAAGTGCCAAAGTGATATTTGGAAGCCCATAGAGGGCAACGGTGAAAAAGGAAATATCCTCAGGTGAAATCTGGAAAGAAGCTTTCTGAGAAACAGCTTAGTCTTCTGTTAATTCATCTCACAGAGTTATATCTGTATTTCGTGGATCTCTTTGCTAGCCTTATATCTGTGGAATCTAAGAACAGATACTTCGGATCCCTTTGAAGACTATAGGGCCAAGGGAAATATCCTCCGATAACAAAGTGAAAGAAGCTTTCTGAGAAACTTCTTTTTGTTCTGTGAAATCATCTCACAGAGTTACAGCTTTCCCCTCAAGAAGCCTTTCGCTAAGACAGTTCTTGTGGAATTGGCAAAGTGATATTTGGAAGCCCCTAGAGGGCTATGGTTTAATAGGAAATATCCTCAGATGAAATCTGGAAACTAGCTTTCTGAAAAACTGCTTAGTTTTCTGTTAATTCATCTCACAGAGTTACATCTGTATTTCGTGGAACTCTTTGCTAGCCTTATTTCTGTGGAATGTGAGAACAGATATTTCCGATCCCATTGAAGACTATAGGGACAAAGGAAATATCCTCAGATAACAAAGAGAAAGAAACTTTCTGAGAAACTTCTTTGTGTTCTGTGAAATCATCTCACAGAGTTACAGCTTTCCCCTCAAGAAGCCTTTCGCTAAGACAGTTCTTGTGGAAATGGCAAAGTGATATTTGGAAGCCCATAGAGGGCTATGGTGAAAAAGGAAGTGTCCTCAGATGAAATCTGAAAAGAAGCTTTCAGAGAAACTGCTCTGTGATGTGTGACTTCCACTCAGAGAGTTACATCTGTATTTCGTGGATCTCTTTGCTAGCCTTATTTCTGTGGAATCTGAGAACAGGTATTTCGGATCCCTTTGAAGACTATAGGGCCAAAGGAAATATCCTCCGATAACAAAGAGAAAGAATCTTTCCGAGAAACTTCTTTGTGTTCTGTGAAATCATCTCTCAGAGTTACAGCTTTCCCATCAAGAAGCCTTTCGCTAAGACAGTTCTTGTGGAATTGGCAAAGTGATATTTGGAAGCCCATAGGGGGCGATGGTGAAAAAGGAAATATCCGCAGATGAAATCTGGAAACTAGCGTTCTGAGAAACTGCTTAGTGTTCTGTTAATTCATCTCACAAGTTACATCTGTATTTCCTGGATCTCTTTGCTAGCCTTATTTCTGTGGAATCTGAGAACAGATATTTCGGATCCCTTTGAAGACTATAGGGCCAAAGGAAATATGCTCCGATAACAAAGAGAAAGAAGCTTTCTGAGAAACTTCTTTGTGTTCTGTGAAATCATCTCACAGAGTTACAGCTTTCCCCTCAAGAAGCCTTTCGCTAAGACAGTTCTTGTGGAATTGGAAAAGTGATATTTGGAAGCCCATAGAGGGCTATGGTGAAAAAGGAAATATCCTCAGATGAAATCTGGAAAGAAGCTTTCTGAGAAACTGCTCTGTGATGTGTGACTTCCACTCACAGAGTTACATCTGTATTAAGTGGATCTCTTTGCTAGCCTTATTTCTGTGGAATCTGAGAACAGATATTTCGGATCCCTTTGAAGACTACAGGGCCAAAGGAAATATCCTCCGATAACAAAGAGAAAGAAGCTTTCTGAGAAACTTCTTTGTGTTTTGTGAAATCATGTCACAGAGTTACAGCCTTCCCCTCAAGAAGCCTTTCGCTAAGACAGTTCTTGTGGAATTGGCAAAGTGATATTTGGAAGCCCGTAGGGGGCGATGGTGGAAAAGGAAATATCCTCAGATGAAATCTGGAAACTAGCTTTCTGAGAAACTGCTTAGTGTTCTGTTAATTCATCTCACAGAGTTACATCTGTATTTCGTGGATCTCTTTGCTAGCCTTATTTCTGTGGAATGTGAGAACAGATATTTCGGATCCCTTTGAAGACTATAGGGCCAAAGGAAATATCCTCAGATAACAAAGAGAAAGAAGCTTTCAGAGAATGTTTTTTGTGTTCTGTGAAATGATCTCTCAGAATTACAGCTTTCCCCTCAAGAAGCCTTTCGGTAAGACAGTTCTTGTGGAATTGGCAAAGTGATATTTGGAAGCCCATAGGGGGCGATGGTGGAAAAGGAATTATCCTCAGATGAAATCTGGAAACTAGCTTTCTGAGAAACTGCTTAGTGTTCTGTTAATTGATCTCACAGAGTTACATCTGTATTTCGTGGATCTCTTTGCTAGCCTTATTTCTGTGGAACGTGAGAACAGATATTACGGATCCCTTTGAAGACTATAGGGCCAAAGGAAATATCCTCAGATAACAAAGAGAGAGAATCTTTCTGAGAAACTTCTTTGTGTTCTGTGAAATCATCTCACAGAGTTACAGCTTTCCCCTCAAGAAGCCTTTCGCTAAGACAGTTCTTGTGGAATTGACAAAGTGATATTTTGAAGCCCATAGAGGGCTACGGTGGAAAAGGAAATATCCTCAGACAAAATCTGAAAAGAAGCTTTCAGAGAAACTGCTCGGTGATGTGTGACTTCCACTCACAGAGTTACATCTGTATTTCGTGGATCTCTTTGCTATCCTTATTTCTGTGGAATCTGAGAACAGATATTTCGGATCCCTTTAAAGATTATAGGGCCAAAGGAAATATCCTCCAATAACAAAGAGAAAGAAGCTTTCTGAGAATGTTCTTTGTGTTCTGTGAAATCATCTCACAGAGTTACAACTTTCCCCTCAAGAAGCCTTTCGCTAAGACAGTTCTTGTGGAATTGCCAAAGTGATATTTGGAAGCCCATAGACGGCGACGGTGAAAAAGGAAATATCCTCAGGTGAAATCTGGAAAGAAGCTTTCTGAGAAACTGCTTAGTGTTCTGTTAATTCATCTCACAGTGTTACATCTGTATTTCGTGGATCTCTTTGCTAGCCTTATTTCTGTGGAATCTGAGAACAGATATTTCGGATCCCTTTGAAGACTATAGGGCCAAAGGAAATATCCTCCGATAACAAAAAGAAAGAAGCTTTCTGAGAAAGTTCTTTGTGTTCTGTGAAATCATCTCTCAGAGTTACAGCTTTCCCATCAAGAAGCCTTTCGCTAAGACAGTTCTTGTGGAATTGGAAAAGTGAAATTTGGAAGCCCATAGGGGGCGATGGTGAAAAAGGAAATATCCTCAGATGAAATCTGGAAACTAGCTTTCTGAGAAACTGCTTAGTGTTCTGTTAATTCATCTCACAGAGTTACATCTGTATTTCGTGGATCTCTTTGCTAGCCTTATTTCTGTGGAATGTGAGAAGAGATATTTCGGATCCCTTTGAAGACTATAGGACCAAAGGAAATATCCTCCGATAACAAAGAGAAAGAAGCTTTCTGAGAATGTTCTTTGTGTTCTGTGAAATCATCTCACAGAGTTACAGCTTTCCCCTCAAGAAGCCTTTCGCTAAGACAGTTCTTGTGGAATTGGCAAAGTGATATTTGGAAGCCCATAGGGGGCGATGGTGGAAAAGGAAATATCCTCAGATGAAATCTGGAAACTAGCTTTCTGAGAAACTGCTTAGTGTTCTGTTAATTCATCTCACAGAGTTACATCTGTATTTCGTGGATCTCTTTGCTAGCCTTATTTCTGTGGAACGTGAGAACAGATATTACGGATCCCTTTGAAGACTATAGGGCCAAAGGAAATATCCTCAGATAACAAAGAGAAAGAAGCTTTCTGAGAAACATCTTTGTGTTCTGTGAAATCATCTCACAGAGTTACAGCTTTCCCCTCAAGAAGCCTTTCGCAAAGACAGTTCTTGTGGAATTGGCAAAGTGATATTTGGAAGCCCATAGGGGGCGATGGTGAAAAAGGAAATATCCTCACATGAAATCTGGAAAGAAGCTTTATGAGAAACTGCTCTGTGATGTGTGACTTTCACTCACAGAGTTACATCTATATTGGGTGGATCTCTTTGCTAGCCTTTTTTCTGTGGAATGTGAGAACAGATATTTCGGATCCCTTTGAAGACTATAGGGCCAAAGGAAATATCCTCCGATAACAAAGAGAAAGAACCTTTCTGAGAAAGTCTTTGTGTTCTTTGAAATCATCTGACAGAGTTACATCTTTCCCCTCAAGAAGCCATTCGCTAAGACTGTTCTTGTGGAATTGGCAAAGTGATATTTGGAAGCCCATAGGGGGCGATGGTGAAAAGGAAATATCCTCATATGAAATCTGGAAAGAAGCTTTCTGAGAAACTGCTTAGTGTTCTGTTCATTCATCTCACAGAGTTACATCTGTATTTCGTGGATCTCTTTGCTAGCCTTATTTCTGTGGAATCTGAGAACAGATATTTCGGATCCCTTTGAAGACTATAGGGACAAAGGAAATATCCTCCGATAACAAAGAGAAAGAAGCTTTCTGAGAAACTTCTTTGTGTTCTACGAAATCATCTCTCAGAGTTACAGCTTTCCCATCAAGAACCCTTTCGCTAAGACAGTTCTTGTGGAATTGGCAAAGTGATATTTGGAAGCCCATAGGGGGCGATGCTGAAAAAGGAAATATCCACAGATGAAATCTGGAAACTAGCTTTCTGAGAAACTGCTTAGTGTTCTGTTAATTCATCTCACAGAGTTACATCTGTGTTTCGTGGATCTCTTTGCTAGCCTTATTACTGTGGAATCTGAGAACAGATATTTCGGATCCCTTTGAAGACTATACGGCCAAAGGAAATATCCTCCGATAACAAAGAGAAAGAATCTTTCTGAGAAACTTCTTTGTGTTCTGTGAAATCATCTCACAGAGTTACAGCTTTCCCCTCAAGAAGCCTTTCGCTAAGACAGTTCTTGTGGAATTGGCAAAGTGATATTTGGAAGCCCATAGAGGGCTATGGTGAAAAAGTAAATATCCTCAGATGAAATCTGAAAAGAAACTTTCAGAGAAAATGCTCTGTGACGTGTGACTTCCACTAATAGATTTACATCTGTATTACGTGGATCTCTTTGCTAGTCTTATTTCTGTGGAATCTCAGAAAAGATATTTCGGATCCCTTTGAAGACTATAGGGCCAAAGGAAGTATCCTCCGATAACAAAGAGAAAGAAGCTTTCTGAGAAACTACTTTGTGTTCTGTGAAATCGTGTCACAGAGTTACAGCTTTCCCCTCAAGAAGCCTTTCGCTAAGACAGTTCTTGTGGAATAGGCAAAGTGATATTTGGAAGCCCATAGAGGGCAACGGTGAAAAAGGAAATATCCTCAGGTGAAATCTGTAAAGAAGCCTTCTGAGAAACTGCTTAGTGTTCTGTTACTTCATCTCACAGAGTTACATCTGTATTTCGTGGATCTCTTTGCTAGCCTTATTTCTGTGGAATGTGAGAACAGATATTTCGGATCCCTTTGAAGACTATAGGACCAAAGGAAATGTCCTCAGATAACAAAGAGAGAGAAGCTTTCTGAGAATGTTCTTTGTGTTCTGTGAAATCATCTCACAGAGTTACAGCTTTCCCCTCAAGAAGCCTTTCCCTAAGACAGTTCTTGTGGAATTGACAAAGTGATATTTGGAAGCCCATAGGGGGCGATGATGAAAAAGGAAATATCCTCAGATGAAATCTGGAAACTAGCTTTATGAGAAACTGCTTAGTGTTCTGTTAATTCATTTCACAGAGTTACATCTGTATTTCGTTTATCTCTTTGCTAGCCTTATTTCTGTGGAATCTGAGAACAGATATTTCGGATCCCTTTGAAGATTATAGGGCCAAAGGAAATATCATCCGATAACAAAGAAAAAGAATCTTTCTGAGAAACTTCTTTGTGTTCTGTGAAATCATCTCTCAGAGTTACACTTTAACATCAAGAAGCCTTTCGCTAAGACTGTTCTTGTGGAATTGGCAAAGTGATATTTGGAAGCCCATAGGGGGCGATGGTGAAAAAGGAAATATCCGCAGATGAAATCTGGAAACTAACTTTCTGAGAAACTGCTTAGTGTTCTGTTAATTCATCTCACAGAGTTACATCTGTATTTCGTGGATCTCTTTGCTAGCCTTATTTCTGTGGAATCTGAGAACAGATATTTCGGATCCCTTTGAAGACTATAGGGCCAAAGGAAATATCCTCAGATAACAAAGAGAAAGAATCTTTCTGAGAAACTTCTTTGTGTTCTGTGAAATCATCTCACAGAGTTACAGCTTTCCCCTCAAGAAGCCTTTCGCTAAGACAGTTCTTGTGGAATTGGCAAAGGGATATTTGGAAGCCCATAGAGGGCTATGGTGAAAAAGGAAATATCCTCAGATGAAATCTGAAAAGAAGCTTTCAGAGAAACTGCTCTGTGATGTGTGACTTCCACTCACAGATTTACATCTGTATTTCGTGGATCTCTTTGCTAGAATTATTTCTGTGGAATCTGAGAACAGATATTTCGGATCCCTTTGAAGATTATAGGGCCAAAGGAAATATTCTCCGATAACAAAGAGAAAGAAGCTTTCTGAGAAACTTCTTTGTGTTCTGTGAAATCATCTCACAGAGTTACAGCTTTCCCCTCAAGAAGCCTTTCGCTAATACAGTTCTCGTGGAATTGGCAAAGTGATATTTGGAAGCCCATATGGGGCGATGGTGAAAAAGGAAATATCCAAAGATGAAATCTGGAAACTAGCTTACTGAGAAACTGCTTAGTGTTCTGTTGAATCATCTCACAGAGTTACATCTGTATTTCGTGGATCTCTTTGCTAGCCTTATTTCTGTGGAATCTGAGAACAGATATTTCGGATCCCTTTGAAGACTATAGGGCCAAATGAAATATCCTCAGATAACAAAGAGAAAGAATCTTTCTGAGAAACTTCTTTGTGTTCTGTGAAATCATCTCACAGGGTTACAGCATTCCCTCAAGAAGCCTTTCGCTAAGACAGTTCTTGTGGAATTGGCAAAGTGATATTTGGAAGCCCAAAGAGGGCTATGGTGAAAAAGGAAATATCCTCAGATGAAATCTGAAAAGAAGCTTTCAGAGAAACTGCTCTGTGATGTGTGACTTCCACTCAGAGATTTACATCTGTATTTCGTGGATCTCTTTGCTAGCCTTATTTCTGTGGAATCTGAGAGAAGATATTTCGGATCCCTTTGAAGACTATAGGGCCAAAGGAAATATCCTCCGATAACAAAGAGAAACAAGCTTTCTGAGAAACTTCTTTGTGTTCTGTGAAATCATCTCACAGAGTTACAGCTTTCCCCTCAAGAAGCCTTTCGCTAATACAGTTCTCGTGGAATTGGCAAAGTGATATTTGGAAGCCCATGGGGGGCGATGGTGAAAAAGGAAATATCCTCAGATGAAATCTGGAAACTAGCTTACTGAGAAACTGCTTAGTGTTCGGTTGAATCATCTCACAGAGTTACATCTGTATTTCGTGGATCTCTTTGCTAGCCTTATTTCTATGGAATCTGAGAACAGATATTTCGGATCCCTTTGAAGACTATAGGGCCAAAGGAAATATCCTCAAATAACAAAGAGAAAGAATCTTTCTGAGAAACTACTTTGTGTTCTGTGAAATCATCTCACAGAATTACAGCTTTCCCCTCAAGAAGCCTTTCGCTAAGACAGTTCTTGTGGAATTGACAAAGTGATATTTGGAAGCCCATTGAGGGCTATGGTGGAAAAGGAAATATCCTCAGATGAAATCTGAAAAGAAGCTTTTAGAGAAACTGCTCGGTGATGTGTGACTTCCACTCACAGAGTTACATCTGTATTTCGTGGATCTCTTTGCTAGCCTTATTTCTGTGAAATCTGAGAACCGATATTTCGGATCCCTTTGAAGAGTATAGGGCCAAAGGAAATATCCTCCGATAACAAAGAGAAAGAAGCTTTCTGAGAAACTTCTTTGTGTTCTGTGAAATCATCTCAGAGTTACAGCTTTCCCCTCAAGAAGACTTTCGCTAAGACAGTTCTTGTGGAATTGGCAAAGTGATAATTGGAAGCCCATAGAGGGCGACGGTGAAAAAGGAAATATCCTCAGGTGAAATCTGGAAAGAAGCTTTCTGAGAAACTGCTTAGTGTTCTCTTAATTCATCTCACAGTGTTACATCTGTATTTCGTGGATCTCTTTGCTAGCCTTATTTCTGTGGAATCTGAGAACAGATATTTCGGATCCCTTTGAAGACTATAGGGCCAAAGGCAATATCCTCCGATAACAAAGAGAAAGAAGATTTCTGAGAAAGTTCTTTGTGTTCTGTGAAATCATCTCTCAGAGTTACAGCTTTCCCATCAAGAAGCCTTTCGCTAAGACAGTTCTTGTGGAATTGGCAAAGTGATATTTGGAAGCCCATAGGGGGCGATGGTGAAAAAGGAAATATCCTCAGATGAAATCTGGAAACTAGCTTTCTGAGAAACTGCTTAGTGTTCTGTTAATTCATCTCACAGAGTTACATCTGTATTTCGTGGACCTCTTTGCTAGCCTTATTTCTGTGGAATGTGAGAACAGATATTTCGGATCCCTATAAAGACTACAGGGCCAAAGGAAATATCTCAGATAACAAAGAGAAAGAATCTTTCTGAGAAACTTCTTTGTGTTCTGTGAAATCATTTCACAGAGTTACAGCTTTCCCCTCAAGAAGCCTTTCGCTAAGACAGTTCTTGTGGAATTGGCAAAGTGATATTTGGAAGCCCATAGAGGGCTATGGTGAAAAAGGAAATATCCTCAGATGAAATCTGGAAAGAAGTTTTCTGAGAAACTGCTTAGTGTTCTGTTAATTCATCTCACAGTGTTACATCTGTATTTCGTGGATCTCTTTGCTAGCCTTATTTCTGTGGAATCTGAGAACAGATATTTCGGATCCCTTTGAAGACTATAGGGCCAAAGGCAATATCCTCCGATAACAAAGAGAAAGAAAATTTCTGAGAAAGTTCTTTGTGTTCTGTGAAATCATCTCTCAGAGTTACAGCTTTCCCATCAAGAAGCCTTGCGCTAAGACAGTTCTTGTGGAATTGGCAAAGTGATATTTGGAAGCCCATAGGGGGCGATGGTGAAAAAGGAAATATCCTCAGATGAAATCTGGAAACTAGCTTTCTGAGAAACTGCTTAGTGTTCTGTTAATTCATCTCACAGAGTTACATCTGTATTTCGTGGACCTCTTTGCTAGCCTTATTTCTGTGGAATGTGAGAACAGATATTTCGGATCCCTATGAAGACTACAGGGCCAAAGGAAATATCTCAGATAACAAAGAGAAAGAATCTTTCTGAGAAATTTCTTTGTGTTCTGTGAAATCATTTCACAGAGTTACAGCTTTCCCCTCAAGAAGCCTTTCGCTAAGACAGTTCTTGTGGAATTGGCAAAGTGATATTTGGAAGCCCATAGAGGGCTATGCTGAAAAAGGAAATATCCTCAGATGAAATCTGGAAAGAAGTTTTCTGAGAAACTGCTTAGTGTTCTGTTAATTCATCTCACAGAGTTACATCTGTATTTCGTGGATCTCTTTGCTAGCCTTATTTCTTTGGAATCTGAGAAGAGATATTTCGGATCCCTTTGAAGACTACAGGGCCAAAGGAAATATCCTCCGATAACAAAGAGAAAGAAGCTTTCTGAGAAACATCTTTGTGTTCTGTGAAACCATCTCACAGAGTTACAGCTTTCCTCTCAAGAAGCCTTTCGATAAGACAGTTCTTGTGGAATTGGCAAAGTGATATTTGGAAGCCCTTAGGGGGCGATAGTAAAAAAGGAAATATCCTCAGATGAAATCTGGAAACTAGCTTTCTGAGAAACTGCTTAGTGTTCTGTTATTTCATCTCACAGAGTTACATCTGTATTTCCTGGATCTCTTTGCTAGCCTTTTTACTGTGGAATCTGAGGAGAGATATTTCGGATCCCTATGAAGACTATAGGGCCAAAGGACATATCCTCCGATAACAAAGAGAAAGAAGGTTTCTGAGAAAGTTCTTTGTGTTCTGTGAAATCATATCACAGAGTTACAGCTTTCCCCTCAAGAAGCCTTTCGCAAAGACAGTTCTTGTGGAATTGGCAAAGTGATATTTGGAAGCCCATAGGGGGCGATGGTGAAAAAGGAAATATCCTCAGATGAAATCTGGAAAGAAGCTTTATGAGAAACTGCTCTGTGATGTGTGACTTTCACTCACAGAGTTACATCTGTATTGGGTGGATCTCTTTGCTAGCCTTTTTTCTGTGGAATATGAGAACAGATATTTCGGATCCCTTTGAAGACTATAGGGCCAAAGGAAGTATCCTCCGATAACAAAGAGAAAGAAGCTTTCTGAGAAACTACTTTGTGTTCTGTGAAATCGTGTCACAGAGTTACAGCTTTCCCCTCAAGAAGCCTTTCGCTAAGACAGTTCTTGTGGAATAGGCAAAGTGATATTTGGAAGCCCATAGAGGGCAACGGTGAAAAAGGAAATATCCTCAGGTGAAATCTGTAAAGAAGCCTTCTGAGAAACTGCTTAGTGTTCTGTTACTTCATCTCACAGAGTTACATCTGTATTTCGTGGATCTCTTTGCTAGCCTTATTTCTGTGGAATGTGAGAACAGATATTTCGGATCCCTTTGAAGACTATAGGACCAAAGGAAATGTCCTCAGATAACAAAGAGAGAGAAGCTTTCTGAGAATGTTCTTTGTGTTCTGTGAAATCATCTCACAGAGTTACAGCTTTCCCCTCAAGAAGCCTTTCCCTAAGACAGTTCTTGTGGAATTGACAAAGTGATATTTGGAAGCCCATAGGGGGCGATGATGAAAAAGGAAATATCCTCAGATGAAATCTGGAAACTAGCTTTATGAGAAACTGCTTAGTGTTCTGTTAATTCATTTCACAGAGTTACATCTGTATTTCGTTTATCTCTTTGCTAGCCTTATTTCTGTGGAATCTGAGAACAGATATTTCGGATCCCTTTGAAGATTATAGGGCCAAAGGAAATATCATCCGATAACAAAGAAAAAGAATCTTTCTGAGAAACTTCTTTGTGTTCTGTGAAATCATCTCTCAGAGTTACACTTTAACATCAAGAAGCCTTTCGCTAAGACTGTTCTTGTGGAATTGGCAAAGTGATATTTGGAAGCCCATAGGGGGCGATGGTGAAAAAGGAAATATCCGCAGATGAAATCTGGAAACTAACTTTCTGAGAAACTGCTTAGTGTTCTGTTAATTCATCTCACAGAGTTACATCTGTATTTCGTGGATCTCTTTGCTAGCCTTATTTCTGTGGAATCTGAGAACAGATATTTCGGATCCCTTTGAAGACTATAGGGCCAAAGGAAATATCCTCAGATAACAAAGAGAAAGAATCTTTCTGAGAAACTACTTTGTGTTCTGTGAAATCGTCTCACAGAGTTACAGCTTTCCCCTCAAGAAGCCTTTCGCTAAGACAGTTCCTGTGGAATAGGCAAAGTGATATTTGGAAGCCCATAGAGGGCAACGGTGAAAAAGGAAATATCCTCAGGTGAAATCTGTAAAGAAGGCTTCTGAGAAACTGCTTAGTGTTCTGTTACTTCATCTCACAGAGTTACATCTGTATTTCGTGGATCTCTTTGCTAGCCTTATTTCTGTGGAATGTGAGAACAGATATTTCGGATCCCTTTGAAGACTATAGGACCAAAGGAAATATCCTCAGATAACAAAGAGAAAGAAGCTTTCTGAGAATGTTCTTTGTGTTCTGTGAAATCATCTCACAGAGTTACAGCTTTCCACTCAAGAAGCCTTTCGCTAAGACAGTTCTTGTGGAATTGGCAAAGTGATATTTGGAAGCCCCTAGGGGGCGATGGTGAAAAAGGAAATATACTCAGATGAAATCTGGAAACTAGCGTTCTGAGAAACTGCTTAGTGTTCTCTTGAATCATCTCACAGAGTTACATCTGTATTTCGTGGATCTCTTTGCTAGCCTTATTTCTGTGGAATGTGAGAACAGATATTTCGGATCCCTTTGAAGACTATAGGGCCAAAGGAAATATCCTCCGATAACAAAGAGAAAGAATCTTTCTGAGAAACTACTTTGTGTTCTGTGAAATCATCTCACAGAGTTACAGCTTTCCCCTCAAGAAGCCTTTCGCTAAGACAGTTCTTGTGGAATTGACAAAGTGATATTTGGAAGCCCATTGAGGGCTATGGTGGAAAAGGAAATATCCTCAGATGAAATCTGAAAAGAAGCTTTCAGAGAAACTGCTCTGTGATGTGTGACTTCCACTCACAGAGTTACATCTGTATTTCGTGGATCTCTTTGCTAGCCTTATTTCTGTGGAATCTGAGAACAGATATTTCGGATCCCTTTGAAGAGTATAAGGCCAAAGGAAATATCCTCCGATAACAAAGAGAAAGAAGCTTTCTGAGAGACTTCTTTGTGTTCTGTGAAATCATCTCACAGAGTTACAGCTTTCCCCTCAAGAAGCCTTACGCTAAGACAGTTCTTGTGGAATTGGCAAAGTGATATTTGGAAGCCCATAGAGGGCTACGGTGGAAAAGGAAATATCCTCAGATGAAATCTGAAAAGAAGCTTTCAGAGAAACTGCTCGGTGATGTGTGACTTCCACTCACAGAGTTACATCTGTATTTCGTGGATCTCTTTGCTAGCCTTATTTCTGCGGAATCTGAGAACAGATATTTCGGATCCCTTTGAAGACTATAGGGCCAAAGGAAATATCCTCCGATAACAAAGAGAAAGAAGCTTTCTGAGAAAGTTCTTTGTGTTCTGTGAAATCAACTCACAGAGTTACAGCTTTCCCCTCAAGAAGCCTTTCGCTAATACAGTTCTCGTGGAATTGGGAACGTGATATTTGGAAGCCCATATGGGGCGATGGTGAAAAAGGAAATATCCTCAGATGAAATCTGGAAACTAGCTTTCTGAGAAACTGCTTAGTGTTCTGTTATTTCATCTCACAGAGTTACATCTGTATTTCGTGGATCTCTTTGCTAGCCTTATTTCTGTGGAATCTGAGAACAGATATTTCGGATCCCTTTGAAGACTATAGGGCCAAAGGAAATATCCTCAAATAACAAAGAGAAAGAATCTTTCTGAGAAACTACTTTGTGTTCTGTGAAATCATCTCACAGAGTTACAGCTTTCCCCTCAAGAAGCCTTTCGCTAAGACAGTTCTTGTGGAATTGACAAAGTGATATTTGGAAGCCCATTGAGGGCTATGGTGGAAAAGGAAATATCCTCAGATGAAATCTGAAAAGAAGCTTTCAGAGATGCTGCTCTGTGATGTGTGACTTCCACTCACAGGGTTACATCTGTATTTCGTGGATCTCTTTGCTAGCCTTATTTCTGTGGAATCTGAGAACAGATATTTCGGATCCCTTTGCAGACTATAGGGCCAAAGGAAATATCCTCCGATAACAAAGAGAAAGAGCATTCTGAGAAACTTCTTTGTGTTCTGTGAAATCATCTCACAGAGTTACAGCTTTCCCATCAAGAAGCCTTTCGCTAAGACAGTTCTTGTGGAATTGGCAAAGTGATATTAGGAAGCCCATAGGGGGCGATGGTGAATAAGGAAATATCCTCAGATGAAATCTGGAAACTAGCTTTCTGAGAAACTTCTTAGTGTTCTGTTAATTCATCTCACAGAGTTACATCTGTATTTCGTGTATCTCTTTGCTAGCCTTATTACTGTGGAATCTGAGAACAGATATTTCGGATCCCTTTGAAGACTATAGGGCCAAAGGAAATATCCTCAGATAACAAAGAGAAAGAATCTTTCTGAGAAACTTCTTTGTGTTCTGTGAAATCATCTCACAGAGTTACAGCTTTCCCCTCAAGAAGCCTTTCGCTAAGACAGTTCTTCTGGAATTGACAAAGTGATATTTGGAAGCCCATAGAGGGCTACGGTGGAAAAGGAAATATCCTCAGATGAAATCTGAAAAGGAGCGTTCAGAGAAACTGCTCTGTGATGTGTGACTTCCACTCACAGAGTTACATCTGTATTTCGTGGATCTCTTTGCTAGCCTTATTTCTGTGGAATCTGAGAACAGATATTTCGGATCCCTTTGAAGACTATATGGCCAAAGGAAGTATCCTCCGCTAACAAAGGGAAAGAAGCTTTCTGAGAAAGTCCTTTGAGTTCTGTGAAATCATCTCACAGAGTTACAGCTTTCCCCTCAAGAAGCCTTTCGCTAAGACAGTTCTTTTGGAATTGGCAAAGTGATATTTGGAAGCCCGTAGGGGGCGATGGTGGAAAAGGAAATATCCTCAGATGAAATCTGGAAACTAGCTTTCCGAGAAACAGCTTAGTGTTCTGTTAATTCATCTCACAGAGTTACATCTGTATTTCGTGGATCTCTTTGCTAGCCTTATTTCTGTGGAATGTGAGAACAGATATTTCGGATCCCTTTGAAGACTATAGGGCCAAAGAAAATATCCTCAGATAACAAAGAGAAAGAAGCTTTCTGAGAATGTTCTTTGTGTTCTGTGAAATCATCTCTCAGAGTTACAGCTTTCCCCTCAAGAAGACTTTCGCTAAGACTGTTCTTGTGGAATTGGCAAAGTGATATTTGGAAGCACATAGAGGGCTATGGTGAAAAAGGAAATACCCTAGATGAAATCTGGAAAGAAGCTTTCTGAGAAACTGCTCTGTGATGTGTGACTTCCACTCACAGAGTTACATCTGTATTTCATGGATCTCTTTGCTAGCCTTATTTCTTTGGAATCTGAGAACAGATATTTCGGATCCCTTTGAAGACTATAGGGCCAAAGGAAGTATCCTCCGATAACAAAGAGAAAGAAGCTTTCTGAGAAACTACTTTGTGTTCTGTGAAATCGTCTCACAGAGTTACAGCTTTCCCCTCAAGAAGTCTTTCGCTAAGACAGTTCTTGTGGAATTGGCAAAGTGATATTTGGAAGCCCGTAGAGGACAACGGTGAAAAAGGAAATATCCTCAGGTGAAATCTGTAAAGAAGACTTCTGAGAAACTGCTTAGTGTTCTGTTAATTCATCTCACAGAGTTACATCTGTATTTCGTGGATCTCTTTGCTAGCCTTATTTCTGTGGAATGTGAGAACAGATATTTCGGATCCCTTTGAAGTCTATAGGACCAAAGGAAATATCCTCAGATAACAAAGAGAAAGAAGCTTTCTGAGAATGTTCTTTGTGTTCTCTGAAATCATCTCACAGAGTTACAGCTTACCCCTCAAGAAGCCTTTCGCTAAGACAGTTCTTGTGGAATTGGCAAAGTGATATTTGGAAGCCCATAGAGTTCTATGGTGAAAAAGGAAATATCCTCAGATGAAATCTGAAAAGAAGCTTTCAGAGAAACTGCTCTGTGATGTGTGACTTCCACTCACAGAGTTACATCTGTATTTCGTGGATCTCTTTGCTAGCCTTATTTCTGTGGAATCTGAGAACAGATTTCGGATCCCTTTGAAGTCTATAGGGCCAAAGGAAGTTTCCTCCGTTAACAAAGAGAAAGAAGCTTTCTGAGAAACTTCTTTGTGTTCTGTGAAATCATCTCACAGAGTTACAGCTTTCCCCTCAAGAAGCCTTTCGCTAAGACAGTTCTTGTGCAATTGGCAAAGTGATATTTGGAAGCCCATAGGGGGCGATGGTGGAAAAGGAAATATCCTCAGATGAAATCTGGAAACTAGCTTTCTGAGAAACTGCTTAGTGTACTGTTAATTCATCTCACAGAGTTACATCTGTATTTCGTGGATCTCTTTGCTAGCCTTATTTCTGTGGAATGTGAGAACAGATATTTCGGATCCCTTTGAAGACTATAGGGCCAAAGGAAATATCCTCAGATAACAAAGAGAAAGAAGCTTTCGGAGAATGTTCTTTGTGTTCTGTGAAATCATCTCTCAGAGTTACAGCTTTCCCCTCAAGAAGCCTTTCGCTAAGACAGTTCTTGTTGAAATGGGAACGTGATATTTGGAAGCCCTTAGGGGGCGATGGTGAAAAAGGAAATATCCTCAGATGAAATCTGGAAACTAGCTTTCTGAGAAACTGCTTAGTGTTCTGTTAATTCACCTCACAGAGTTACATCTGTATTTCGTGGATGTCTTTGCTAGCCTTATTTCTGTGGAACGTGAGAACAGATATTACGGATCCCTTTGAAGACTATAGGGCCAAAGGAAATATCCTCAGATAACAAAGAGAGAGAATCTTTGTGAGAAACTACTTTGTGTTCTGTGAAATCATCTCACAGAGTTACAGCTTTCCCCTCAAGAAGCCTTTCGCTAAGACAGTTCTTGTGGAATTGACAAAGTGATATTTGGAAGCCCATAGAGGGCTACGGTGGAAAAGGAAATATCCTCAGATGAAATCTGAAAAGAAGCTTTCAGAGAAACTGCTCGGTGATGTGTGACTTCCACTCAAAGAGTTACATCTGTATTTCGTGGATCTCTTTGCTAGCCTTATTTCTGTGGAATCTGAGAACAGATATTTCGGATCCCTTTGAAGACTATAGGGCCAAAGGAAATATCCTCCGATAACAAAGAGAAAGAAGCTTTCGGAGAATGTTCTTTATGTTCTGTGAAATCATCTCTCAGAGTTACAGCTTTCCCCTCAAGAAGCCTTTCGCTAAGACAGTTCTTGTGGAATTGGGAACGTGATATTTGGAAGCCCTTAGGGGGCGATGGTGGAAAAGGAAATATCCTCAGATGAAATCTGGAAACTAGCTTTCCGAGAAACAGCTTAGTGTTCTGTTAATTCATCTCACAGAGTTACATCTGTATTTCGTGGATCTCCTTGCTAGCCTTATTTCTGTGGAATGTGAGAACAGATATTTCGGATCCCTTTGAAGACTATAGGGCCAAAGGAAATATCCTCAGATAACAAAGAGAAAGAAGCTTTCTGAGAATGTTCTTTGTGTTCTGTGAAATCATCTCTCAGAGTTACAGCTTTCCCCTCAAGAAGCCTTTCGCTAAGACAGTTCGTGTGGAATTGGCAAAGTGATATTTGGAAGCCCAAAGAGTTCTATGGTGAAAAAGGAAATATCCTCAGATGAAATCTGGAAACTAGCTTTCTGAGAAACTTCTTAGTGTTCTGTTAATTCATCTCACAGAGTTATATCTGTATTTCGTGGATCTCTTTGCTAGCCTTATATCTGTGGAATCTGAGAACAGATATTTCAGATCCCTTTGAAGACTATAGGGCCAAAGGAAATATCCTCCGATAACAAAGAGAAAGAAGCTTTCTGAGAAACTTCTTTGTGTTCTGTGAAATCATCTCACAGTGTTACGGCTTTCCCCTCAAGAAGCCTTTCGCTAAGACAGTTCTTGTGAAATTGACAAAGTGATATTTGGAAGCCCATAGAGGGCTACGGTGGAAAAGGAAATATCCTTAGATGAAATCTGGAAAGAAGCTTTCAGAGAAACTGCTCTGTGATGTGTGACTTCTACTCACAGAGGTACATCTGTATTTCGTGGATCTCTTTGCTAGCCTTATGTCTGTGGAATCTGAGAACAGATATTTCGGATTTCTTTGCAGACTATAGGGCCAAAGGAAGTATCCTCCGATAACAAAGAGAAAGAAGCTTTCTGAGAAACTTCTTTGTGTTCTGTGAAATCGTCTCACAGAGTTAGAGCTTTCCCCTCAAGAAGCCTTTCGCTAAGACAGTTCTTTTGGAATGGGCAAAGTGATATTTGGAAGCCCACAGAGGGCAACGGTGAAAAAGGAAATATCCTCAGGTGAAATCTGGAAAGAAGCTTTCTGAGAAACTGCTTAGTGTTCTGTTAATTCATCTCACAGAGTCACATCTGTATTTCGTGTATCTCTTTGCTAGCCTTATTTCTGTGGAATCTGAGAAGAAATATTTCGGATCCCTTTGAAGACGATAGGGCCAAAGGAAATATCCTCCGATAAGAAAGAGAAAGAAGCTTTCTGAGAAACTTCTTTGTGTTCTGTGAAATCATCTCACAGAGTTAGAGCTTTCCCCTCAAGAAGCCTTTCGCTAAGAGAGTTCTTGTGGAATTGGCAAAGTGTATTTGGAAGCCCAAAGAGGACTATGGGGAAAAAGGAAATATCCGCAGATGAAATCTGGAAAGAAGCTTTCTGAGAAACTACTTAGTGTTCTGTTAATTCATCTCACAGAGTTACATCTGTATTTCCTGGATCTCTTTGCTAGCCTTATTTCTGTGGAATCTGAGAACAGATATTTCGGATCCCTTTGAAGACTATAGGGCCAAAGGAAATATGCTCCGATAACAAAGAGAAGGAAGCTTTCTGAGAAACTCCTTTGTGTTCTGTGAAATCATCTCACAGAGTTACAGCTTTCCCCTCAAGAAGCCTTTCGCTAAGACAGTTCTTGTGGAATTGGCAAAGTGATATTTGGAAGCCCATAGACGGCTATGGTGAAAAAGGAAGTATCCTCAGATGAAATCTGGAAAGAAGCTTTCTGAAAAACTGCTCTGTGATGTGTGACTTCCACTCACAGAATTACATCTGTATTTCGTGGATCTCTTTGCTAGTCTTATTTCTGTGGAATCTGAGAACAGATATTTAGGATCCCTTTGAAGTCTACAGGGCTAAAGGAAATATCCTCCGACAACAAAGAGAAAGAAGCTTTCTGAGAAACATCTTTGTGTTTTGTGAAATCATGTCACAGAGTTACAGCTTTGCCTTAAGAAGCCTTTCGCTAAGACAGTTCTTGTGGAATTGGCAAAGTGATATTTGGAAGCCCTTAGTGGGCTAAGGTGAAAAAGGAAATATCCTCAGATGAAATCGGGAAACTAGCTTTCTGAGAAACTGCTTAGTGTTCTGTTAATTCATCTCACAGAGTTACATCTGTACTTCGTGGATCTCTTTGCTAGCCTTATTTCTGTGGAATGTGAGAACAGATATTACGGATCCCTTTGTAGTCTATAGGGCCAAAGGAAATATCCTCCGATAACAAAGAGAAAGAATCTTTCTGAGAAACTTCTTTGTGTTCTGTGAAATCATCTCACAGTGTTACAGCTTTCCCCTCAAGAAGCCTTTGTCTAAGACAGTTCTTGTGAAATTGGCAAAGTGTATTTGGAAGCCCAAAGAGGGCTATGGGGAAAAAGGAAATATCCGCAGATGAAATCTGGAAAGAAGCTTTCTGAGGATCTACTTAGTGTTCTGTTAATTCATCTCACAGAGTTACATCTGTATTTCCTGGATCTCTTTGCTAGCCTTATTTCTGTGGGAACAGAGAACAGATATTTCGGATCCCTTTGAAGACTATAGGGCCAAAGGAAATATGCTCCGATAACAAAGAGAAGGAAGCTTTCTGAGAAACTCCTTTGTGTTCTGTGAAATCATCTCAAACAGTTACAGCTTTCCCCTCAAGAAGCCTTTCGCTAAGACAGTTCTTGTGGAATTGGCAAAGTGATATTTGGAAGCCCATAGAGGGCTATGGTGAAAAAGGAAGTATCCTCAGATGAAATCTCGAAAGAAGCTTTCTGAAAAACTGCTCTGTGATGTGTGACTTCCACTCACAGAGTTACATCTGTATTTCGTGGATCTCTTTGCTAGTCTTTTTTCTGTGGAATCTGAGAACAGATATTTAGGATCCCTTTGAAGTCTACAGGGCTAAAGGAAATATCCTCCGACAACAAAGAGAAAGAAGCTTTCTGAGAAACATCTTTGTGTTTTGTGAAATCATGTCACAGAGTTACAGCTTTCCCCTAAAGAAGCCTTTCGCTAAGACAGTTCTTGTGGAATTGGCAAAGTGATATTTGGAAGCCCTTAGTGGGCTAAGGTGAAAAAGGAAATATCCTCAGATGAAATCTGGAAAGAAGCTTTCTGAGAAACTGCTTAGTGTTCTGTTAATTCATCTCACAGAGTTATATCTGTATTTCCTGGATCTCTTTGCTAGCCTTATTTCTGTGGAATCTGAGAACAGATATTTCGGATCCCTTTGAACACTATAGGGCCATAGGAAATATCCTCCGATAACAAAAAGAAAGAAGCTTTGTGAGAAACTTCTTTGTGTTCTGTGAAATCATCTCACAGAGTTACAGCTTTCTCCTCAAGAAGCCTTTCGCTAAGACAGTTCTTGTGGAATTGGCAAAGTGATATTTGGTAGCCCATATGGGGCGATGGTGAAAAAGAAAATATCCTCAGATGAAATCTGGAAAGGAGCTTTCTGAGAAACTGCTCTGTGATGTGTGACTTTCACTCACAGAGTTACATCTGTATTTCGTGGATCTCTTTGCTAACCTTATTTCTGTGGAATCTGAGAACAGATATTTCGGATCCCTTGGAAGACTACAAGCCAAAGGAAATATCCTCCGATAACAAAGAGAAAGAAGCTTTCTGAGGAACATCTTTGTGTTTTGTGAAATCATCTCACAGAGTTACAGCTTTCCCCTCAAGAAGCCTTTCGCTAAGACAGTTCTTGTGGAATTGGCAAAGTGATATTTGGAAGCCCTTAGTGGGCTAAGGTGAAAAAGGAAATATCTTCAGATGAAATCTGGAAAGAAGCTTTCTGAGAAACTGCTCTGTGATGTGTGACTTCCACTCACAGAGTTACATCTGTATTTCGTGGATCTCTTTGCTAGCCTTATTTCTGTGGAATCTGAGAACAGATATTTCATATACCTTTGAAGACTACAGGGCCAAAGGAAGTATCCTCGGATAACAAAGATAAAGAAGCTTTCTGAGACACTTCTTTGTGTTCTGTGAAATCATCTCACAGAGTTACAGCTTTCCCCTCAAAAAGCCTTTCGCTAAGACAGTTCTTGTGGAATTGGCAAAGTGATATTTGGAAGCCCACAAGGGGCGATGGTGAAAAAGGAAATATCCTCAGATGAAATCTGGAAACTAGCTTACTGAGAAACTGCTTAGTGTTCGGTTGAATCATCTCACAGAGTTACATCTGTATTTCGTGGATCTCTTTGCTAGCCTTATTTCTATGGAATCTGAGAACAGATATTTCGGATCCCTTTGAAGACTATAGGGCCAAAGGAAATATCCTCAAATAACAAAGAGAAAGAATCTTTCTGAGAAACTACTTTGTGTTCTGTGAAATCATCTCACAGAATTACAGCTTTCCCCTCAAGAAGCCTTTCGCTAAGACAGTTCTTGTGGAATTGACAAAGTGATATTTGGAAGCCCATTGAGGGCTATGGTGGAAAAGGAAATATCCTCAGATGAAATCTGAAAAGAAGCTTTCAGAGAAACTGCTCGGTGATGTGTGACTTCCACTCACAGAGTTACATCTGTATTTCGTGGATCTCTTTGCTAGCCTTATTTCTGTGAAATCTGAGAACCGATATTTCGGATCCCTTTGAAGAGTATAGGGCCAAAGGAAATATCCTCCGATAACAAAGAGAAAGAAGCTTTCTGAGAAACTTCTTTGTGTTCTGTGAAATCATCTCAGAGTTACAGCTTTCCCCTCAAGAAGACTTTCGCTAAGACAGTTCTTGTGGAATTGGCAAAGTGATAATTGGAAGCCCATAGAGGGCGACGGTGAAAAAGGAAATATCCTCAGGTGAAATCTGGAAAGAAGCTTTCTGAGAAACTGCTTAGTGTTCTCTTAATTCATCTCACAGTGTTACATCTGTATTTCGTGGATCTCTTTGCTAGCCTTATTTCTGTGGAATCTGAGAACAGATATTTCGGATCCCTTTGAAGACTATAGGGCCAAAGGCAATATCCTCCGATAACAAAGAGAAAGAAGATTTCTGAG
This sequence comes from Macaca fascicularis, assembly GCF_037993035.2. Classification (NCBI taxonomy): domain Eukaryota; kingdom Metazoa; phylum Chordata; class Mammalia; order Primates; family Cercopithecidae; genus Macaca; species Macaca fascicularis. The sequence goes on from NC_088375.1 coordinate 97,291,586, forward strand.
AAAGTTCTTTGTGTTCTGTGAAATCATCTCTCAGAGTTACAGCTTTCCCATCAAGAAGCCTTTCGCTAAGACAGTTCTTGTGGAATTGGCAAAGTGATATTTGGAAGCCCATAGGGGGCGATGGTGAAAAAGGAAATATCCTCAGATGAAATCTGGAAACTAGCTTTCTGAGAAACTGCTTAGTGTTCTGTTAATTCATCTCACAGAGTTACATCTGTATTTCGTGGACCTCTTTGCTAGCCTTATTTCTGTGGAATGTGAGAACAGATATTTCGGATCCCTATAAAGAC